>NC_054829.1:37855282-38158312 GCF_018345385.1 Vulpes lagopus
TAGTAAGCTTTTTATTTTGAGATAATTTATTTTTACACACAATTGTAAGATATAAATCTGAGAGGTCTCATATACCTTTTACCCAGTTTCTTTCAATGGTAACATCCTGCAAAACTATAGCACCAGGATACAGTCAAGGTACAGAACATTTCCATCACCAAAAAGATTTATCATGCTTCCCTTTAAAAATCATGCTCTCTTCCCTTCAGTGCTCCCCTCCCTGGCAACGACTAATCTGTTCTTCATCTCTAAATTTTTTCATTTTGAGAATGTTATATAAATGGAACCATACAGTATGTAAACTTATCGGATTACTTTTTTTTCCACTCAGTATAATTCTCTGAAGAGTTATCCAGGTTGTTCTATCAATAGTTTTGCTTTTTTGGTAAATAGTTTGTTCTTTTTTTAAAATTGCTGAATAATATTTCATGCCGTGGATTTAAAACTGTTCACCCCCTTTAGGATGTCTACATTATTTCTGGGTTTTGGCTATTAGAAATAAAGCTGCTATAAGCTTTTATGCACAGGTTTTCTGTAAGTGTAAGTTTTTATATCTCTGTAATAATGCTCAGGAGTGCAATTTCTGGGTAGTATAGTAGTTATATGATTACCTTTTAAAATAAACTGCCAAACTGTTTTCCAGAGTGGCTATATCATTTTACATTCCCACCAACAATGCATGAGTGATCTGATTTTTCCAAATTTTTGCCAGCACTTGATGTTGTCACACTTTCTTTCTCTTTTTATTTTTTCCAGCTTTTTTGAGTTATAATTAACAAATTAAATTGTTTATATTTAAGGTGTACAGTGTGATGATTTAATATATATACATTGTGAAACGATTATGACAATCAAGTTAATTCACACATCCATCATTTCACATAGTTATTATTTTTTGTGGGTGGTGAGAACACTTAAGATTTACTCTCTTAGCAAATTTCAAGTATGCAATACAATATTATTAACTATAGTCACCATTCTGTACAATAGATTTCCAGAACTTATTCATTTTATAATCCAAAGTTTGTACCCTTTGACCAACATTTCCCCATTTCCTCCACCTCAGACCCTGGCAACCACCTTTCTACTCTCTGGCTCCATGAGATTGACTTTTTTTGGATTCCGAAATATAAGCAAGAATATACAGTATTTGTCTTTTTGTGTTTGGCTTATTTTACTTTGAAAATTGTGCTACACATTCATCCATATTGATGCAAATGGCAGGATTGCTTTCATTTTTGTGGCTGAATAATAGTCTTATGTGTGTGTGTGTGTGTGTGTGTGTGTGTGTGTGTATAACATCTTCATTATCCATTCATCAGTTGATAGACCTTTAGATCTTTTCCTATGTCTTGGCTATTGTGAATATTACTATGATAAACACGGGAGTGCAGATATCTGTTCGAGATACTGATTTCATTTCCTTTGGATATATACCAAAAATATCAAAATTCTAAAAGTAGAATTATAGGATCATATGGAAATTTTTAATTTTTGAGGAACCTCCAAACTGTTTTCCACAGTGGCTGCAGCAATTTACATTCATGAACAGTGCACAAAGGTTCCCTTTTCTCTACATCCTCACCAACACTTGTTATCCTTTGATAAGAGCCATCCTAAGAAGCATGAGGCATGAGGTAATATCTCATAGTGGTTTTGATTTGTATTTTCCTGATGATTAGTGATGCTGAGCACTAATCTCATGTACCTTTTACTGAAACTTGATGTCAGTTTGCTAACCTGATAAATTATTCAGGTATGTTAAATGAAAGGAAAGAGGAAGATCTAGGGTCTTCCTTCTAAATCCCTCATCTCCTGCATGGTAATGCATAGCTGGCATCTGAAGATCTGAAGATAATGCTTCCATCTTTATTATTCCATAAAAAGGATGATTGTAGGGATGGAATTTCATAGGAAGGAAGGGAAACACCTTGGCAGGCTAGGATGACAGCTTTTTGGTAGGCATGGCCTTTAGTGCAGTAACTATCAAGCAACTCAGTGGACTGCAGCTTACTTCATTTACACACTGAGCTGGTTGAAAGGCTCATGTTCAAAGGCATTGAGGAAGTGTTCACCTGAAAAGAAAGATGTTATTTGACAATGACATCTGATCCCTCTCACACACTGTGTTACAGTCAATGTTGTAAAGTTCTTTTGATTGCCAGTAACAGAAAATAACTTGGAATAGCTTAGCCAAAGAGGAAAGCAAACAAAAAACAAAACAAAACAAAACAAAAACCACACACACACACACACACACACACACAAAAACCCCTCAATCAAACAGATTATGAAATTCAAGAAGTTGATCATTAAATGAGGTTTCAGGAAAGGAAATGACCAGAAGTTAGAAGGCTGTCAGACCCCAGGCCACTATTCCTACTTGCTGTGTCTCTCTGTTTACATTCTTTTTTTTTTTTTTAAATAAAGATTTTATGTATTTATTTGAGAGAGGGAGAAAGCAAAAGCATGAGTGAGGGATAGAGGGGAGGAGCAGACTTCCCACTGAGCAGGGAGGCACCCCCATCCCCACCCCCAGGGGCTCAATCCCAAGATCCTGGGATCACCACCTGAGCCAAAGGCAGCCTCTTTTTCATTTTTCTTAAAGATTTTATTTATTCATGAGAGAAAGAGAAGGCAGAGACATAGGCAGAGGGAGAAGCAGGCTCCATGCAGGGAGCCTGATGTGGGATTTGATCCCAGGACTCCAGGATCACTCCCTGGGCTGAAGGTGGTGCTAAACCGCTGAGCCACCCGGGCTGCCTATGAAGGCAGCGTCTTAACGCATTGACCCACCCAGGTGGCCCTCTGTTTACATTCTTAAGAGAGAGATTGTGATTGGCTATCTCGGGTCAGGTGTCCATTCCTCATTCAATCAGGCCTGGTGGAGGGGACAGGCCATTTACTACAAATGTAGGGGAAGGGGCAGTTCTCACTGTAGAGGACTTGAGTTGCATCTGGGAAGATATCCCAAAAGTTAGTCAGTGTCTAATAAGTATGAGAAATGGATGAAGGATGTGTGTGTATGTGTATTTACACATGTACATGCAAATGTACAAATACATATACTTATGTGTATGTATTTAAATGTAAATTTCATTAACACTAGCTAGTGTTAATAACACTAACACTAGTATTAGTGAACACTAACATTAAAAAGAATTTGTAGATCAAACATTGAAATAATAATATGTGAAATCTTCATGAAGGCAGGAACCTTGCTATCATGTTTACTTCTTTTTGCAGAAACCTGGAAATATACCAGGCTCATATCTGATTCAAAAGCTGTTGAATTTATGAAAATTCATAAATAATGATAAAAATAAAATGACACTAAGTATCATTTAAAATGGAACAATGAGCCTTGTGAACTTCTTGATAAGATGCACTTTCAAGTACACAGCTCTCCTGATAAAATATTCTTGCCAAAAACTTGAAACTGAGTCTAATCAAGGTTTTAGAATTAACTTGCAGTTTATAGGGAGCAGAGGGAGAAAGGAACAGGTTAAATCATACGTCAAGGAATCAGACATATCCAGAATATGAGCCATTATACAGGACAATTGACCTGGTTTCTGCAGTAAGTCAATGACATGGGGGGAAATGAGAGATTTGAGACATAATAACTAAATGAATGTGTAGACCTTGTTTAGAACATGATTCAAACACACCAACGATAAAAAGATTTTTGAGACAACTGTGGAAATTTGATCACAGACTGGATGTTAGATGATACCAAAGAATTATTGTTAATTTTGTTGAATATAAAAATGGCCTTATGGTTATGTAAGAAAGTGTTCATATTTTTTAGAGATGCATATTGAAACGTGAGGGGAAAACGATATATCCTCTTAGATTTATTTAAAGTGGTTCAACAAAGAAAAACAGAAACAAAAAGGAATAGATGACATAATGGCAAATGTTTGCCATTCTTGAGTGTGGGTGATATGCATATGGAGGGTTATTGTCTATTCTGTTCTTATGCATTTGAAATTTTACATTAGAAAGGAAATAGAGAATAGAGCATATTTTCAGCTTTTTAAAAAATACTGGGTCATAGGTATGTTTAAGTTTTGTCATTAGAATATCTAAATTTATGTGGAGAAATACTTCTTTTGGGACAAGAAGAAATGGTGGAAAGTGCACAGTCTTAGAAGTCAGACAAAGGTGGTTTGAATCTCACCTGCACTCCAAAGTTCTGAGAAGGGAGAAACATGGTGAGGGCAAGGATGGCAAGAGTAGAGTTATGGCTGCTTTAATAGATCTCTGTGTGCATGTTTGGGGGTGGGGATGGTGTTGGTGTGCTTGAGGCTGACTGTGTCAAGTTTAGAACAAGCATATGCTTTCTCTGCCTTTTGTCTTGTTTTTGGCTAATATTATGCCATCAGTCATAATGACTGTCTTGTCAACAAATTATCTCAAAAAGATTGTTGGAAAGTTGTCATTTCTGGAGATTATGTCCTGGAAGCAAGTCCCTTTCTCTCTCTCTAGTGAGAGGGAGTGTGGTGTGAATTGAAGCTGGTGATGTAGGTAGAAACCAGATCATGCAGGGCATTGTAGACTGTCCTAAGGAGTTTCATCCCGATCCCAAGAGCAACAGGGAGAAATCTGAGGATTTTTAAACAGGATATGACTGTGACAAGATTGGTTTTGTATTCTGAAATGATAACTCTGGCTAAAGTGTGAAGAACAGATTGGAAGGGGCCAGAGTGGATGTACAAAAAAAGTGAATGTTCGGAGGCCAATGCTGTTTCCATTTGGGAGATAGTGGGTTGGGGTGGTAGTGGTGGTGGAGACAGAAGAGAGTAGATATTTTGAGAGACACTGGGGAGGTAAAATGGACAGGACTTGGTGACATATTGAATATGGGAGAGTAAGAAGATGATGTCAAACATAATACGTTTCTGAGTGGTAGAACTAGATGGATGGTGGATTAATTCACTTGGGAATCCCTGGAAGAGGACCAAGTCTTGAGGAGTGAAAGAAATAATGATTTTGGTTTGGAGCACATTGAGTTTGAGTTTAAGGTAACTTTGAAACATTTAAGTAGTGATGTTAAGAGTGCAGTTCAGTATTAAAGTCTGGAGCTCCATGAGGCATGAGTGTACATTTATTAGTTTGATACAAAAAGGTAGTTCACCTTTGGATTTTTCTATATAATTGTGTTACTGGTGCAGCAAATGCAAACATTTCACAGCTGTAATACCTGTGAGGAGCAAAGACTCATATAAACCAAAGTTTTGTTTTATTTGCTTCACAAATGAGCAGGTTCATTTTTATGGGAAAGCAGTTACCTTTCCCTGGCTTTTTATTTTTTATTGCAAATACTGAGGGATTCTGGCAGTAGCTGAGATTTTTTTTTGAGCCAAGTATGCCTTAATTTTCTCCTATAATTATGGTTTTCTCTTTTACACGATGCATCTTTGCCAGTTACTAGTTAGATCAACTTTCCATTGAATGGGATTGATCTGGAATTAGAATACAGCAATTTCTAAGCAGGAACGCACCTCTCCACTCCTTTAGAAAAAAACACTAGAGAACTGTTAACATTATCTGAAGAGTCAGGTCTCAAGTATATGTTAGGTGTAGAACAGAATGAGGCAAGCTGGTGGGGAGGGAATGGTTGTAGTGGAGGGGATGCTATTTCTAATCTTATTTTAAGCTAAACTCCTTCAGAGCTTTTGGTAAACTCAGACATACTCTGAAGTCAGTTGTCCAATTTGGGGATAGTTTTGCTTAACCTCCCAGAGAATGTTTTGATTAATGCTATATATATATATTTTTTTTTTTTGAGAGGGGGTACAGAAAGAGAAGGAGAGAGAGAGTCTTAAGGAGACCCCATACCCAGTGCAGAGCCTGACTCAGGACTTAATCTCACAACCCTGAGATTATGACCAGAGCTGAAATCAAGAGTTGGATGCTGGGCAGCCCGGGTGGCTCAGTGGTTTAGTGCTGCCTTCAACCCAGGGCCTGATCCTGGAGACCCAAGATCGAGTCCTATGTCAGGCTCCCTGTGTGGAGCCTGCTTCTCCCTCTGCCTGTGTCTCTGCCTCTCTCTCTCTCTCTCTGTGTCTCTCATAAATAAATAAAATCTTTTAAAAAAAAAAGAGATGGATGCTTAACCGACTGAGCCATCCATGAGCCTCTCATAATGCTATATTTTTAACTGGAAAAGGAAGACAAGTTGATGGTGCGCTAGTGGGTCCTTGGATACCACTTGGAGAGTTTAGCCCCTTTCCCTTGCTACACCTATTTATTTACTTCTAGGTTTTACTAATTGTCTCCTAGTTTTATAGACCAGTCTATGGTTTGGTCACTAGATAAAAATATTCCAAATAATATCTTTGATTTATCTAATTTCTTACTCTTGATCGATGTCCCATGTGTGATTTCACTAGAATTTATACAATATTTCTGTCAGGGAGTTAGAGAAGGATAGGTGCTATTATTCCCATTTTTTTTGAAAAACACCAACTCACAGAGTTAATATCAGAACCAGGGCTGGAACACAAGTGTTTTGATTTCTATTTTAACAAGAGAAAAAGAAAAAAAAAGGAAGACGAAGGATAAAAGGAGGAGGTAGGAGAAAAGGCAGGACATAAAAAAGAAAATGAATTCATTTATTCCTTTAAGAAAATTTTTTTTGCATATGGAAAAAACCCAAATGTCTACCGACTGATGAATGGTTAAAGATGTTATATATATATAGAATGGAATATTACTCAGCCATCAAAAGAATGAAATCTTGCCATTTGCAACAATGTGGTTGGAGTGAGAGAGTATTATGTCAAGTGAAATAAGTCCATCAGAGAAAGGCAAATACTGTATGATTTTACTCATATGTGGAATTTAAGAAACAAAATAGAGGAATATAGGGAGAAAAAAAGAGAAGCAAACCAGGAAACAGACTCTTAATGATAGAGAACAAACTGAGGGTTCCTGGAGGGGAGGTGAGTGGAGGAATGAGTTAAATGTCATGAGTATTAAAGAGGGCACTTGTGATGAGCACTGGGTATTGTATGTAAGTGATGAGTCACTAAATGCTATACCTGAAACTAATATTACATTCTATGTTAACTAACTGTAATTTAAATAAAAATTTGGAGAAGGAAAGAAAAAAATAAACATATATAGAAGCATTAAAAGGAAAAAAGAAGAAATAAGGTCTTCCAAATTAGAAAAGCATAAAGGAGAGAAGTAATGAAGACCTACAGCGCACCCTATAGGAATATTACAAATGGTATAGGGTGCAAAATCTGAGGTACATCATGGGTGTCATAGCCAGAACTGCTGGTCCAATTGCTAGCTCTTAATTATTAACTATATATATTTCCTAACTTCTTATCTGAGACCTTGAGTCCTCTTCTATAAAATACAGATAATAATACATACTTGGAATGGTTACTACAAAGATCAGTCATAAAATTGTTACACCACATGGTATACAGCAGCAACTAATTTTTTAAGAAGATTTATTTATTTATTTGAGAGAGAAGGGCAGAGGGAGAATCTCTAGCAGACCCTCTGCTGAGCACAGAGCCCCACTCAGGGCTGAATGTGGGGCTTGATTCCATAACCCATGAGATCATGACCTGAGCTGAAACCAAGAGTCTGATGCTAAACCGACTGAAGCACCCAGGAGCCCCAGCAACTAAGTAGTTAATAGTGATCACCATCGTCATTGTCATCATCATTTGAGAATGGAAATCCAAGGTTCAAAAATGCTGTTAAGTAATTTTCCCAAAATCTCACAGAGAATTAATTGGGTTTAAAACCCAGGGCTCGTTTGCTTGTTTTGATAGTTTGTTTTGAACTAAACATACTTTTATAAAATGGTATGGAGAAAAATCTGGGAAAAAAAGAGCTTTTTTTTTTTTTTTTTTTTTACTCCTCAGCATCTCCATTCCTGAGAATACAATGAAGTATTATGCATGGTTACATGACAGGTGCTAAAACTCAAGGGTGGAGATAGACTCATAAATATTACAGTACAGGGGAAGAAGTAAAGAAGGGCCATGGAAGACGTATTGCATAAAATAAATTATAACACAAAGTAATTTTTGGAAATGGTCTCAACTTCTCAATCTAAATATACCTTCTCATTTGTTTGTCTTGAAGTGGATTTGTTTGTCATGTATTATATGATATTATTTTTCATTCATACACTTTTGTGCCTTCTCACTATTTTGCCCACATTTTGACATAAGATTTCTTGATTTTCCTAAATGTATATCCTTTCTGAGCCACATTTTACCCACTAAAGTCATTGTAAACTCCTATTTTCAATCTTATGCTCCAGAATTACCAGTTTGGAGCAGGGGAGGACTGCAGGAAATTTTCGAATCATACTTTCTGAACTCTCCTTGTATCACGTTGGCAAACCTTGATGGAACATCATGTCATCCTCCTGGACTTCCAGACACTGTTCATTTTCCCCATTACAACCCGCTCAATCCGGGATAACTAATAGGCTAGATGCTATACCCTACGCTTACATAGTTTTCAAAAAATATTATTTCAGAATATCTTGCTACAGCATTAAAAAGTAATAACTAGGCAGGGTCCTGGGGGGGGGGAACTGGAGGAAGATTGTCAAAGGTACAAATGCTCAGTTATGAGATAAATAAGCTCTAGGGATGTAATACACAACATGATGACTATTGCTGTATGATATACGGGAGAGTTGTTAAGAGAGTAAATCCTAATAGTTCTCATCAGAAGGAGAAAACTATTTTTCTTTTATCCTTTATTGTCTTTTTATCTATATGAGAAGGTACATTTTAGCTAAACCTATTGTAATCATTTCATGGTATCTATAAATCATATTATCTTCTTGTATTCCTTAGACTTATACAGTATTATACATTAATTATTTCTCAATAAAATTGGAAAAAAGTAGAATTGGTTTGGCTTAAGTGCAGGAAAGTTATGGTAACTGATGTGACTCATTTAATAAAATGTAATCAACCCTTTCTATCTTAAAGCATCATGCTACTTTGTGTTTGTATGTGTATATGAGAATCATCAAGAAACAAGCTACTCCTCTACCATTCACCTTGTCCTCCGTGAGCCCCCAGAGTTATACTCTTCACTCCAGTTTGGTAGAAGAGGAAGCTGAGACTAGTTTTGCTTTTTGAGTCATGTAGACCTCAAGTGACTTAAATTTTCATCCTCACTAATTTCTTTTGCAAAATGTCCTCACATGGCAGGTGTGGGCAGAGAAATTATGGTGGAACTGCCTCCTCTTGCAAAGCCAAGTGGAGTGCTCTGTCACAACAAGCGCACCTTCTCTTTTCCTCTCGTTTTCATAAATGCCCAGGTGCATAAACAAATGTCCTCGGACTATCTGTGGCTGGTTCAAAGTTGTGATAATTTCTACATTTTCTATGTTTGAGGTCTTTTCTGGTCTTTATCCCCAAATTCTGTTATCTGGCCTACCAAGGAAAGATGCTTATTCTGGATAAAGAAAAATTAGGCTCCGCATAGTGAAATCAGTGATCACTTAAATGGTTTGGCCTTGATTCACAAGATAAGAATTGTGAATCTTGGTTATGGTCTGTCAGTTGCTCTGAAAACTTCGGTACAAATTAATAATGACCTTTGTTGTATTTTGCATTGAAAACAGCAGAGTAATACACATTTTATTCTACAGAGTAGTTCCAGCTGGTGCTGACTGGAGCCACCTGACTCTTAAACAGTGTTTATTGCAAGGTCATCTTACATCATTGCTTTATTGTCCAAGGTTAATTGCCAATTTGCTTTTAAATATTATGCAAAAGCATTGGCTCAGTTGTAGAAAACTTAGTCTTGGAGAATTTGAGTCTCTTAGGGATGAATAATTAATGTCCTGTGAAGTCACATGCGTGAAAGAGAATTCTAAAGTTGATCATGACCGTTCTTCCTTCTCCTGACTGTATCCTATTTTTTTAAAAATTCCTCAAAACCACTCTATGTTTAAAAAGAAATAAGAATTTAAAAGCAAATATGCTGAGAAAGTACTCACAGAACATAGGATAGACAAATAATTGCCACTTATGTTATATAAATTTATAAGAAAATTGTGGGATGCCTGGGTGGCTCAGTGGTTGAGCGTCTGCCTTTTGGCTCAGGGCGTGATCTCATAATCCGGGATCAAGTCCTGCATCGGGCTCCCTGCATGGAGCCTGCTTCTCCCTCTGTCTGTCTGTCTCTCTCTCTGTGTCTCTCATGAAAAAATAAATAAAATCTTTAAAAAAAAGAAAATTGTTAAGAATAGGTTAAGTGAATGAAGAAAGGATATGAACAAACATTCTACAAAAGAGAGAGTTCAATTAACAGGGAAAATTGGTCAGTCTCACTAGTGTCATAGGTATACAATTAACAGATGCTTTTATTTTGCCTGGCCAAATTAGTACTGGGAAGATTATAATACAATACTGGTAAGAGTATGGTGAGATAGGTACTGTCTCACATAATTTCTGGATGCACAAATTAATAAGGCTGTTTTGCAAAGTAAGTTGGAAAACGGCACGAGGCTTCTTAAAAATACTCACACTTCATTTTCAGTGAATATACCTCTAGGAATCTATTCTAAGGGTATAATATTACATGAAACATATAGTGCATAAATATACTAATCTAAAGCAAAGTATTAGAACCACAACAGACATATTCAACAATAGGAAAAGAGTCAATAAACTCTGTGTACTGTTGACCATTGAACAGGGATTTGAACTGTGCTGTTTCACTTACAAAGATATATACTTTTTTTTTACTGTACAGTGCTGTAAATGTGTCTTCTCTTCCCTATGGTTTCCTTCATAACATTTTCTTTACTTTATTGTGAGAAAACAGTGTAAAATATGTATAACATACAAAATATGTGTTAATTGAACGTTTATGTTATCAGTATGGCTTACCATCAATATACCTGTCCTGCAAAAGACACAGTCAAGAGAATGAGAAGAAAAGCCATAGACTAGAAGAAAATATTTGCAAGAGACACATGTAATAAAGAACGGTTATCCAAAATATATGAAGAGCTCTTGAAACTCAACAATAAGAAAAAAATCCCACTTGATTAAAAATGGACTAGGGGCACCTGGGTAGCTCAGTTGGTTAAGTATCTGACTTCAGTTCAGGTCATGATCCCAGGTTCCAGGGATGGAGCCCTGTATCTCTCTCTGCTCCTCCCCCTGCTTGTGCTTTCTCTCTCTCTCTCTCTCTCTCTCTCTCTCAAATAAATAAGTAAAATCTAAAAAAAAAAAAAATGGGCCAAAGATCTAAACATCTTACAAAAGAATAGATACAGATGGCAAATAAACATATGAAAAAATGTTCAATATCTTATGTCACTAGATAATTGTAAATAAAACAGCAATAAGGTACAACTGCATACCTATCAACATGGCTCAAATCTAATACCTGACAACACTAAATGCTAGTGAGGATCAGGAGCAATAGGAACTCTCATATTTTACTGGTGGGACTCCAAAGTGCTACAGCTACTTTGGAATACTATCGGCACTTTCTTACAAAACTTTGGATTCTTACTATATGATCCAGCAATTGAACTTGGGTATTTCCCCAAAGGAAATGAAAACTTACATGCACCAAATGAATCTGCACATGGATGTTTATAGTAACTTTTTTTCATGATTGCCTAACATAGTCCTATTTCACTCTTTTGCTGGTGGATTATCTAGTTTTTCTAGCACCATTTATTGAAGAGACTGTACTTTCCCCATTGAGTATTCTTGGTTCCTTTGTCAAAGTATCAGTTGACTGTATATGTTTGGGTTTATTTTTGGGCTCTTGATTCTGTTCCCTTGGTCGATGTGTCTGCACTATGGTATGCTAGTCCCATACTGTTTTGATTACTACATCTTGGTGGTACAGTTTGAAATCAGGAAGTGTGATGTTTCCAGCTTGGTTCTTTCTCAAGGTTGCATGGGCTACTTGGGGTCTTTTGTGGTTCCATACAAATTTTACAATTGTTGTTTTCTATTTAATTTAATTTTTTTCTATTCAACAGGTTGCCTTTTCATATTTTGATTTTTAAAAGCTGGAAGAAACTTTTTATGTTGTCCTAGGAAGCTCTCATACTTTTTATAAGTTTCACCTCCAGGAACTCTACCAGTTTTTTAGTGAAGAGCCAAGAAAAACCTTCATGTTTCTGCTAGGGGGAGGAGGAAAGCAATCATTTTGAAATACATCTAGTGTATTCCCCTTAACAAAGGCATACTTAGCAACAGAAAAGATTACTGGAGCTTTATCTGAAGTGTGAGAAGGAAAATTACCCAATTCCAGCCTCTTCTAGCCTATCTCACCTATGAGGATAAATAAGATCATAGCCCAGAAATCCAGGGCCACTAAAAGACTGAGACAAACATCCCTTACTTTATATTTGGAGACTTGAACATCCTTCTTTCAGTAATTGGTAGATCAAGCAGGCAGAAAATCAGTAAGGATATAGCTGAACTGAATAGCACCACCAATCATCTTGATCCAATACTGACACAAAGTACTGCATTCTTTTCAAGTTCACACAGAACATCCATCAAAATAGACCATATTCTCTACCAGAAAACACACCTGAGCAAACTTAGAGGAATAGGAAACATAAAAGTATATTAGCGTGTTCCTCAGACCACAACAGAATTAAACGAGAAATAAAAAACAGAAAGCTAGAAAATTTCAAAATATGTGGAGAATAAGCAACACACTACTAAATAATCCATGTGTCAAAGAAGTCTTAAGAAAGTAAAAGCTTTGTTGTTTTGTCTTTCACATTTAGGTTTGCAATCCATCTCAAATCAACTTTATGTGTGATGTGAGGCAGGGATCAAGTTCTGCTCTTTTTCATATGAATATCTGTCAAGCACACACAAGGCAAGGTAAGACTAAGACCTGGTTCACTTAGTCATAAAGATACAACAAGCCACTTCTAGATTCAAGTAGTTTTTACTGTACAGACAGTGAAAAACTGTTTCACAACAGCTTTCAGGGAATATAGGGAGGCAAATAGGATGTGGCTTTGGAGTGGCTCCTCACAGGCCTTTATGCTCCCAGGCCCTGGATCACAAGTTATCCTGCCAACACTCAAATTAGAAGATGTGGTTCAAGCATTTTCCTGCATGGCCCATTTAGACACATAAAGGTTACCAGGGCACCCTGAAGTAGCCATCTATCTACAAGTTCCAAATGATCCAGCATTTCAATAAAAAAGATCATCCTTTGCCCCACTGTACTAAAGTGGCAAGAAATGATTATTTGTTCATTAATTGAAGTGACAGATTTGAGAAAGTTAGAATTAGAAACCATGTAAACATTTAAGAACTATATTAAATGCTTGATTTTTTTAAATGAGGCATAATGATTTTAGGAAAGCATAATTTTTGGAATCACATATCTGAATTTGAAGCCCAGAGTTGATTACTGACTGGCCATGTAATAATCAGTGAGATCTCAGAACCTTTAACTTCTTATCTATAACATGGAAATAATACCTATTTCTCACTGTTATTAAATGAGATAATATATGTCAGTGGTATCTAGCAAGATGCAATTTATAGAAGAGATATTCAGAATATGTGCAAAAGTGATAATTGGGATGCATTTTATCTAGGATTGATGATTCTTTTGGGTCATCAGTTTTCTTAAGTGCATAGACAGATCTTTTATTAGCAAAAGAGAACTTCAAGTACTTGTCAAGGAATATAACCTGAAACTCTGCTGCCTAACACTTATCAAATATCTGTCGGATAAAATAATGTTTATAGGGTATTGCCTGGAGAGTATTCAAGCCATCCATTCCTCTATGTCTTAGGTCAAGCTGCCAGGGAAACAGGCTCAGATGGAAATTTGTGTGCAGGACATTTACTGAAGAATATTCCCAGGATCAACATGAGGAGGGAGTAGGAAACAGGAATAAGAAGAGAAGCTTAGCTGTGAGTCAATTTCTTCTTCCTGCATTAATGAGATTAACAGAGTTGCAAAATAGGAGAGTGTGATTTTGGCCCCAATCATTCAATAGTTTATTCAACAAATATTTATTGAGTACTTGCAATGCACTTTATATTAGATTTAATGGTGAATAAGATTGACTTGGTCCCTGACATGATGAGTTTATAATCTCTTAATGGGAGAAAGAGATTTAGGGATGCCTGGGTGACTCAGCAGTTAAGCCTCTGCCTTCGGCTCAGCACGTGATCCTGGAGTCCTGGGATCGAGTTCCACATCGGGCTCCCTGCATGGAACCTGTTTCTCCCTTTGCCTATGTCTCTGCCCCTCTCTCTGTGCCTCTCATGAATAAATAAATAAAATCTTTTTTAAAAAAAGAAAGATTTAAACAATTAATTGCAATACAGTAGTTAATTGATTTTTTTTAACTAGATAAGCTAATTCTAAAGTTACTAGTTAAAATGTAAGTCTAGTTAAAGTATGAGAAAATGAGAGTAATGGGTAATAGTAGGGGGAAACTAGCTCCAATATATGCTTAAAACATATTATAAAACGACATTAATTAACTCTGTTAGTACTTCTGAAGGGATTGATCAGCAAAAGCAAGAACCCAGAAATCAATCCAAATAAGTAGAAGGATGGCTTATTTGATGAATGAATTGCTTTAAGGCAATTGGTTGGTTATTTGAAAAAAAAAAATCTCTGAAATAAATTTCACTTTAAAAACATTTTATTTATTTATTTGGCAGAGAGAGAGCCAGAGAGCCAGAGAGCCAGAGAGCACAAGCAGGGGGAACAGCAGAGGGAGAGGGGGAGAAGCAGGCCTCCGGTTGAGCAGGGAACCCATTGTGGGGCTCCATCTCAGGACCCTGGGATCATGACCTGAGCTGAAGGCAGATGCTTAACTGACTGAGCCACCCAGGCACCCCTCTCTTTTTTTCCTTTGCTTGTTCGTTTTGTTCCTTCAATTCTACATGTGAGGGAAACCATATGGTATTTTTCTTTCCATGACTTATTTCCCTTAGCATTGTACTCTCTACCTCCATCCATATTGCTACAAGTGGCAATATTTCATTCCTTTTATGGCTGAGTAATATTCCATTGTATATCTATATCACCTCTTTATCCATTTTCATCAGTCAATGGACACTTAGACTCTTTCCACAATTTGGCTATTGTAGATAATACTGATGTAAATATTGGGTGCATGTGTCTCTTTGGATTAGTTTTTGTATTCTTTGGATAAATACCTAGTAGTACAATTGCTGGACCATAGAGTAGTTCTATTTTTAACTTTTTGAAGAAACTCCCTACTGTTTATCAGAATGACTGCACCAGTTTGCCTTCCCATCAACAGTACAGAGAATTTCCCTTTCTCCACATCCTTGCCAACATTTCTTGTTTCTTATGTGTTTTTTTTTTAAGATTTTATTTATTTATTCATGAGAGACACAGAGAGAGGGAGAGGCAGAGACACAGGTAGAGGGAGGAGCAGGCTCCATGCAGGAAGCCTGGTGTGGGACTCGATCCTCAGGCTCCAAGATCACACCTTGGGCAAAAGGCGGTGCTAAACCGCTGAGCTACCCAGGCTGCCCTCATTGTAGTTTTAAATTGCATTTCCCTAACTATCAGTGATATTGATATCTTTTCATGTGTCTGTTGGCCATCTGTATGTCTTCTTTGGAAAACTGTCTATTCATATCTTCTGCCCATTTAAATTGGATTGTTTTGGGGGTGTTGAGTTTTATAAGTTTTTTATATATTTTGGATAGTAACCCTTTATCAGCTATGTCATTAGCAAATATCTTCTCCCATTCTATAGATTGCCTTTTTGTTTTGTTGATTATTTCCTCCAGTGTGCAGAGCTTTTTATTTTGATGAAGTCCTAATAGTTTATTTTTGCTTTTATTTTCCCTAGACTCAGGAGACATATCTAGAAAGATTTTGCTACTGCTGCTGTCAAAGAAGTTACTGCCTGCGTTCTATTCTGGATTTCTATAGTTTCAGGTCTCACATGTAGGTCTTTAATTCATTTTGAATTTATTTTGTGTATGGTGTGAGAAAGTGGTCCAGTTTCACTCTTTTGCATGTGGCTGTCCAGCTTTCCCCACACCATTTGTTGAACAGACTGTCTTTTTCCCACTGGATATCCTTTCCTGCATTGTCAAAGATTAATTGGCCATATAACTGTGGGTTCATTTCTGGGTTTTCTATTCTGTTCTATTGATCCATGTGTCTATTTTTGTGTCAGTCATACTGTTTTGATTACTATAGGTTTGCAATATAACTAGAAGTCCTGAATTGTGATGTCTCCAGTTTTGCTTTTCTTTTTCAAGGTTGCTTTGGCTATTTGGGTTTTTTGTAGTTCCATTAAAATTTTAGGATTGTTTGTTCTAGCTCTGTGAAAAAATGCTGTTGGTATTTTGATAAGGATTGCATTAAATGCTTTGGGTGGTACAGTTCATCAGGGATATTGGCCTGTTTTCTTGTTCTCTTTTTAGTAGTGTCTTTATCTGGTTTTGGTATTAGGGTAATGCTGTTCTCATAGAATGAATTTAAAAAATTTCCTCCTTTTCTTTCTTTTTCTTTCTTTCTTTCTTTCTTTCTTTCTTTCTTTCTTTCTTCCTTCCTTCCTTCCTTCCTTCCTTCCTTCCTTCCTTCCTTCCTTTCTTTCTTTCTTTCTTTCTTTCTTTCTTTCTTTCTTTCTTCTTTTTTGGAATAGTTTGAGAAGAATAGATATTAACTCTTCTTTAAATGTTTGGTAGAATTTGCCTGTGAAGCCATTTTGTACTGGACTTTTGTTTGTTGGGAGTTTGTTGATTACTGATTCAATTACTTTGTTGGTTGTTGGTCTGTTCAGTTTGGGTAATTTATATGTTTCCAGGAATTTATCCATTTCTTTTAGGTTGTCCAATATGTTGTCATATAATTTTTCATAATATAGAATGCACATTTTTCTCAAGCACACATAGAAAGCTCTGAAAAATCAAACATCAAGGAATCTCTCTCTCTTTTTAAAGATTTTATTTATTTATTTATTTATTTATTTATTTATTTATTTATTTATGAGAGACACAGAGAGGCAGAGACAGAGGCAGAGGGAGAAGCAGCTCCCTATGGGGACCCTGATGCAGGACTTGATCCCAGGACCTGGGGATCATGACCTGAGCCAAAGGCAGACACTCAACCACTGTGCCACTCAGGTGTCCAAACATCAAGGAATCTTAATGAAGTTCAAAGAATCAGTAGTATACCAACCATATTCTGTGACCATAGCACACTTAAGTTAGAAGTGAAGTACAAAAAATAGCCTATCGTCGGGCATCTGAGTGTCTCAGTCAGTCAAATGTCTGCCTTTGGCTCAGGTCATGATCCCAGGGTCTTGGGATGGAGTCTCACATCGGGCACCCTACTCCTCAGGGAGTCTGCTTCTCCCTCTCCTTCTGCCTCATTCTCTCTTTGTCTCTCATGAATAAACAAATAAAATATATTAAAAAAAGCCCCAACCCTGTTGGTAGGGGTATAAATTGGTCCAACCACTTTGGAAAACTGGCCATGTCAGCTAAACATGAATATACACATAAGCTCTGGGCCAGCAATTATTTGCCTCTAACAGAAATACGTATGTTCATTCAACAAAAAATATACATTAGAATTTTCATAGCAGCAGTATTCACAACAGCCTTAAGCTAGAAACTACTCAAATGTCCATCACCTTTAGAATGGACAAAGAAATTATGGTACATTCATACAATGAAGTATCCTACAGTAAAGACTATTAACAAACTATAGTTACATGCAACAATATGGATGATCTCACAAACATAAGGCTGAATGAAATAAGATAAAACTGTACATATTGTATTATTTCATTTACATTAAATACAAAAGCAGGCAGGTCTATACTGTTAGAAGTCAGGATAGTGTTTATTCTTGAGGAAGGGGTAGAGATGGGAAGGGAGCATAAGGGTGGATTCTAGGGTACTGGCAAAGTTCTGTTTCTTGATTTTTGTGTTGGTGACATGGTTGTAGTTAGTTTGTAAAAATTCACTGAGCTATGCATTTATAATATGTACTTTGTGTATGCATATTATTCTTCAATGAAGAGTTAAAATTAAACCCATATGACTTTCTTATATTTGGAAATTTAAAAGCATTTACTAAGTAACTTATAAATAAGAGTATAGTCAAAATGGAAATTTGTAAATGCCTAGAACTACCATAAAGAAAACACTAAATCAAAATGAATGAAATATAGCCAAAGCAGAGGGAAATGGGGCAGCTTGGGTGGCTCGGCGGGTTAGTGCTGCCTTCCACCCAGGTTGTGATCCTGGAGACCCGGGATCGAGTCCCTTGTCGGGCTCCCTGCATGGAGCCTGCTTCTCTCTCTGCCTGTGTCTCTGCCTCTCTCTGTGTGTGTCTCTTGCTCACTCTGTGTCTCTCATGAATAAATAAATAAATAACATCTTTTAAAAAAAAGCAGAGGGAAATGTCTGATCTTTGAATGTTTACATTATAAAACAGGGAAGTCTGAAAAATTAATGGAGTAAGCATCTAAATTTAGAGAGCAAAAGATCAGCAGAACAAACCAAGGAAAACAGGAGGGAAGAAAAATAAGAGCAGACATTAATGAAATAGAAAAAATAAAGATAAAAAACAGAAAGGAGCAACAAAACCAGGAGTTGGTTCTTTGGAAAGACTAATAAAGTAGACAAAACTTTGGCAGGACTGATGATGAGGAAAAAGAGAAGATGAATAAATAAACAGTATAAATAATGAAACAGATACCTAGTGCACATTCTGCAGAAATTTAAAAGATGATAAAAGAATGCTATGAATGTCTTTAAGCCAATAATTGGATTTGCTAAGAGAGTAGAAGTTAAGCTCTCTCACAAACACCAAAAGATATGGGAAGTGATAGCTATGTTAAATAGTTTTCACTTTATTGAAAAATAATTGACATAAATCACTGTGTAAGTTTTGGGTAGACAGCATGATGGTTGGATTTATATATATTGTGAAATGATTACCACCTTAGATTTAGTTAACATCCATCATCTCATATAGACACAATAAAACAAATGAAAAAAATTTCTCCTTGTGATGAGAATTTCTAGGATACAACTTTTCTATATGTTATACAGTAGTATTATATAGTCATCATGTTGTACATCTCTAGTACTTATTTATTTTATAACTGGAAGTTTGTACATTTTGACCACCTCCCTTCAACTCTCCCTCTACCATCCCCCATCTTTGGTAACCACAAATCTGATCTCTTTTTCTATGAGTTTGCTGAGGTTTTGGGGGATTTGTTTTGGTTTTAGATTCTACACATAAATGAGATCATACAGCAATTTGTTTTTCTTTGACTTATTTCACTTAGCATTATGCTTTCAATATTGTCACAAGTTGTAGGATTTCCTCATTTTTCATGGCTGAATAATACTCCATTGTGTATGTGTGTATGTGTGTGCATGTACAGATAAATATAGATATAACAACTTCTTTTTTTTAAGATTTTATTTATTTATTCATGACAGACACACACACACACACACACACACACACAGAGAGAGAGAGAGAGAGAGAGAGAGAGAGAGAGAGAGAGAGGCAGAGACACAGGCAGGGGGAGAAGCAGGCTCCGTGCAGGGAGCCCAACGTGGGACTCGATCCTGGGTCTCCAGGATCAGGCCCTGGGCTGAAGGTGGCGCTAAACCGCTGAGCCACCCCGGCTGCCCACAACTTCTTTATTCAACCATTGATAGACGATACTTAGGCTGTTTCATTGTCTTGGCTATTGTAAATAATGCTGCTATGAACATGGGGGTGCATATATTTTTTCAAGTTAATGTTTTTATTCCCTTTGGATATAGTTCTAAAAGTGGCATTGCTGGGTCATTTGGCAGTTCTTCTACTCTCTTAATTTTTTGTGGATAGTCCGTACTGTTTTCCGTAATGGCTGTACCTGTTTATAATCCCATCAACAGTGCACAAGGGTCCCCTTTTCTACACATCCATGCCAGCATTTATCTCTTATCTTTCTGATAATAGCCATTCTAATAGGCATGAAGTATATCTCTTTGTGGTTTAATTTGCATTTCCCTGATAATAATGATGTTGAGCAATTTTTCATATGCCTGTTGGCCATTCATATATCTTTTTCTTTTTTTTAAAATTTATTTTTTTATTGGTGTTCAATTTGCCAACATATAGAATAACACCCAGTGCTCATCCGGTCAAGTGCCCACCTCAGTGCCTGTCACCCAGTCACCCCCACCCCCCAGCCCACCTCCCCTTCCACCACCCCTAGTTCATTTCCCAGAGTTAGGAGTCTTTCATGTTCTGTCTCCCTTTCTCATATATCTTTTTCAGAAAAATGTCTGTCCAGGTTGTTTGCCCATTTTCAAGAAAAACAAAAGTGAGAATAAACTATTGGGACTACATCAAAATAAAAAGCTTTTGCACGCAAAAGGAAACAATCAACAAACTAAAAGACAACCTACAGAATGGGAGAAGATATTTGCTAATGACATGCCTGATAAAGGGTTAATATTCACCATATTTAAAGGACTTATAAAACTCAGCACCACAAAGAAAAAAATCCAGTTAAAAATGGGCAGAAGACATGGATAGACTAATTATCATATATACCATAATCTTTTAACACAAGGTAAGTAATCTAGAAATTAATTACAAAAACATAAAAATTTTAAGTCCCTGCATATTTTAAAATCTATGAAATATTTTAGTAAATAAATCATGGGTTTTTTTTTAAAGTAGAAATTTTAAAAATACTTACAAGCAAATAATAATTACTACATAGAAAACCCATGGGATGTAAGAAAAATTATACTTCCAGGAAATTTAGCAAAGCCTGAGAATTAATGAGATAAATGTCTATTTTAAGATATTGGTAAAATAATATATGTATATCATATATATATGATAATACAATAGAAATGAAAT
The DNA here is from genome assembly GCF_018345385.1 of Vulpes lagopus. NCBI lineage: Eukaryota > Metazoa > Chordata > Mammalia > Carnivora > Canidae > Vulpes > Vulpes lagopus. The sequence continues at coordinate 37,876,193 of NC_054829.1, forward strand.
AGAAAACAAAGATTCAGTATAGGCCAACAAAGCTAAAGATGGTTTTTCAAAACAACTAACAGTAAAAACAAATTACTGACAAGATTTATCAAGAGCCAAAGGGAGAAGATACAATTTTATGAGTGAAAAGGGGAACATAACTCAGATAAAGTAAAGATTAATAAGTAAGAAAACACTACCAACAACCTTCTGCCAACAATTTTGCAAATATAAATGAGGAAAAGACCATATGAAAAAAAAAATTACCAGAAGAAATAAAAGGCTTGAATAATCTTACAGAATTATAGTAATTGAAATAATTGAAACAATAAAGTCTTCCCACAGAGAAAGCATTGATATTTTTATGGGAAATTTTTATTAAATTTTTAAAGAACAGATAAAATACAAAAATTATTTAGGACAACATAAAAAGAGGAAATACTACCCAGTTTGTTCTTCAAGGCCAGTATAACATACAAAATAAAACCAGGAAACACATTATGAGAAAGAAAAATTACAGGCCTATTTCACTAATGAATATCAATACAATAATTCTAAACAAAACATTTGCAAATTGAAACAACTATGTAAAATAAGATAATGCACTATAATCAAGTTGGATCATCCCAGATTTGCAAGGATGCTTTAGTAAATGTGGGAAATTTATGCATTTCGTTTCGAAAGTTGCAAAGAAAGCATTCATCATCAAAAATAAACATTTAGAGGCGCCTGGATGGCTTAGTTGGTTGAACCTGGATTTTGGTTCAGGTCATGATCTCAGGGTTGTGAGATCAAGTCCCTTGCTAGCCTCTTTGGTAGGCCTGGAGCCTAGGCCTGGAGCCTTCATTAGATTCTCTCTCCCTCCCTCTCCTTCTGCCTGTACCTCCCTTGCTGGCACTTGAGCATGTGTGCTCCCTCTCTCTCAAAATAAATTCATACATACATACATACATATATACCCATTTAGTAAACAGAAATGGGAGCTCTTTATTCTGATAAAAATTTACCAAATGCATAGCACAAACATCATCCCAAATAGTGGGACATTAAAAATAGTCCCTTTAAAATCAGAAACCAGAGAAATATGCACTTCACTGACACTTGTATTCAATACTGCATTGGGGGAGGGGTCTAAGCCAGTGTAATAAGATAAGGAACAGTCAATGGAGGCTTAAAGACTGGTAGAAAAAAAGAAAAAACGACTGGTAGAATGTGGCAGAAGTGACTTTCTGGGATTTCCAAGTGCAAGCCTTAGGAAAGCTACTTTCATGGCCTTTCTCTAGGATTCCAATCCCCATGTGAAATATGGCTTTTTTGTTCTTTCTGATTTTCCCTGTCTCTATGCTCCCAAAACCAAGAAGGATTTTAACATTCTAGCCCATGACATATTAGATGTAGAGTTCCAGACCTTTATGATTTCCACAAGAAAGCCACTGACACCAAGTATTTTATGATTTCTTTGGAGGAGTGAGAGGGGGTAGTACCCTTTTACTGAGGTTCGGAGAGAACTCAAGTGGGGAGTCATGGTGTGCAATGCTCTAAAATCATCTTGCTGGCTCCTTCCTTCCTTCTCTTCTTTGTCTCTCCTTGTCTGCTTTGGGAGCAATTATTTCCTCTCCTCTTCTCAAGCAGGGAAATTCTTTCCTTCTTCAGGTCCATTCAGACCTCTGAATTGACTATTCAGGAGATTTCTTCCAATTAAATATTTTGTATAAGGCAGATCTTGCCCCTTCCCTATTCAAAATTTATTTACTTCTTTTCTTACTAACAGAACCCAAATAAAGAATTAATTTCCCCAAGCTTTTCTTAGAGCCAATAAGATGTATGTGGGCTATATGGGAAAAACTATGATTTCCTGATATAAAGGGCCAGACTCAGCTGGCAGTAGTAACTTTCTGTCCTTTCCCCTTCTTTCTGGATAAACAGGCACCGTGATTCATAGGGCTACAGCCATCTGATAAACTTGGGAGGTAGATATCAGAGCAGGAAAATAGCAGAGCTACCTTGAGACTTTGTTGAGCTGCTTTATTTGCTCAGGTTATCAATCTTTGGACCTACTGTCATAGAAGAGAACGAAAGCTCATATTTAATTAAGTCTCTGCTTATTGGGTATCTATTATACCCTCCTGGCTAATATAGTGCTCTTCCCAAAAGGCATTCTGGTGAGGTAGTTTATTTCCTTTTCTATTTTTATCTTTTCTGAAGGGCTTATTTTGAACAACTCAAATAAAACTGGGCCTTTTTATTCCCTACTTAATGCCTCCCTCAGCATGGTGACTTATCTAAAAGTAACAGGAATCTGACTGCAAAAAGCAATATGGTATTCATTGGAGCCTCTTTTTTTTTTTTAAGATTTATTTATTTATTCATGACAGACAGAGAGAGAGAGAGAGGCAGAGACACAGACAGAGGGAGAGGGAGAGAAGCAGGCTCCACGCAGGGAGCCTGACGTGGGACTTGATCCCGGGTCTCCAGAATCACACCCCAGGCCGAAGGCGGCACCAAATCGCTGGGCCACCGGGGCTGCCCCATTGGAACCTCTTGAATACAGGGATAATTGCCACATATAGCTCACGGCAAAACTTCCCTGAACCCTTTTTTGCACAGCTTTCTCTCTGAAGTCATGCACTGAACTATACTTCTTTCCATCTCTCTTTGCTAATCTTCTCAAAACTCTGCCTACCACTCTTTCATACTCTGTTTTCAGGCTTTGAGTTGAAACTTTTCAAAAAGCTTCATGTCAGCACTTGTAAATCAATCTTTCTCTGTCTTTCTTCCTATATTTTGTAGCTTTACCTATTAGCCCTGGCAGCACATCAAATAATCCATGTGTAGGGGTGCCTGGGTGGCTTGGTTAGTTAAGCATCTGACTTCAGATCAGGTTCTGATCTCAGGGTGCTGGGATGGAGCCTCACATCAGGCTCCCTGATCAGCAGGGAGTCTGCTTGTCCCTCCTCCCCTCTACCTGCTCATGCTCTCTCTCTCAAATCAATAAATAAAACATTTAAAAAAAAGAATTAAAAAAAAAAGAATTCATGTGCAGTTATAGACTTGTTTTCAGAAGGCAACTGAGGGAGAGAGCTATGAATAGGGACACTTGAATATTCCCTCCCCCACTACCCTGCCTCCATGTGTTAGCCAAGGTTCTCCAGAAAAATGGAACCAAAAGGATTGATGGGTTGGTTGGTTGGTTGGCTTGTTGGCAATTGGTTTTGAGGGATTGGCTCAGGTGATTATGGAGGCTTTTGAGTCCTAAGATTGACATTTGGCACTTTGGAGTCAGAATTGCCAATGGTGTGGTTTTAGTCTGAAAGCTGGTGGCTCAAGACCCAAGAAAATCCAATGTTTCAGCTTGAGTCCAAAGGGAGAAAAAAACAACAACAGTGTTCTAGCTCCCAGGCAGTCAGCAGGAGTTCCTCTTTACTTTAGGGAGTGCCAGCCTTTTTGTTCTATTCAGACCTTCAGCTGATTGGGTGATACTCATCCATATTAGGAAGAGCAACCTGCTTTGCCCAGTTTACTAATTCAAATACTATTGTCACACAGAAACACCCTCACAGACATTTCCAGAATAATGCCTGGTACTCCGAGGCCCAGTCAAGTTGACACATAAAATTAACCATTGCACCCCACCACACTTGTATCTCTCAAATACTTTCCATTATATGGGTCAACTCTCTAGGCTCATCTCTTCTCACTTCCCTTCCCTCTTCCCTTCCTCTTTTCACACCAGGATATTAGTTCTACATCCCAGAGTAGACTCATGCATCTCCACCCTCCTCCCCTTCAAACTTCTTCTTTTTTTTTTTTTAAGATCTATTTATTTATTTTAGAGAGAGGGTAGGGGCAGGGGCAGAGAGAAGAGAGAGTCTTTTTTTTTTTAAGATTTTATTTATTTATTCATAAGATAGAGAGAGAGAGACAAAGACATAGGCAGAGGGAGAAGCAGGCTCCCTGTGGGGAGCCCCACGAGGGACTTGATCCCAGGACTCCAGGGATCATGACCTGAGCCAAAGGCAGACACTCAACCACTGAGCCAGCCAGGTGCCCCAAAGAGAGAGTCTTAAATCTTAAGCAGACTCTGTGCTGAGTGTGGAGCCTGATGCAGCGCTCGATCCCAGAAACCTGAGATCATGACCTGAGCTGAAATCAAGAGTGAGACACTCAACCAACTGTGCCACCCAGGCACTCTAAACCTCTGTTTATCATTTAAGAGTTAGCTCACACGCCATTTCCTTTGTAAAGTATTCCTTGATTCCCCCAATTCAGCATAAGTGCTTTTTTCTCTGTGCCCAGTATTTTGTGTGACTCTCAACCATGTATTTATCACAGATGACTTGTGTTCTATTCATGTTTGTGTCTGACAGGTCTATATACTGTAAGTGCTCTCCAAAGAGTTGAGGGCGTGATTGAAGTGGCAGGGAAGGATTAGTGATGTCATATTTGCATAGAAATGATAGCAATAATTAGAATTTGGTATGTGAGTAACTGGTTTCACTCTAATAAGGACGCTTTGAGAGTAAGTTTTGAAATGGAAATGTGGGGATGCCTAGGTAGCTCAGCAGTTGAGCATCTGCCTTCAGCTCAGATTGATCCTGGGTCTAGGGATCGAGTCCTGCATCAGGCTCCCTGAGAGGAGCCTGCTTCTCTCTCTGTCTATATCTCTGCTTCTCTCTCTCTCTCTCTCTGACTCTCATGAATAAATAAATAAAATCTTTAAAAAAATAAAATGGAAATGTGGATGATAATACTACAGGTAGCCAAGAAGCTAATCATAAAAGCCCTATTAGGGGATCCCTGGGTGGCTCAGTGGTTTAGTGCCTGCCTTTGGCCTAGGGCATGGTCCTGGAGTACTGGGATTGAGTCCCACATGGAGCTCCCTGCGTGGAGCCTGCTTCTCTCTCTGCCTGTGTCTCTGCCTCTCTCTCTGTCTCTCATGAATAAATAAATAAAATCTTTAAAAAACAAATAAATAAAAGCCCTATTATGTTCTGGTTAGTGCATTAAGTGCTTTGCATATATCATCTTATTGAATCATCAGATCAACACTATGAAGCAAATCCTAATAACCCTCATTTTTCAAATGAGGAAACTGAGACAGAAAGGGGTAAAGTAACTTGGCAAGGTCACAAAGCTAGTTGCTGTGGAGCCGGAGTTAGAACCCAAGTATAAATATATAATATCGGCAAAGGCAGAGGTGTGTGAAGTTCCCAGGAGGAAAGCTGCACACCTATGTAATCTATCACATGCTTTCTTGGTTCTCCCCCTGGCCCCCCAACAACATTCCTTGTACTCTTGCCCACCACCAACAATATTTTTTTGCTCCTTCTCTCCTGTTTTCCCTCCTTAAAAATGCTATTAACTATTATAATGAAAACCTTTCTGGAAAAGCAACACCAGGCACCACATGCATTCCAAGCCTGGTTTTTGTTACCAGATTTGCTTTCAACATATGATTCTCACCATGAGCGTGAAGTTATGGTGCCCTTCTTGTGACATGATGTAGTTGGCTCTGCTTTGTGGTTGATGCTGCCAACCTCTGGATTAAATAATAAAGAGCCAATTGTATATTTCAGGGCTATTATACCATTTAATCAGGATTTTAAAAAACTATATAGAGTAATGGAATCTGTAAATGTATTTATAATTAATGCTGTTTTCATTTCACCAAGGTAAAAACACATTATGTAGATTATCAAGTGAGGAATATCCTAATTTTCTTTTCTAGAAATGAGCAATTTTGCATCTAGAGTCTCCCTCCTCAATCCCCCCTCCCCTTTAAAAGTAACTTCCTGTGATATTTGTTTATTTGTTTATTTTGTAGATTTTATTCATTTATTTGACACAGAGAGAAAGCACAAGCAGGGGAAGCTGCAGGCAGAGGGAGAGAGAGAAGCAGGCTCCTGCAAGGAGCAGATCAGGGCCTGAGCGGATGGCAGCTGCTTAACCAATTGAGCTGCCTAGGCGACCCTTCTCAATTCTTAAAAAATTATTATGACTTCCTATTGAAAAAGTGGGACTGGTCAGTTCTAATATATTTTTATAGTAGAAACTAAAAATTAACTAAAAAATAAGATACATTCCACATTTGGTAATATATAAGCAAACGTAGTATCTTTAAGTTTCATATATTGCAATCTAACAAAAGGTATTGAAATGAAGTAAATATTCATATAATTACCTTCTCAAGAATTTTCTTGCAGGAATCTTGCAAGATGTACTATTGTAGGGACAAAATTTACCTTGGAGAAAATAAATCCTTAGCATCTAAGGAGCTACTCTATAAATCATGGTGTTTTCAGAGCAAAATTGCAATTCTTTCACAATTTTTTGATAAATGAATGAGGGTAAAAAAATTACTTTATATCTTGCAAAGTTCTTTTTGATAGAAGAAAGAGCACACAAATCAGGCATTTCAATGTAAGAATGTAGAATTTTTCAAGAGGATTCCTTTGTACCAGACCTGCCCATACACTGTGGTCTTTGGGGCCAAGGAGCTGAACTCGCTGGGAGGGTTTTGCTTTGAGAGAATGGAATGGGCTTTAGCAGCAAGCCACTTATTATGAAACAGCTTGAGGAAGGCTTCCAGAGAAAATATGAGGAATCTGCTATGTATTTAGAAATGCTCTTTCCCAGATATGGAAGGGACATTATTGCAAACTTAAAATATTTTAGAAGAGAAGTCATTGGCCTACATCTACTTAATTCGGACATTCCAGGAGTCCTTACCCCAGTTGGCATAGAGAATTACTCTATTCTAGAAAGTCTGATATTCTAACTAGAAAAAAAAAAGATATCCCTTCTGTCTTTTAATTCTTTCTGACTTGGCTCATCACTTCAGACTACTTTGAGAAGAATTAGAGCTATAGAATCGGAATAAAACTTTCTGGGACCAAATTCAGACTGACCTTGGGCAAGTCATGTACCACTTTGGGTCTAGTGTTTTCTACCCCCTGCTGCATTTAAGTAAACTGGACTGGATCCCAGATTTGCTGGTCTGATAGGAGAGGAATACGTGTCCTTGGCTGGACAAGTAGGAGTTGATGTGGTAATTTTATGTGTTTTATTTTTAGTTATTTAAGACCTGCTTTCTTAACCAGAAAGGATGGTGATATGTATTTGTCAGAAATTGGATCAATGAATGAACAACAATAATAGACATGCAAATTATTGCTTCTATGTGGCCTCCTTCTCATGAAGGATTATAGGGACAAACCTGCCTATAATTACATGATGCTTAGGTATGGCACTTTTCATTAGATGATTTCAGTGTTTTGCAAATGTTAATTAAGATTTGGATCTTCCCTGTGAAGTGAATGTGATTGTTTTCCTGGTACACAGAACAGCAGACTAAGACATAGAACACTTGAGAGGCTGCCCAAGATTATGCAGATGAACAGTAGCATCAAGAACCAGAGGAACTACTATAAGTTACGTGGTCTAATCTACAACACTATATAGCTACTTAGTAGAGGTTAAGTAATTAAGAAACTTTTGAAAGAAGGCTAGTTGGTCTTGGTGCCACTGACTAAAGTTCTTAGAGACATTAGAATGTTTGTCTTCTATGCAGAAATGGAGGCAACACTATCTAAGTGAGGGAGGGAAAGTTACCAAGGGACTAACTGGTTCTGTCTTCTCTTCAGAAGTTGCAGGCTTCATTTCCACCTGGTATGCTAGATAAGTTCTATACTATTAGGTGAGGTTTGTAAAAGCAGGATTTTTGAGGAATGGGGATACTCTGGCAAGGTATTACTCTGGGTACTACTGGGGATTTCAGGGTCTAAGCAAAGCAGGCTAAGGGTTGGATAAATGGTCTCTCACTTTTCATAAAAGCACAAAAATTCTGAATCACTCCAGAGACCACTAGAATAGTCCCTGAGTGCTTTATAGGATTATTGAACCCTATTTTTTCAGGTTCTTAACATGATTTTGTTCTTATTAGTATTCACTTGGTGGCCATGTGGAGAAATGGCTGGTAGACTAAAAAAATAGTAGTTACAGTGGAATTTATTTTTTCCTTCTTCTTCTCTCATTGTCACACCCCTGGACCACTGCCTCCTTACTTTTTTGTCATATTTACTTATTTCTTCTTCAGGCTGTTCCGTGCACAACTGCCAGATTAGTTTAAAGCACTGCTTTCATGGTACATCTCTTCTTAGAAATCTCCCATGGTTCTTCCTTGCACAACAACATCAACAAAAACAGCGATAAATATAAGCTGAGTCCTTAGTTATGGTTAGACATTGTGCTAAGGGCTTTTCATACCTTATTTTTACTTCATTCCAAATATTTCTGTATAATTTAAGCACCCTTCCAAAATTGGATTTTACCTGCCTTTTCCAATTGCATTTTCTCTGTTTTAACATAAACTCTGCTCTGACGGGACTATGTCTCATTTCTGTATCCACCCCCATCCTCTGCCCCAAATGCCACTCCCAATATCCTTGGCTCATTGTTTCCCCCTCACTGAATGGGCCTACTTCCTTTGCCCATTCAATTAATCTTTCACTTCAGGGCTTCTATCAACAGTTATGTGTACCTTCTATGTACTATTCACTGTTTTTGAATTATATAATTATCATTCAATTACTTGCCAATCTATTTTCTGGTAGACTATCAGGACATATTGAGTACCAATGTGTAAGATGTTCCTTGATCTCTCCATTTTCTCTTGGATCATCATCTCCTTCTAGACCTGACTTCTATATTAGCCAGTGGATAGGCTAAGTTATCCTGCAGTAGTGAAGCATCAGATCTTAATGGTTTCTAACAATAAAGGTTTATTTGTTACCTATAATATGCATCTTTTTTGAGTTGGTTGGAGGCTCTGCTCACTGCTGCCTTATTCAAGGACAGGCGGGTTAGAAGCAAAATCTGGAACATTGCCTAATGCAGTGACAGGGCAAAAAAGACGTGGCTAATAATGCACTAGCTCTTAAATTCAGACTTGTGTATTTTCTCACTTTTCATGGTCAAAACAAGCTAAATGGCCATACCTAACTTTAAGGAATGCAGAGAAGTACAATTATATCATATACCTGTCAGAAATGAAATCAGAATATTTGCCAGAAACTCTCAGGACTAATACAACATCCTTTTCTGTATAGACTATACCAGTGGTTTTCAAGCTTTTTGACTATATCCCATTATGAAAACCTTTTACATCACAACTGAATATACAATTACACATATGCATGTACTTAACTGAGACAAAGGTTACTAAAAAGTAATTTACTCAGTTATTTTTTGTTCCACTTCATTTAACTTTATTTTTAAAAATGGAAATCACGCACTAAATCGGTTTGATGATCCACTGATGAAGTGTGACCCAGGATTTGAAAAGTACTTGTCTAGAAGCCACAGGCCCAGCAGCCTTAACCCTTTCTTACTGCTAATCCCAATGTTTTTCTCACTGAAACTCCAATTCCATACATTCACCTTCTCTGTATCTATACCCTTGCTGTTAAGTACTGATGATGAAAAATCATATAGTTATGAAGACTTTCTGGAGGTTAGAGACAGTACATTTGTATAACTCTGATCACTATAATTGTGTGATTTTGTAGAGCAGCTTTGTGTGTCTTATCCCCTCTCTGTAAATGTACACAATGCAGACAACATGCACACATCACTAAGGTCATTTAGGGACATGCTCCTTCATCTTCTCACCTCATGTTTATAACCTTATCAAGATCTGCATTCTCTCTCACTTCCTTTCATCTGGTCTCAGACAAGGAGGTGCTTGCTGCTTTATGAAATGCTCATGTTAATTATTCAAGAGTTTACCTGCTTCCTCGGGAGCAGGTCTATACCATTGGGCTTACATTCTAACCATCCTATTTGTTTCACCTCTTTATGGCTGCTGGATTGCCTTAGGTAAGACATTATTTATCTCTTGGCCTCATATACCTGGTTGCCATTCTTAAATGCAGGAAGTACAAGGTAAATGGATCTTTGGCCCAGAACCCTGTCCCTCCTAGGGCACCTCGAGAAGGCTGTCTGCTCTCTGCCTTCTTATCTTGGAGCTCAGGGAAGATTAGTCTTACCATTGGCTCTCTCTTGGATCTTGGGAGTCAGGAAGACCAGCATACTTACATGTGGAGTTAAGGTAGGTGATCTCAGGAGTCATAGTTTGCTAAATGACAAGATCTTTCCAGTAACCACTGCCTCTGTTCCTCATTCCTGAGTCTGGTCACAGGGAGAGAAGCCTCACCTCAGGTCACTCCACTGGGAGTCTGAATGGCTACAGACTCACCTCTGCCCAGTTAGTTGCCTGAAGGTCCCAGTACATTGTGACTCAAGAGAGATAGATACCTTGTGGGAATGGACAGGAAGGAGCTGCCTTCAGGATGCTCTTTTCTGGGACCCAGATAGCTAATTGTCTCTTTAATTATCTCCTTATTGATTTCTTTCATTTACTGCCAACTTTCTCAAAAAGTAAACGATACCTGTTTTCTCCCTTTGTCATCTTACATTTGCTTAGAATCATCTACAATAAAACATTAGCTCCACATTTTTTCTTCACAGCTACTGTTAAGGTTTTGTTCACATTCTAATCTTCTCTTGCCTGGATTGTCCTTAACTTGTCTCCTTGACTCAGATCATATTCCAATTTTTTTAGTTTTCTATACTATGAGTGAATATTTTAAAATGAAAATCTTCTTGTATTACTCTCCATCTTAAAGCTATGCAAGGGCTCCCCAGTGATAAAACCTAAGCTCCTTTCTCATCCTTCATGGTTAGTTTTTTGCTCAGCCTTAATTTTCATCATGTCTACCTACCTTGGACATCATGCACCAGCCTTATTATGGCTTGAAATTTTCAAGACCACCCAGAATGCCCTTCCCCATCCTGTCATTCCAGGCAGCTTCTGCTTCACTTTCAATATTCAACCCAACCATCACTGCCATTATGAAGTAAGTTTTCTTTAGTTCTAACTTCTCCCAATTCTTTTTTAAAATAAAATTTATTTATTTATTTTAGAGAGAGAAAGAGAGAAAGTAGGGGAGAGACAGAGGGAGAGAATCTTCAAACAGACTCCCTACTGAGCGTGGAGCCCTTATGACCCATAAAATCAAAATGAAGAGTCAGAGGCTTAACCTACTCAACCACCTAGGCACCCTAACCTCTCCCTATTCTTGTGTAGCATTGAGCACTCCCTTTTTTGAGTTCCCATGGAGGTTTATGTTTTTCAGTCACAGTATGGAATTGTGATTCTAAGTTACAAACTCCTAGATAAAAAGATACGTATTCAAGTTCCAGAAGCTAGTACAGTTCACACACTGTGGAGCCTTACAAACATTATCAAAAGAAAGAATCAACAAAGTCCTACAAAAAATTTTACACATATGTAATTACCCAATATCAATCTGTCTTTTCCTTCTGTGGTCTTTTAGAAAATCAAAGTGATTCTTTTTTTTTTTATAAAAAGATTGTATTTATTCACTTGAGAGGGAGAGAGAGAGAGAGCACTTGCACATGCACAAATAGAGGGAGGGGCAGAGGAAGAGAGGGAGGAACAAGCAGACTCCCCTCTGACGTCGGAGCCTGATGTAGGCCAACTTGAGGCCTGACACAAGGCCACATCCCAGGACTCAGATCATGACCCTAGTGAAATCAGATGCTTAATGGGCTGAGCCACCCTGGTGCCTTGGTCAAAGTGATTCTTAAAGTGTGGTATCCTTGCATCAGCATCACCTGGAAATTTGTTAGAAAGGCAGATGCTTCATCCCATACTTCCTAAATCAGAAATTTTGGAGGTGGGGCCCAGTAAACTGTTTCAGTAAGCCCTTAAGGTATTGTGGATGTATGCTAATGTGTGAGAACCACCATCCTAGGCCAGTATTTCTCAAACTGTGACTGTGGACCCCTCATTTTGGAATCATTTAGGCTGACCATTCAAGCTAAAGATGGCAGACCCCATTCCAGAGTCTCTGGGTGCATGAAATAGCTGTAGTATCAACACTGGCTGCATATTAGAAGTAACTGGGCAAGGCTTAAAAAAAAACAAAACCCAGTATTCTGACTTTGTTCCTAGAGATTCTGATTCTTTGGATTTGGGGGAAGATCCAGCACAAGTTTTTTTTTCAAAACTTTCCAGGTGATGAAAATGTATAGTCAGGGTAGAGCATGGACTCACCTTCTAGTGCTAGTGTGTGACTTGGATAAGTTAATTCTGTTCCACTTTCTTATCTGTTATGAGGATTAAATGAGGTAATATGTGTAGAGTGCTTACCATAGGGTCTGGCCCACAGCAAGCTTTTAATAGATGTTAATTATGTTTTTTTAAATGAATATAAGTCTTATAGTTCTTTATGCACACCAACATTTAGGAACCATGGAGCCAGAGGATATCCTTAGGCCCTGAAACTGATTGAGTGCTGGTGGAATTATTTGGATGGTTTGATCAGGCACCTTGTAAATCCCTCAACTTTCTGGTATGCTATTTCATCCAGATCATCAGTTCTAAACAGCCTTGATGGTGGGGACAAAGTATAGGTTTACCTGCAGAGACACACAATGTTTAAAGTACTTTAAAAGTATCTATCACCATCTCTTGTTCGGAAGTGTTTCATAGATGTATCTCTTCTTCCTAATTAGATTCCAATTCTCCTGGGCAGGGACTGAATCTTATATTTGGTTTTCATATCACAGTGCCTAACAGAGTGTTAGCTAGACAGGAGAACTTCAACTTGATTAAAACATAAGCTTCACACATGTCAGTCTCAGTCCTGCCTAGTGTGATCCTGATTGAGTTTCCTGAATTCCTTGATTTCCTCATCTGGGAAAGGGAGAAAGTTAGTTATTTCAATTTACTTCCCAGGGCTGCTATGAAAAAGTGTCTATATAGCATCTCAGAATTTCTGGGGTGCCTTCAATTTTCAAATATTCAAAGAAAACAGGCACAAGTTTACCCCCACAGCCATGTTTGAGCTCCAAGTATTTTTTGGAGGTTACTGGTATCTCCAGGTATCTTAGTACAGCCTCCCTTCACTATGATATCTCATTGTGAATGATTTTAATATGAATTGTATAAATGCTCACTTACAAAAATAATTAAGGTTTCAGAAAACACTGCTTTTTAAGCCTGCCTTTCCTTTTTATTTTCTCCTCCTGAAATTTTATCTATTTTCTAAGATTTAACTGGCACTTTCAAAAGACAAATAATAATTAATTCTAGAAGCATAAAGTTTTGCTACATAAATCTCATATACTTTATGGACTAAGAGTATGTTAAACAAATGAAAATTATTACATTCATGATAAAATACCTAAATTTAGTTTGTAGGACATTGGTGGTGGTGTTTCAGTAATCAGGGCTTTGTAATGATGTCATCTACATGATTTTTACCATTGAATCCCATTACAAATGATTAGAAATGTTTTTGGTCAGAAATCGGTATATCGGAGGGTATTCCCTTTCAACTAATATTAAAACAGAACTTTGAGAATCAGAACTGAGCTGGGGATACTTTCAAGCTCACTTCTTTTCACTACCATTACACTTTGTACCTTTCTCTATCCTTACTTAAATCACAGAGCATTGTTCTTAAATTTTTATATATAGTTATTATAGTGCTTTAGGCAGCTGGTTTTTATTTTAGTTAGAATTAGTCACACTGTTTTCTGGCCTTGGAATTTGTAAGAGTTTTGGATGGAGAGATTGTTCTTGGAAGCTAAGGCCTGTGTAATTTTGTTAGTTTTTTGGCTTGCTGAATTCACTGCTGTGGTTCTCGACAGATGAAGGGTGTGTGTGAATTGGCTATGATTTCTTTGTTGTGTCAGGCCAAACTCTGCACTGGGTGACTATTAATAAACCAGTTTTATTTACTTTCTGAATGTTGGGACATTCAGTGCTCCTAGAAAGAAGTGGGTAGGTACGAGTGCTCTTAGGTATCAGTGTGTCTTTGTATTTCAAAGTTGGTTTCATTTCTTGTATTTGATCAAATTCTAATGGTAAGTTTTGCAATTCAACCTGCAGAGCCAGTTGATGGAAAACATTTAGTAATGATGTTACAGCTGATTTGTTTTCCCATCTAAAAATTCCAGTGAGGGAACCCTGGGTGGCGCAGCGGTTTAGAGCCTGCCTTTGGCCCAGGGCGCGATCCTGGAGACCCGGGATCGAATCCCACGTTGGGCTCCCAGTGCATGGAGCCTGCTTCTCCCTCTGCCTATGTCTCTGCCTCTCTCTCTCTCTCTCTCTGTGTGACTATCATAAATAAATTTTAAAAATTAAAAAAAATAAAAATTCTACTGAATCCTTTAATTTGTCAGACATTTGTTAAGTGTCTGCCATCTGCTAACCCCTGGGCTAAAGGTTGGGATACCATGGGAATGCAGAGGTGGACACCAGTCTCTTCTCTCAGGAGCTCACAGTCAAGAGGGTGGCAGGTGAGAAAAACAATCCAATACAATGTGCTTAGGGCTGTGCTGGAGATAATGCCTAAAGCAAATTTCCACTATTTCCTCCTTGCCAGACAAAGGCAGGGATGGTCTTTCTCCATCTTCAGCCTCTCCTGAAAACTAGGGAAGACTCCATGATTCAGAGCACAGAAGGGGTGTCGGTTTCCAGTTGGCTGGTTCTGGAGGAAACAAATGAAAACAAGAAGCTTTTGCACACGAGGTGGTGCTGCTGCTCTGTAGCAAGAACAGGGCATCACTAAGAGGAAGGTAAGAGATTCTTATTATATTTTGGCTTGTGCTGAAAAGCTAGGTTTTTAGACTTTACCGTCTTCAGCCTTCTAAAGCTTTTAATTCCTAGGTACGTTTACTTTCTGAATGAAAATATCTGCTTCATTTTTGAAGAGCTATTCCCCTCTCATCTTAAAAGGAAATGCTTTTGCTTTAACTAAAAGTTAACAGGCTTTCCTGGGAGTGTTCTTGAGAAATATGGTATTTACTACCTATATACTCTGGGATTTTTGTTTTGTTTTGTGATTTTTGGTTGGCCTGACAAACTTTTGGAATGGCTTTGGCTGTGGAAGGACTTTTTTGAAAGGGTGGAATGAAGGCAGGAGATGGAGGCCCCAAAGTACTGAATTGCATTAGAGTTTTTTTTACAATTGCTGCAGTATTTCTGGTAAGAAAAGTTATTAGGTGTTTATGGATGTTTCAAAAGACCAAGGGAAAAAAAAGCAGATTCCATGTTGAAATATCCACTTGGGGACCCTTAACACTCAGAACAGAACCTAGGCTGGGAATGCCAAGGGGTGTGATCAGCGTAAACCAGCAGTTGTTTCTAACATGGGGGTGTTAGCTGGATGCAGTCCAAGAGGAAAGGGTTTGCCAGAGCATTCCCTGGGGAGGATAGGCTGGCTTGGCCAGGTGGATCAGGAATACAGGTTTTCCTCCTACTGAGTCACACCCAACTTCTTAAACAAGGAAAACCCAGCTCAGTTAATGAAGAGTTTTTTCCTTGTCTGCCTCTTCCAGGAGGTGTGGAGGGAAGCAAATGTATGGGAAGAGGTAAAAACTCAGAGTTCCATAAGAGGCACAAAGAGGAAGTATTTTCGGCTAGTAATTTTGGGTTACTGTTATAGATTAAAATGATTTTCTTCCTCATTGGACACGAAGTTGCTTTGAATTGGTTTTTG
Source organism: Vulpes lagopus (assembly GCF_018345385.1). Classification (NCBI taxonomy): domain Eukaryota; kingdom Metazoa; phylum Chordata; class Mammalia; order Carnivora; family Canidae; genus Vulpes; species Vulpes lagopus. Next base: position 37,891,765 of record NC_054829.1, read on the forward strand.
CAGAGCAGGTGAGGGAGTGGCTTTAACCTGGTCCAGTCTCTCATCTGATGCACTTTGGAATCCACAAGATACATTTACCATTCAGAATCTAGCATTTGGCCATTGGTTCCTTTCACATTCAAGTTTTGGAATATTCTGGGAAGAAAATCTATAAGATATGCTTTAAAATGCTATGAAAATTATGCCAGATAGTTTTTTCAAGACATTGTTTTGAATAAGTGGTATGAATAATGGGACCCGATGTTCACATCCTTCTAATCTCTTTGGTGTGAAGGTGATAAAAATACAGTGTCCTGGAGCACCTGGGTGGCTAAGCTTGTTAGGCGCCCGACTCTTGACTTCAGCTCAGGTCTTGATCCCAGCATAATGAGTTTGAACCCCTTGTGGGGCTCTGTGCTCAGCCTGGAGTCAGCTTAAGTTTCTCTCTCTCTCTCTCTCTTCTTCTGCCCCTCTCCCCTGTGCTCACCCATGCTGTGTCTCTCAAATAAATAAGTAAATCTTTTAAAAAAAAGTGTCCTGCCACATAACATCTCATTACACTGTTTGTTCCTAAATTGATTTTATATATATATATATATATGCATTACACTGTGTTATATAAAGTACCTGTAACAATAAATGCATATTATATGGGACAATTATATAATACACTGTGCTGGTGTGATGCATCAACATTAACATAAGTAATACATACTTTAATTATACATTAATGTATGGCTGCTTTTTATGGTATATTGTGGGAGGCAGCAAGCAATAAAAAGACTACTGCTTGGTAAAGACTTAGGGCTATATAAATCAGTAATTATGTGTTCTAAAGTTCAAATCAAATTAAATGTTAATTTGGAACTCACTCTATGTAAAAAATTTTTCTTTTTTTTTACATTTTATTTATTCATGAGAGACACAGAGAGAAGGCAGAGACATAGGCAGAGGGAGAAGCAGACTCCTTGCAGGAAGCTGATGTGGGACTTGATCCCAGAACTCCAGGGTCACGCCCTGAGCCAAAGGCAGATACTCAACCACTGAGCCACCCAGGAGTCCCATATGTAAAAATTTTCTAGTCACTATTTGAGATATCCATAAGTCCAGGAGAAAATTATGAAAAATCAAACGAATCAGCCAATACCCAACTTATAAATGGATTGTGTACTGAAAGTTTAAGTATTTGTAAATCGAACACATTCCTATTAAAAAGATCATATAAGATGGCTAGTTTTTTTGGGTACCCAACAAAAGCTCAGTTAAACTATGATGACATTTATAATAACTCCAATCTGATTTCTGGGGCTTGGAGGGAAGGGGCCATGAGATGAGATGAGAAACAAGTAGAGATGAGAAGAAAAATAGAATTTCTCTGTTTTTATGAGGCAGAGCCAACCCTAGGCAAACCATTTTAAAACAAGAAAAATTTATATTTGGCCAGTGCCTACTTCTCTTTCTGTACCCTTCTCCCAGGATCCAGGGCACTCATGTTATCTTAAATGTTCCTACCTTGTGGCTCCCCACTGAAATCTAACATACTATATCAGTGATTTGGAAAATATGGTCTTTGTGCCACCTATATCAGAATTACTTGGAATACTTGTTAAAACAGATTTCTGAACCCTACTTGTAGACCTACTGTGAATCAGAATATCCAATGATGTGGACTGGGAATCTATCTGGATTTACAATAAATCTTTGAATCACATTTAGATTGGGCACCTCTGAAATGAAATCTCCTATTTCATTAGAAGAGCCAATAGTGTAAATTATTCAGTCTTTAAAAAGTAGGAGATTCCACCATTTGTAACCATGTGGATGAACCTGGGACAGGGATGTGAGGGAAATGAGGAGATATTGGTCAGAGAGTACAAAATTACAGCTATGTAGGCTGAATAAGTCTAGAGATATAATGTACAGTATGATGACTATAGTTAATATTGTAACTGGAAATTTGCTAAGAGTATATTTCAATTGTTCTTACCACACACACACACACACACACACACACAAATGATAATTATACAGGGAGATGGATTTTGTTTAAAGGAGGGAGGGGCAAAGGGAGACTGAGAGAGAATTTTAAGCAGGCTCTACACCGAGCGTGGAGCCTGACAGACACAAGGCTCAATCTCACAACCCTGAGATCATGGCATGAGCTGAAATCAAGAGTTGGTTGCTGGGACACCTGGGCAGCTCAGTCAGTTAAAATGCCTGCCTTCAGCTGAGGTCATGATCTTGGGGTCCTGGGATTGAGCCCTGCATTGGGCTCTCTGCTCAGCAAAGAGTCTGCTTCTCCCCCTCTCTCTGCCCCTCCCCCCCACCTAGCTTTCTTGCTCACGGTCTGTATCTGAAATAAATAAAATCTTTTTAAACAATTTTATTTATTTATTAGAGATGGAGAGAGAGAGAGAGAGGCAAAGACACAGGCAGAGGGAAAAGCAGCCTCCATGCAGGGAGCCCGACGTGGGACTCAATCCGGGGTCTCCAGGATCACACCCTGGGCCAAAGGTGGCGGTAAACAGCTGAGCCACCCTTGGCTGCCCTAAATAAATAAAATCTTAAAAAAGAGTTGGTCGTTTAGCCCACTGAGCCACTTAGGCACCACGGGGGATGGATATATTAATTAGCTTGATTGTAGTTATCATTTTATATATATATACCAAAACATCATGTTGTATAGCTTAAATATACACAATTTTTTATTAAAAAATAAAAAATAATAAGAATCACCAATAGTATAAATAAGTATAAATCTGATAAATAGTATAAATTAGTATAAATCTCAAACTTTGGCATGCATCAGAATCACCTGATGTGCTTATTAAAACAGAAATCACCGAGCCCTTACCCCCAAAGTTTCTGATTCAGTAGGTCCGGGATAGACCCCAGAATTTTCATTTCTATTAAATCTCTAGGTGACCTTCATACTGTTGGTTTGAGAGACACACTTTGAAAACTATTGATTTATTATATAGACTCTATGGAATATAGAGATATTTGCATTTTAAAAACAGACTGCTTACAAACCAGACCTATAAATACAGAGAACAAAGGGATGATTGCTAGATGGGAGGAGGAAGGGGATGGGTAAAATAAGTGAAGGGGATGGGTAGATACAGGCTTCTAGTTATGAGATGAATATGAGAATAAAAGGCACAGTATAGGGAATACAGTCAATAATATTGTAATAGTATTACATGGGGACAGTTGTGGTGAACATAGCATAATGCATAAAGAAGTTGAATCACTATGTTGTACTCCTGAAACATAACATATGTCAGCTATACTAAAAAAAAATTTGTGATCAATAGTTTCAAGAAAATAGATTTTGAAAAAATAAAGAGGCTGCTAACTAACCCAATTGGATCTTAGACAGTGGAGCATTGCAAAGTGAAAATGAGAAAAATGCAGAGGGTTAGAACTTCTAGGTGAGGCTGAGGCGTGTGTGTGTGTGTGTGTGTGTGTGTGTGTGTGTGTGTGTGTTGGGATGAGATGAGTGAGCATCCTGAGATCTAAGAATCTGACTGGATTTTTTCCCCTAAATCAGACCTTGATTTTCACAGCTTCTTTCTAGTATAATTCTAGATCTACCCCTTAGTAGTTCCAATAGCAGTGACTGTAAGAGCATAAGCTGGGTGGGGAGAGACAGGGCATGGAAGCTAAGGCTCTTCTCGAATTGTGCATTTCCTGAAATCTACTGTGCTCTATTTATTTACATTTGCCAACATTAGAATTTTACTTTGGCCACCAGAGGGCTCTCCTAACATTGTATAAATGGATACTGCCCTAGCAGAAGAAACGGAAGCAATCTGTAAACCTGAAAAGATTGGAAATTTTGACAGAATTTGCAATTAGGGAATTTCTGCAATATTTTGATTATTAGGTTTTCCCTGAAATTATAATAAGATTTAAAGAATCACTAATTTTTACATAGGAAAGAACAATAATATAAGAACAATAAAGTAAATGGAGTTTTGATAGTTTTGAGTCTTTACTATGGATTTGGTTACTAAAATTTGTAGTATAATTGCCAGATGTGTAGGGTGTGAGAATGAGTGAGTTTTTTTAAAGAGATAAACTATTTCAGACTCAGAAATTTGTTTTGTTTTGCTTTGCTTTCTGGATCGAGAAGCCTGTATTAAGAATTAATATTTCATAGGTAAAATGTTTTTTCTATTATGGATGGGGATATGAAGTGTAAGTCGCATATATCTCTACTCATGGGTTCTATAACTTAGCCTTATATTAGTCTTGACAAAGTGAGGGAACTTTCAAGACAAATCAAATTGTTTCAAGTTGTTTAAATAGTGATATTGTTTGGAGATTAATTATTTGTGGGATCATAGTGACACAGTGAACACTGCATTGAGAAAAGATTACATATTTCCTGATCCTAAAAAAAAAAAAACAACGAAATAAAACACAGTAACTTGATTTAGTAAAGAATGAAATCTAGGCTGGTTTCATGAAGTGTGTGTGACCTGTTCAGTGACACAGAGCCCTGTGCTTAGATGGATCTCATGCTTGGTTTAATGCTCTTCTGTTGTGATCCTGAAGCCTTAATAATTTTTGAACAAAGAGCCAGTATTTTCATTTTGCACTGGACCCTGAAAATTATGTAGCTGGTCCTGAATCGAATAGATGATTGTCTTCTCTTATTATTGTTTTTTGTTGTTGTTGTTTGTTTGTTGTGTGTGTATGTGTGGTTTTTCTTTTTCTTTTTTTCTTTTTTTTTTTTTAAGGAAAATAGTTCTTGTCCTTGGTTGCACTTTAGAATTACCTAGAAAGTTTTTGAACATCCCAACCGGCTATCCCCAGATTGGTTACATCACAAACTTCATGGAAGGGTTTCAGGTTTTGGTGTTTAAAAACATTCCTCAGTCTCTTCAGCAAATGGTGTTGGGAAAACTGGACAGTAAAATGCAAAAGAAACTGGACCACTTTTTTATGCTGTACACAAAAATATATTCAAAGTAGATTAAATGTGAGACCTGAAACCATCAAAATCCTAGAAGAGAACACAGGCAGTAACCTCTTTGACATTAGCCATAGCAACTTCTTTTTAAATATGTCTTTTGAGGCAAGGAAAACAAAAGCAAAAATATGCTACTGGGACTACATCAAAATAAAAAGATTCTGCACACTAAAAGAAACAATCAACAACAAAAAGGCAACCTACAGAATGGGAGAAGTTATCTAATAAAGAGTATCAAAAAATATATAAAGACCTTATAAAATTCAGCACCCCCAAAAATATTCCAATTAAAAATGAGCAGAAGACATGAAAGGACGTTTTTCCAAAGAAGACATGTAGATAGTCAACAGACACATGAAAAGATGTTCATCATCACTTGCTATCAGGGAAATGCAAATCAAAACTATAATATATTACCTCATACCTGATAGAATGGCTGAAATCAATAACATAAGACACAACAGGTGTTGGCGAGGATGTGGAAAAAGGAGAACCCTCTTGCACTTTTGGGGGGGAATGCAAACTGATGCAGTCACTCTGGAAAACAGTATGGAGGTTCCTCAAAAAGTAAAAAATAGAACTACCCTATGAGCCAACAATTGCACTACTGGATATTTACCCAAAGAATACAAAAACACCAATTCAAAGGTATATGTGAACCCTTATGTTTATTGCAGCATTATCTACTGTAGCCAAGATATGGAAGTAGCCCAAGTGTCACTGATAGATGAATGGATAAAGAAGATGTAATACACACACACACACACACACACACACACACACACACACACTGGAATTTTTTCAGCCATACAAGGAATGAAATCTTGCCATTTGAAATGACATGGATGGAGCTAGAGAGTATTATGCTAAGCCAAGTAACTCAGAGAAAAACAAATACCATATGATTTCACTGGTATATGGAATTTAAGAAACAAAACAATAACCAAAAAGGAAAAAAGAGAGACAAATCAAGAAACAGACTCAATTATAGAGAACAAACTGATGATTACCAGAGGGGAGTGGATGGGGGATGGGTTACATAGGAGTGTACTTGTGGTGAGCAGCAAGTGATGTATGGAACTGTTGAATCACTACATTGTATACTTGAAACCAATATAACACTGTGGGTTAGCTAACTAGAATTAAAAATGTAAAAAAAAATTCCTCAGGTGATTCCAATGTGCAGCCCAGGTTGTGAACCACTGTAAATTTGAAGCCTAACTTTCAGAACCCTCCTTTCATACCAGTCTTCCCTGCTTGGATTGCTCTTTGTGGTTTCATGGGCTTGCAAGAGTTTATATTCTTCACATACACTTTATGGGTTAGAAAAACAAATGTGGGGCAGCCCGGGTGGCTCAGCGGTTTAGCGCTGCCTTCGGCCTAGGGCTCGATCCTGGCAACCCGGGATGGAGCCCCGCGTCGTCGGGCTCCCTGCATGGAGCCTGCTTCTCCCTCTGCCTGTGTCTCTGCCTCTCTCTCTGTGTCTCTAATGAATAAATTAAAAAAAAAAAAAAAAGAAGAAGAAGAACAAATGTGTCTAAAATTAGAGTCCTTTATGTGATGTGCTTCATTTTTATTACTCTTATTTAAAGATTGTGGAGTTATAAAGAAAACCATCTTTCTTAAACACAGGTCTAATCAACTTTGTATTCCCTTTAAAGTAGCAAATTAATGTACTCTGTTAAGAAAAACCTCAGGTATTTAGTGAGATTAAAACTGAAGAGGGAAATACATACTTTCCTCTCCTTTGCTAATGGCTGCATATTCACTAAGCGCCTTGCTCTGGCTTGGCCCGCATCAGGTTTCATTAAATGCCTCTTTTCTATCTGAAGGGTTTTTTGGGACACTAATTGTTTTTTTCATTATGAGTCACCTGTGGGCTTTTGCAATAATCTAGAAGCGTCTGGTCTCAATCCTTCTGGATTACAGGAATTGAAGGTCCCAATTAGAGACCCGGGGTCCTGCAAGGGCAAATCCTTTTAACCTTAATTCACTGGGGGCCTTCTCTGAACAGAGCTGTTTTGCTGCCTTTAACCTTCTTGTTCCCTTACAAAACAGCACACAGGGAATTGTTTTTCTCCTTAGCGTGTCTTCCTAAAGTTATGTCTATGTCTGCATACGGGTAATTTAAGGATTAATTCCAACCCTAGATATTTTACTATTAAGAGTTTTATTAAATCTTTCCACTTGTTTAGCTTTGAATAGAGCATTGAATAAAGAGTCAATGGCAAAATATTTAAATGTTTAATGAAAATATTAGTAAGCTGAAACCCAAGGGGAGAAAAACAGAATAATCCTTGGCTGTCAGGGTTCAGAGATTCAGACCCACGGGGAGGCAGCATTTTACCGCTATGATTTATGGCCAAATTAGACATAAGAAATGATGGTGAGGCTAGAGTTTGGAATAAGGTATTTTGATATTAAGCAGTCTCTCTTTAGCAAATGGTCATTAGCAGGAGTAATATAAATAATTTATGTATATAACCTCAAATTTTGAAAAGTGTATTTATTTTATTAAACATATATTCCTCTGAATTGAAGTGTACACTTTTTTAGGTTCATAAAAATGACTTAATGAGTACCCCTGAATATCAGATATGATGCCAGATGCCTTACATATATTATCTCTAAATCTCAGAACAACCATGCAGGGTAGGGATTATCATCCCATTTTTCAGATGAGGAAACTGGCCTTGGAGAGGCTAAATGACTTTCCCTAGGTCATACAGCCTATAAATATCAGAACTAGAACTCTCAAGTACCTCTTTCTACTATACCACATAATCCCTAGAAATTGTAGGCATAGAATTTTAAGAATTGTGGTAAAGTATACTTAACATAAAATTTGCCATTTAAACCACCTTATGTGGGCAGCCCGGGTGGCTCAGTGGTTTAGCACCGCCTTTAGCCCAGGGCCTGATCCTGGAGACTTGGGATCAAGTCCCACGTTGGGTTCCCTGCATGGAGCCTGCTTCTCCCTCTGTCTGTGACTCTGCCTCTCTCTCTCTCTCTGTCTCATGAATAAATAAATAAAATCTTAAAAAAAAAATAAACCACCTTATGTATACAGTTCAGTGGCATTAAGTACATTCATATTGCTGTGCAATCATCACCACCTCCATCTCGAGAATTTTTTCTTTAAAAAAAAGTTTTTCAGGGAGCCTGGGTGAAGCATTTGGTTAAGCACCTGACTCTTGGTTTTGGCTCAGATTGTTATCTCAGGGTCATGAGATTGTTGGCTCTGTGCTCAGCATGGAGTCTGCTTTAGATTCTATCTCTCTCCTGCTCCTGCTCATGCTCTTACTCTAAAATAAATAAATCTTTTTTAAAAAGTTTTTCTTTATCTCAAACTGAAATTCTATACCCTTTAAACAGTAAGCCCCTATTTCTTTCTCCCCTCAGCCCCTGGTAATCTATATTATACTTTTTGTCTCTATGAGCTTGACTACTCTTGTATGTTTCATATAAATGAAATCATACAATATTTATACTTTTGTGTCTGGCTTATTTCACATAGCATGTTTTCAAGATTCATTCATATTATAGCATGTGTCAGAATTTTATCCCTTTCTTAGTATTCCATTATAAGTATATACCATGATGGGATGCCTGGGTGGCTCAGTGGTTGAGTGTCTGTCTTTGGCTCAGGGTGTGATCCCAGGGTCCTGGGATTGAGTCCCACATCGGTCTCCCTGCAGGGGAGGGAGACCCTTCTCCTTTTGCTTGTGTCTCTGCCTCTCTGTGTGTCTCTCATGAATAAATAAATACAATATTAAAAAAATAAGTATATACCATGCTTTATCAATTTCATTGTTTATCTGTTCATCCATCAATGGATATTTGGATTGTTTCCACCTTTTGGCTATTGTGAATAATGGTGCTAAGAACATTGGTGTTCAAATATCTATTTGAGATCCTGCTTTCAATTCTTTTGGGCATATACCTAGAAGTGGAATTTCTGGATCATATGGTAATTCTATGCTTAATTTTTGTTAAGAACCACCATATTGTCTTGAAGACTTAGAATTTTACATTAGGATATTTGATTTTAAAGACGCCTGAGTGGCTCAGTGGTTGAGCATCTGCCTTCCACTCAGGGCATGATCCCAGGGTTCTGGGATCTAGTCCTGCATCGGGCTCCCCTCAGGGAGCCTGCTTCTCCCTCTGCTTATGTCTCTGCCTCTCTCTGTGTGTCTCTCATGAATAAACAAACAAAAAATAAATAATCTTAAAAAAAGATCCTCTATATGCAATGCTGAGGTGAAACTCAACTACTGACTGAACAAATAGGACCAGATGTATTTCCTTGATTTGTGGGCTCTGATTCAGGCACACAGTTAAGGGAGCTGGAGTCATTTGACAAGGAAGAGATTGTTCTTGCCTCACTGTGGGCCCTTACCAACAAGTGGCCATCCATATCTGTCTGGCTTTTGCCCTGGGTATTCCAGCTAAAAGGAAATTCTTTTAAAAGTATGTGGTTGTAGGGGAGGGTTATCTTTCTTAGTAAAATTAAACCCAAACATCTCTTTCTGGACTCTGAATGGAGCAAGGCCTAATCTCTGATCATTTTATTGTTCAAATGACACACACATAGAGCCACCTTGCAACTGCAGATATTGAATAATCCCATTTATGAACCTGTTGTCATGTTTTCGTATCAAATAATGCTAAAAGATGCAGCTGATGCTAGGCTTCTTTACTTGTGGGGTAAGAACCAAGTAAAAAGCACTGGGGGAAAAAAATAGAAACAGCATTTGCCAGGGTGGATATTGGTCAGCTAATGATTACCTAACAATAGATTTCATTGTGCCTCTAATGCCTTCTGTATTAATGGATATTAATGACATCCTATGAATTTGCTTTGGCAATAATCATTGTGTGCCCATATTCAATTCAGCAAATATTCATTGCATGTCTGCTCTGTCCTACTATTAGGAGTAGAGGAACAAAGAACTAAAGGGCATACCAATGATTAGCCATATACTCCATCTCAGACTTTCTTCCCCATTTATACAACTATAGAGCTGGAAGAGGATCATAGAATTTATCCAGTCCAATCTCTCCCTTTCTCAATTCCACTTCCTCAGTATATGATAGATGAGAAACTGAGGCCTTCAAAAATGGAGTTGTTATGAACACAGAGATCTGGGTTTGAATCCCTATATGTTAACGCATATCTTAGAGTACCTTACTTAGGCTTTTTATTTTTTTTTAATTTTTTAAAAATTTATGATAGTCACACACAGAGAGAGAGAGAGGCAGAGACACAGGCAGAGGGAGAAGCAGGCTCCATGCACCGGGAGCCCAACGTGGGACTCGATCCCGAGTCTCCAGGATCGCGCCCTGGGCCAAAGGCAGGCGCTAAACCGCTGCCCTACCCAGGGATCCCACTTAGGCTTTTTAAATTTCAATATATTTATCTGTAAAGATGAGCTCAGACACTCCCTTTGTTCTGAAATATTCTCTTCACTTGTGTGATACCATATTTTTTATTTTATTTTTTCCTGGTTAGTCATTGTTTCCTTTCATAGTTCCTCTATCTCTGCTTATCTCTTAAATACTAGAATCCTTGGAACTCTACCTTAGGCCCTCTTCTCTTACTACTTTATACTCTTTTCTTGAGCAAGCTCATCCATCTCCATCTATAGGCTGGTGAGCCCTAAATATGTATCTTCTGCCCTGAAATATCTTCTGAGCTCCAAACCAATACACTCATTTGCCTGCTTGATATTCCTCCAGGGATCCCACAGGCACCTTAAATTCCACAAGACCAAAACTGAGCTGAGGATCTTCCCCCATGCCTGCTCCTTCTCTGGTATTTGTAATCATGTTTTCCAAGGCAGAAACTGATAGATCTTTCCGTCCAACGAATTTTCAAGTCCTGTTGCTTTTCCCCCACCCCCCCAACTATATTTGGTATCCATCTACATCTCTATCCCTACCACCACTTTATTGCCACTATCTGTATTTAGATTCTCATCGTTTCTTACTTAGACAACTATTACTGTCTCCCAAATGATATTCCTGCTTCAGATAGCACTCCCCTCCAATCCATTCTCATACTCCACTCAGACTGATCATTCAAAGGTATCTATGATTTAAACACATCTTAGGGAAACATCTCTACTTAAAACCCTCCAATGGCCTCCAGTTGCCCTTAGACAAAATGTAAATCTCTAAACCTGTGTAGCAGGGTGGAACGTTTATTATCCTAATAACTGGAACCAGAATTTTTCTTAGTAGGGAGAAAATGGTCTTTGTTAAGAAAAAATACTTCAACAGGCTAATGGGGATGTGCTGAGAGAAGATCTAATGAATGATATGACATGCCAGAAGTTAAGGTAACAAAGTTAATTGTCAGTCGGAATAAATAGAAATATAAAGTTGGTGAAAGTTCTGACAGTGAAGTGGCTGAGGACTTTGGGGAATCAGAATTCTAGTATTTAATTTTTACAGTGCAATGTTATAACCTTCTCATACTCTCTGTAAATCTGCTTATACAAATTACCTGAGTGTGTTAGTGATTGTGTGTATGCATATGTAAGTGTGTGTGTGTGTGTGTGTGTGTGTGTGTAAAGGAAAGGGTTGGTCCCCTGTCTTGGTCAACACTGTATAGGAAATAGGACCAGTACTCACTCATAGCAGTGATAATCCTTTAACTGAAGTAGGCAGAAATTCATATAAATCTACTAGAAATTTGATGAAATCCTGAAGAAGGCTTTAGATTTTTTTTAGATTTATTTATTTATATATATGTATATATGTGTGTGTGTGTGTGTATATATATATATATATATATATATATATATAGAGAGAGAGAGAGAGAGAGAGAGAGAGAGAGGCAGAGACACAGGCAGAGGGAGAAGCAGGCTCCATGCAGGGAGCCCGACGTGGGACTCAATCCTGGGGTCTCCAGGATCACGACCTGGATTGAAGGCAGCGCTAAACCGCTGAGCCACCCGGGGTTCCTGACTTTAGATATTCTGAACTCCTGTGGAATGGGGTTTTAGATCTAGCTTATCTAGATCTTTGTCTAGCTGACAGTGAGTTACACTAGATTCCACTATCTTCATTATCTCTCCACTGCCTTTCTTCCCTCTGGATTTGTCTCTCATTCCTCTTACTCCTGGACTTTGTATTCTAGGTATGCTTATGTTCCTCCATTTATTCAAATTTGATATAAATAATCTCTAATCTCTTTGTCTTTGCAAATGGAGCACTGCTGTCCCCATTTTTAACTGGGTTAAGTCTATTTTTCCTTCAGATTGCAGAGACTTTTTAGGGCAGTAAAACTATTCTGAATCATTTTGTAATGGTGAATGTATGTCATAATCCATTTGTCAAAACTCATAAACTATGACATGATATAAAACATGAACTTTAGTGAATAATAATGTATCAATTTAGGTTCGTAATTGTAACAAACATGCCATATTGATGCAAGATGTTAATGACAGAGGAAACTGAAAGTGGGGTGGCAGCGAGGGAGAGATATATATGTGGGCACTTGTACTTTTGGTTCAATTTTTCTGTAAACTTAAAATGGCTTTAAGTAATAAAATCTATTTTCTTTTTAAAAAGATTATTTATTTGAGGGGCATCTGGTTGGCTCAGTCAGGGTTAAGCATCTGCCTCTGGCTTAGGTCATGACCCCAGGGTCCTGGGATTGAGCCCTGAAGAGGGCTTTCTGCTGAGTCTGCTTCTCCTCCTTCTGTCCCTCCCTCACTCTTGCGCTCTCTCTCTCTCTCTCTCTCTCTCTCTCTCTCTAAGAAATAAATATAAAAGATTATTTATTTGAGAGGGAGAGAGAGGGAGAGCACATGTGCCCTGGAGAGAGGGAGAGGGAGAGACAGTCTTAAGCAGACTGTGCGCTCAGCGTGGAGCCCCACCCTGGGCTTTATCTCAAGACCCTGAGATTATGACCTGAGCTGACGCTTAACCGATTGTGCCACCCAGGTGCTCCTGTTAATTTTTTTAAATAGCTAAACAAAAGAAAACAAAACCTACCAAAAAAGTACATGCAGATCTAGCACAGGAAAATAGAGAAGCTAATATACTTGGGAGCTTTTATTTTAAACTCTTTTGACTTTAAGGTCCTGAGGTTGATGATGATGACCTGGAAGATACAGATATCTCTGTACCCTCACCCACTCTGTGAAGATAGAAAACAACTTTGTATCCAAAAATTTAGGGAGAAGTATTTCAAACCAAAATCTGCCAGTGTCTGGGGCACTCATTTAGAGGGGAAGGCCAAGTAGGTTGCAGAAGTCAGGTGGTTGAGAATTAAATATGTGGGCTTGAACCTGCATCCACTGAAGTAGATGAAGATAAAATGATAAAGGAGACAGTCCCTAAGATCTTAACTGTAGTCTGTGATAAGGAGATGATGAGATGAGAAGAGATTGTCAAATCCCTAAAGGCCATTCTGCCACTTTCCAGGGATTGATATTTATCTTTAGAGCCAGAGGATCCTGCAAGGGTCTGAGGCAACAAAATCCACTCTTAGTATTTTTTTCTCATTCAGAAATACTTTTTAAATACATTTGGCTTTAATAATTGATTTTGTAAATTTCCACATATGTATTATCCCTCATGCAGCACCTAGAAAAAAATGAACTGTTTTTGTTTTGAAGATTTTATTTATTTATTTATTCATGAGAGACACAGAGAGAGGCAGAGACACAGGCAGAGGGAGAAGCAGGCTCCATGCAGGGAGCCCGACATGGGACTTGATCCCAAGTCTCCAGGATCATGCCCTGGGCTGAAGGCAGGCAGGCGCGCAACCGCTGAGCCACCCAGGTGTCCCAAATGAACCGTTTTTAATGCTTTATTATTAACTGATTAACTCTCCAACTCTTAAAAAAAAAAAAATAAACCCGCTCACCTGTGAATAAAAGATACACCTCATTTTAGAATGATTACCTATTGACAGAGAGGGGAATGGAAGTGGGGGATGGAAATAAAAGGTCTAAATAAATAAAACCAGGGATTACCTTGCACAGGCCAATGCTCATGGTGTGTCTTGAACAGAGGATGATTCCCTTAACTGTCTCCAATAGTTTTAAGGCATTATCAGTAATTCTTACTTGGGAAGGAGAGTGGCATTTTGGATTCTCTCAGGTATGTTAAGGTGGAGCAAAGACTGAAGAGGAATGAATTAGATGGGCCTTCCAACTATAAACTTGATGAAAGTGGTTTGATGTAGTGGAAAGAATGCCAGGTTGGATGTCAGAAGTGAGTTCTGCTTAGGCTACTTCAACACAGGCAAGAGATGAAAACCTGGAGATACCGGGTTGGGTGCAAGAGATACTTTGGAGGTAGAATCATTAAAATAGGAGGTGTTTTTGGTTGTGAGGAGTGAAGAACAGGAAGAAATCAAGAATGACTATAATTTTCTGCTTTGGAGGACTAGGAAGGTAGGGAACACTGGCAGAGAGGGAGGTTTGGGAGCTTGGTAAGATGAAGTCAGTTGGGTATATTGAAGCTGAGGTGAGTATAGCTCAGGAAAATCCAACTCTTAGATGATGCTGACTGGGGGAATTGTAATTAACCAAGAGCTCCAGGTCTTGGGGTGGTCTGACATCCTTTAGGTCAATCAGGCCCAGGCTACCCCTCCTTTGGGTGGCTTCCAGCCAGTGACTGGATGTGGCAGGAATACTGAACACTTAGATTTACAATCTTCCTCCTTTAATCAGCAACGTTGACTTGAGGACTCTCCATCAACCTGGCCAAAATTTCATGGAATTGCACAGTAATCTATGGCTCTTCCACTCAATCTCACTTCCTTCCTTCTCTCCTCAGAAAGAGGTGGATAGTCTCCTGCTCTCACTGGCTTTTTTCTATTTTCCCTCATTAATATTTTCCCCAATTCATCTCTTGCTCCTCTAATCTTGCTTCTCAGACAACCTGTACTAACATGAAGTATTATTGGGACATCCACTTGGAGACATTTCACTGACAGATACAAATATAGATAGAGAGATTTAGAAAGGTTATAATAATTAGAATGCAAGTAATAGAAAAACTAGCCCAAGTTGGCTTAAATGATAAGGCAAGTCCATTGTAGGGTGGTTTCTGGGCATGCTGTGGTCGGGGCTCTGGCTTCATTTCTCCAAGAACTCTTTTGGTTCTTCCCAAGTGTGTGTAGATTGTGCCCTCAGGTGGTTGTAGCAATAAAAAATGTGCTCTTTTTCCAGCCTTAACTCAAATATCTCATTCTCTATGGAGGTTTACTCACTCAACCAAGTTAGAAGCCATTTCCCTTCTTTCAAACTTGGATATTTTAGTTCAAGTTGCTATAACAAAAATACTATAGGCTGGGTGGTTTAAACAATAAACATTTATTTTTCACTCATTGACTCTCTCTTGTGTCTTTATATAATGGCGCCAATCCCATTCATGACGGCTCTGCTCTGGTGATTTAATTACCTCCCAAAGGGTCCAAATATCATCACACCTCCAAATATCATCACATTGGGGAATGAGACTTCAACATATGAATTTGGGGGGAAAGAAACAGTCCAACATTTCAATCTATTTGACACTGTTTTATTCTGCTTGTCAAGGCTATTTACATAGCTGCTTCTCTAGACCAGAAGGGAAAGTAAAGCCCATATTATATTAACTTTTATCCCTATTAATGCTTTGCATATAATTGGTAGAGAGAATTTATTCAATTAAATTTACTGCCATTTCTTTACATAGAGAAATAGAATCTGTGCTTAAATTTATTTAATATTTCAAAGTAATTTAGAAAAAATTTGAGGTTCGTACATGGCACTTAGTCTCACTAGATAGTACAACACTACACCTATGTTGATAAACTTGAGGAAGATATAATGAGGATGTAGTTAGATGGGTTAAGTATAAAACTTGAAATGTGGGGGCTCCCTGGGTGGCTCAGCAGTTGAGCTGAGTGGCTGAGCCTTGGGCTCAGGGCATGATTCCAGGGTCTGGGGATCAAGTCCTGCAATTGGGCTCCCCTGTGAGGAGCCTGCTTCTCCCTCTGCCTATGTCTCTGCCTCTCTCTCTGTCTCTCATGAATAAATAAATACAGTCTTTAAAAAAAGACTTGAAATGTGGGAATGATGATGTATATAGCTAATAAATTTGGGAATGATGATATAGCTAATGAGTTCCAAGCTACAGTTTCAAACATAGGGACAAGAGTTAGGAGTTCATTAGGATTGCTTCCTGAAGATTTTGACCAAATATGTTGCCTCAGCAAAAAAACCAAACTAAGGAAAATAAAAAGAAATGAAGTCATAGGGCAGCCCCGGTGGCGCAGTGGTTTAGCTCCACCTGCAGCCCAGGGTTTGATCCTGGGGACCCTGGATCGAGTCCCATGTCAGGCTCCCTGCATGGAGCCTGCTTCTGCCTCTGCCTCTCTCTCTCTCTCTCTCTCTCTGTGTCTCTATGAATAAATAAATAAAATCTTAAAAAAAAAAGAAAGAAATGAAATCATAGGGATGCCTGGGTGGCTTAGTTGGTTAAGTGCCTGCCTTCAGCTCAGGTCATGATCTTGGAGTCCTGGGATTGAGCCCCATGCCCACATGGGCTCCCTGCTCAGTGAGGAGTCTGCTTCTTCCTCTGCCCCTCACCCCACTCAATCTCAAATAAATAAATATAATATTTTTAAAAATTAAATCATAAATACAGAGGAGAAAAATAGTAATATATCCTCATAATCAAAATTAGAAATGAAACAGAAAATGTTCTACCTGTGTATAAACTCCTGTTTGTTTGAATCTAGAATGGTGAATCTCAAATAAAGTAGAAAAGATTGTAAAGGCAATAAAACAATTAAGAGTATAAAAGAATTGTTAAGTGAAGACAGACTGACAATAAAGATCTTGAGTGTAGAAATATAATCTGAGAGAAATCACTTTTAAGGTGAAAATGGAGAATTTCTATCAAACTAAAAAATTTAAATCCTAAGAGTCTGCTTAGGATTATCTCTTCCTCTCCCTCTGCCCCTCCCCCTGTTCATGCTGTCTTTCTAGCTCTCTCTAAAATAAATAAATAAAATCCTTTAATAAAAAAGTTAAGAAGAAACAACTTTACCCACTAGGCAGTTATTAAACTCAATACTCCAAGAGATGATATGGAATAAGTAAGAGTTGTATTAAATTCAGGGCTATTCTATTCATACCAACTTTAAAATTTGGGCTGGTTTAGCAATACAGAGAAGTCGTTTGAGGTTGATGTTAGGGGTAACCATCATGCCCCTCAGCCAAATACCTTTTATGCCGCGAACGGCCCTATTGATTAAGATGAGTATTTTTCAGTGATGGGCAGCTACACGCTCCTCTTGGTGGATTGTGAATGGATACTAAACTGAGTTCTTTGGCTTTCAGTTTTATATGTGTTTAAGGAACTATTTAATGTAAACTACTGCTCTGGACTGAATTGTGTCCCCACCTTCAAATTCATTTGTTAAAACCTAACCCCCGCTGTGACTTTGGAGATAGGGCTTTTAGGGAGGTAATTAAGGTTAAATGAGGTCAGAAGAATAGGACCCTAATCCAATAGGACTGATGTTCTTATAAGAAGACAAAGCCTTACAAGCTTATCATGTGTGGACACATGAAGAAGGCACTGTCTGCAGGCTGAGGAGAGAGACCTAACCAGAAACCAACGCTGTTGGCAGCTTGCTCTTGGACTTTTAGTCTCCAGAGCTGAGAAAATAATTATCTGGTTTTTGAGCCATCTAGTCTGTGGTATTTTGTTACACCAGTCTAAGCAGACTAATACACTCACTAATGAATCACTAATATGAAATGAAATAATAAAATTTGGAGTCCATAAACAAAAAATAGTGTATTACCAGGAATTAATATATATATATATATATATATATATATATATATATATATATATAATCTTAGGGTCCTGGGATCAAGCCCTGTGTCTCCTGCTCAGGGAGGAATCTGCTTCTCTCTCTCTTTCTGCCCCTCCTCCTCACTCATGGTCTCTCTCAAATAAATAAAATCCTTATTTTTTTAAAAAAATTTTTATTTATGATAGTCACAGAGAGAGAGAGAGAAAGAGAGGCAGAGACACAGGCGGAGGGAGAAGCAGGCTCCATGCACCGGGAGCCCGACACGGGACTCGATCCCGTGACTCCAGGATCGCCTCCTGGGCCAAAGGCATGCGCCAAACCCCTGCACCACCCAGGGATCCCTAAATAAAAATCTTTAAAAGAAAGAATACAAAGTGTTTTTTTAAAGTTTTTTTTTTTTTTTTTTTTAAATTCATGATAGACAAAGAGAGAGAGAGAGGCAGAGACACAGGAGAAGGGAGAAGTAGGCCCCATGCCGGGAGCCCGATGCGGGACTCGATCCAGTGACTCCAGGATCGCGTCCTGGGCCAAAGGCAGGCGCTAAACCTCTGAGCCACCCAGGGATCCCCCAAAGTGGTTTTTAAAAAGTAATAAGAAACAGGTAAAATTAATTTTCACATCTTTCATTTAACACAATATATCCAAAATATCATTTCAATGTGTATTTAATATAAATGTGTATTAATATTTAATTTCTTTAGTACTGTCTTTGAGATCCAATGTGTATCTTTTTTATTTATTTATTTTAAAGATTCTATTTATTCATTTGACAGAGAGAGAGTGTGTGTACAAGCAGGGGGCAGCAGGAGGCAGAGGGAGAGGGAGAAAGACACCTCACTGAGCAGAAACTCTGACAAGGGGTTCCATTCCAGGGTCCTGGAATCATGACCTGAGCAGAAGGCAGATGCTTAATTGACTGAGCCACCCAGATGCCCCTAAAATCCAATGTGTATTTCAAATTTGCAGCACATCTCAAGCAAAATTTGTATTGTATTTCAAGTACTCAATAGCTGCATGTGGCTAGTAGCTATTGGATAGCACAAGGTATATAAGGCAGCATGGCATGTATTTAAGTCACTATACCTTAGTAATAAGCCTGAACAAGATATTGCAAAGCTCTTACTTTTTATATACATACATAGTTGGTATTCCAATTTTTCAGAAAGATGTTTTATTATTTACTCGTGATGTCTCGAGTTCTTATCGTTCTAAAGTGCTCTTATTGGTATGTAAATGAAAATATTTACAGAATTCCTACTATTCTTTTCTTGTAAGGTAATGAATGTGTGGTTGCCATTTTGTTATTATCAAGTTCTTTTTTTCCTAGAAAGTGAGAACATGTAGAGTAAGAGGACTTCCTGACCTTTTCTCCACCTAAATAAGTTATATAGTTAGAAATAAAGAAAAAGAAAACCACAGGAGTAGATGAATCATTAGTCTGACCTAGACTAACACTATGTACGGGTTGTTGTTGTTGTTTTTTATAACAAGTAAGATACAATTGTAAAACATAGTTAAGGGAGCTTTTGTGATCATGAAGCAGAGTGATGCTGACCAGTTTGCATAAATCCATTATGTTGAATGCAGAACTGCTAGCCCTCATGACCTTACTGTATGAGTGTGGCTTGGAAGTGTTACTGGGGTATTATTTTTTTCTTTCTTCTCACATTAGCCTCACTCCAGTGTTACAGAGAAGTGGGTTATTTTTAAACCAAGTAAAAAGGAGCTTTATCATGTTATCATGGCTACATCACTTCATGACAAAAAAAATTATTTCAGATGAT
Source organism: Vulpes lagopus (assembly GCF_018345385.1). Classification (NCBI taxonomy): domain Eukaryota; kingdom Metazoa; phylum Chordata; class Mammalia; order Carnivora; family Canidae; genus Vulpes; species Vulpes lagopus. The sequence goes on from NC_054829.1 coordinate 37,911,350, forward strand.
CTCCTTCTGTTTTACTATATACACATTTATTGTCTCTAGATTTCCAAGGATAAGTGGATAAATGTGAGGGTTTCACATTTGCCCTATAACTAGTTAGAATTGGTTTTCTAAGGCAAATGTTTCTATTCCTTTGCTTTAGCTTTACCAAATGATCTGAGCTGAAGCAATCTTTTAAAATGGCTATGATGCACTCAGTGTTTTCGAAAGCAGGCATTGTAACCATTTAGATCTTTCATCATTATTACAATGTGTCCAGTGGCTCTTCTTGTAGAATTAATGCATGGAGCTTCCATTAAGTGTTCTCTGAATCCACTTAGCAATAGGCCGATCTATTGTCCTCTCAACTAAGTATTCATATATAAGATTTGAAAAATATTCAGAAACATTGCCAATCAGAAAGGGGAAAAAACCCACACACGTCAGCTTTGATAAGAAAGAAGTGCTCTTTAGAGGGTTCTTAGGAGTTTCAGGGGGGGTTCCCAAGGGACGGTAGAATAAACAGACTATCAGGAAAAACAGCTAAGAGTTTGGGGTTCAAATGGCAGTCCTCCAAAACCCACAAATGGTGTCAGTTTAAAAAAAAATCTATGGGAAAAAAAGATTAAGAAAAATAAGCTGATTAGACTAATAAAAAAGAATAAATATTATAGCAATAAATTGTGTGTTAGTCAAGAAGCACGGGTCCAAATGAAGGAAGCTCAATGCAAACCAGTTTAAGTAAAAAACAAAACAAAACAAAAACAACTTGTTCACATAAGTGGGGAACATCTGAAGAACATCTGACTTTGGGCATACCTGGATCCAGGGTCTCAAATGATAGTTTTAGGATTCTCCTTTTTTATTGGTCTCTCCTTTCGGCTTAGTTTTGTTCTTTTCTATTTTATAGGGCATTTCTCCTTATGATGGAAATATGGCCTCTGGCAATGCAGATGTCGTTACTGTTGTCGTTGTTCTATATGTTCATCTTCAACAGGAGAGAGAAAACTATCGGCTTTAAATTTGGAAAATTTCATGAATATTGATCTCTCTGTGTTGCATTACTTGTCAAACTGGCCACTCAGGCCAGTCACTATCTTCAGAGGACTACAGTCCTGTGGTCAGCTTGGCATGGCTTGCAGTTCTGCCCCTTGGTGGAGGTGATGGGGAATGGAAGTATGATACTGATTAGTAGCTCCACCAGATCCACACAGAATGGGGGAGAGGTGGTGCCTCAAACTGGAATAGTGCAAAGATGAAAATAGTTAAATGTTTTCTAAAGCTACTGAAGAAAATATAGTTAAGGTTCTAATAACTGTGGAAAAGTGCTTTTCAAATTTGGGGATTTTGTTAAAGTTGTTTCTAATTTAGTAGTTTTGGGGTGGGGGATCTGAGATTCTTTATTTCTTTTTTAGAGATTTTATTTTATTCATGAGAGACACACACACACACACACACACACACACACACACACACACACAGAGAGAGAGAGAGAGAGAGAGGAAGAGACACAGGCAGAGGGAGAAGCAGCCTCCATGCAGGGAGCCCGATGTGGGACTTGATCCCAGGTCTCCAGGATCACGCCCTAGGCTGAAGGTGGTGCTAAACCGCTGAGCCACGGGGCTGCCCCCTGCCCTGAGATTCTTATTTCTAAGCAAGCTTCAAGGACCATCCTTGAGTAGCAGTACTCTAGAATACATTTGCTAATTGGGTATAATTTTATAGCATCTGGTCAGCAGAAAACTGAAGGAGATTACCTGTGTGAGGCTGAGTTTTGAAGGTTTTAGATTTAATTATTTGAATTTTTCTTTATCAGGAGTACTACCATATAAATTTCGATATTCTTTTTTTTTTCTCCCCCCCCCCTGATATTCTTTTGGACTATGTACAGTTTATGACTTGTTAAGTGCTCTCAACTAGAAGAACAATGATTAGCACACTTACTTTGAACATAGTTTCGAGAAATACTAAAGTAAGATACATCTGGAATATGCTATTCTCCTTAAAACATGATATAATGTGAGAAATAGAAGGGTATGGGGGTAGGGCTAGGTCTCTGGTCTGTGGTGGGGTGACCTAGTCATGCAGCAAGGCTAAAACTAAATAGAACATCTTTCTATGGGCAGTGGAAGAAGCCAAGGTGGGCAGAGTGTGGCTTCTTGATCCTCAGAATTAGAGAGAATTGGTGGCTAGTAACAGGGCTCCATCTCCAGGACAGCAGCTTAGGGATAGTATTCAAGTGATGTGAATAGGATGGGGGATGAATATAGAGATTGGACAAGTGAGGTAAAGACCAAGGTAAAGTACAGAGACTGGGAGAGGGCAGATTATCAAGATAAGTATTTAAGGCACTGGAACCAGGAAGAAGGCAAGGGCTTAGTTTTAGAAGCACAGTTGAACTTGAGGTACCACATCTGAGGTATGGGATGAAAAACAGGCTGGCTTGATGTCTGTTCCCTTAATGCATAAGAAGAGGGCTCTGCCAGAGGGAGCAGAAGTCATGGGGCTTGAGAGAGTGGAAGGAGTAAAGCCACAAATCCCAATTAAAAGGGCCTAGGTATAAAGAACAAATGTATTTTTTTTAATATTTTATTTATTTGAAAGAGCGAGCTAGCGAGAGAGAGAGTACGAGTGAGTGGGATGGAGAGAAGCAGACGGAGAGGGAGAAGCCGACTCCCTATTGAGCAGGGAAAGAGACTCAGGGCTCAATCCCAGGACCCTGGGATCATGACCTGGGGCAAAGCCAGATGCTTAACTGACTGAGCCACCCAGGTGCCCCAGGACAAATGTATTAACAAGAAATCAGACAAGTTATTACAGTTGGAGGAAGTTCCGTGGCTTTTATGTGTAGCCCCTTATTGTGATTTTATAATTACTGAGTCTAGTCATTATTGGTTAATGCGTCAATTGAGAAAGAAATGTGTTCTCTCCATTAGAATAGTAGTGATACTAGGTTTTTGTAACCTAAGTCTGTATTATTGCCCAGGGGTCCTGCAAACAGGAGTCAGTTTATTTTATTTTATTTTAAATTCAATTTGTCACCATATAGTATAACACCCAGTGCTCATCCACAGGAGTCAGTTTAATCAGACGCTCTACTAAATCTAAGATACTTACTTTAAACTGTAGTATTTCCTCTTAGCTCATTGGTTAGCTGCAAAGGAACTTGCCTAAGATACAAATTGAAAGCCTGACTGGTTTTTAACTTCTTTGGATTTATTTCTTAGAAGAATAAGGTTTTTAGAGCAAAAGGAGAAATCTGATCGGTTATCTACCTAGAGTATAATGCAAATAACCCGAAATTATATTTGTCTTCAAAATTCAGAAATTTTTATACCAAAAATTGATAGAGCAAAGAAATTATTTAAGAGTATATAGGAAAGTGTGAAGACTTCAAACTTTAAAGGGATACTTGTTTTTTTTTTTTTTTCCAATTCCACCTTCAAAATACTACCATTGCTTTCACTCTGCACCTGTTCACTCTTTCTCTCCTATTAGTCTGTAGCAGTGAGCTCTCTGGAAGCCTTTGGAACTTTCTTTGAGATGGGGAGGGTCCCCGGGACTTCTCTCAAAGTCTAACTTGACATAACAAGGGGAGAAAGGAATCAGGAATAGTCCTTATTCCCATATATTACTTAAGATATACAATAGACAAAAAAAAAAAAAGATATACAATAGACATGCATCTTTGACTTCCTTGGATAACTGCTAAACCTCTTTTATAGAAGGGGGAAGAACAAAAGAGTCTATGCTAAAGGCAATAGTAGTCATGCAAATTTAAGAAATAATTCAGAGACAACGTGTGTTTTGAGGCAGAATTCAAGAGTAAGGAACAGTACATTTTAAAGGATTCTAAAAAATTGATTAGGGAATGCCATATTAACAAGCAGATACAAATTAAAAAACAGTATGTCCTCTGGTGATTCATGGTGACTCAGCTAAGGTAATATGGTAATCTTAACACAGATGTTTTTTGAAGGCCTCCTCAGTTGGTTTGTGTGTGTGTGTGTGTGTGTGTGTGTGTGAAGGGATGAGAGAGGAAATCAATTTAATGTTTTTCATTGGGTGAATTAAAATTATGCAAAATTATTTTTCTTGGTTTTTGCAGTTTAACAAATGAATAACTGATTGATTCCAGAAAGCTGATGATACTTTTACATTTTTATAATAGAAAATATGCAAAAATAGTGCAAAGATTCCATATATATACTTCACCCAGCTTCTCCTAATGTTAACTAATTATTTAACCATTGTACAATAGAAGAACAGGATTAACAGTGGCACATTGTTATTAACTAAATTATGAACCTTATTGAAAGTTCACCAGTTTTCTCTGGTGTCTTTTTTTTTTTTTTTTCCATTTTAGGATCTAATCATGGATTCCACATTGCATTTAGTTGTATCTCTCTTCAGTCTCTGTCAATCTTTAGTTTTTTTCTTATCTTTCGCAACCTTGACACTTTTGAGGAATACTGGTTAGTTTGTAGAATGTCTCTCCAATTTGGGTTTAATGTTTTCTAATGACAAGGTTATGCATTTTTGGCAAGAATATCATACAAGTCATTTTATGTCCTTCTTAGGATATAACAGAGGTACATGATATTTATATGTTTTTTTACTGGTGATGCTAATCTTGATTGCTTGGTTAAGTTAGTAATGTCAGGTTTCTTTACTGTAAAATCACTATTTTCCTTTTGCAATTGATAATTATCTTGGGATATTTCGAGAGTTTGGCTAATATCCTGTTTCTTCTCAAACTTTTGCCCCTTGATTTTTGCATCCATAGGTAGATCTTGTCTATAACAAATACTATTGCAAGTATGCCCAGTGGTGACTTTGTACTTCTTAAACTCTCTCTACATTTATTTTTTTTAAGATTTTATATATTTATTCATGAGAGACAGAGAGAGAGAGAGAGGCAGAGACGTTGGCAGAGGGAGAAGCAGGCTCCATGCAGGGAGCCTGATGTGGGACTTGATCCCAGGACTCCAGGATCACACCCTGCGCTGAAGGCAGGCACCTAACCACTGAGCCACCCAGGTGTCCCTCTCTCCACATTTATTAATTGGAATTCTATAAGGAAGAGCTGCCATTTTTCCTCATTTATTTATTCAATTATGTGACTCATGGATATTTATTTTATAAATTAAAATCTAATACTATCATCATTGGTGATGTCAGTTTGTTAGGTCAAATTGTTCCAAATTTGACCATTGTGGGGTTCCTTCAGTTTGGCTCCTGTATGCTTTTGACTTATTCTATGCTTTTTGAGAACTTCCTTGTTTTCTGGTACCACAAGATTATCCAGGCTCATCCTGCCCCAGCCCTGGAATCAACCATTTCTCTAATTAGCTGATTCCTTTTATTTGGCTTTGCCCTGTGGTCCAACACTGCTCTATGCCCTGGTGGGCTCAGTTTCTGCCCACATCTCTAGATACCATATAGTTGAATGCTATGGAGGCCTACGCTTTTCAGCTATCTTTAACTGTGCTGCTTAGACTGAGAGATGGGTTAGGGTAAACTTCTCTCTCTTTCTCTCTGGGCCTCGGGGAGGGGAGTATAGTTTGAACTTGTAGGGGTAGAGATGTCAAAGCACTCTCAGCAAATGGATGGTCCAAGGAAGAAGAGGCAGGCCAGGACCTGGCAAGAACTCAGTCTTCGGGTCCTAATAACAGTCACTTCAAGCAGCACTTGAATTTCTTGCTTTATACTTTCTTTCTGTTACCCTCTAACCCTTAAGCAAAATTTTATTCACAGGTTCTGGCTACACATTAGCTGTACTTCAGGGATTTTAGTGCGGAGTCTGTCCGACATGGATAGAGGTGAAAAGGGGAGAACAGAATCTTCTTCCTTGAGGCCAGAGAAGTTACAATAAGGGAATCATAGGTATAGAGCACAAACAACTATGCCTAGCATTTTGGAAATCTCATGTAGTATCAAGAGTGTGGGATCAAGATAAGGTGGTTATAGCAGAAAAAAAAGACACTTGTAACATGATATGGGGAAATTTCTCCAATCAAGGTAGTTTCCTTCAACCAAGCCAACAGGGTCCACTGTAATTTTCCTATTTAGCGGAAGTGTGACCTGTGATCCTATGACCTAATTTTGTAGTTACAGGTTGCTAAAGCCTAGATATTTGGGAGAGACTTATTAAAGTTTATCTTGCTAGTTTTAGCTCACCATTCCAGTCAAGTAGGATCATCTTGAATTTTGTTTCTATCATCCATCGTGTTATTTTTTGGTTATAATGCTCTTCATGGAAAATACTTGACTTTTTTTTAACTTTCATTTAAGTCCAGACTAAAAATGTTGACTTAGGATGGAAACTGTGGTCTTCCCTGCAGTTAGACAACTAATGGTTCAGTCTATGGTTTCTAAAATCTACTCTTTTTTCTCTTTCTGAGCAAAGGAGATTATTTTCCCATTCCAGGATTCTGGTACCTCTCCCATCATTCATTTATTCTCTAAGATTTCTGGATGCAGATACCACCTCAGTCCCTTCCTTCAAGGTCCAAGAATGTAATTCATTGGGGCATCTGACTGGCTCAGTCACTACAGCATGCAACTCCTGGTCTCTGGGTTTTAAGTCTGAGCCTCATGTTGGGTATAGAGATTACTTGAAAATAAAATCTTTTTGGGGGCGCCTGGGTAGCTCAGTTGGTTAAATGTAGGACTCTTGATTTCGGCTCAGGTCAACAGCTCAGGGTCTTGAGATCAAGCGCTGCCTCAGACTCTGTGTTCAGTGGTGAGTCTGCTTGAGATTCTCTCTTTCTGGCCCTCTCTACTCATGCACATGTGAGCACATGTGAGCACTCTCTTTCTTTAAAATAAATAAATCTTTAAAAAAAGTAAAATATTTTTTTAAAAGAATGTAATGGGGCACCTGGGTGGCTCAGTCAGTTGAACCTGACTCCTGATTTCCACTCAGGTTATGATCTTGGGGTCATGGAATTGAGCCCTGTGTGGGGCTCTGTGCTCAGCATGGAGTCCACTTATCCCTCTCCCTCTACTCCTCTCATAGTTCTATCTTCTAATCTTTAACTATTGGACAGTCATTTACTAATAATTACTTAAATGGTTAAGAGATGAAGAGATTTTTTAGTGTGGCTGGAGAGCAGAAAATGCCTTGCATGTCCTATAAGCCCAATATATATTGAATGAATGGATGGATGATTCCTGGAAAGAAAAACACTAATTAGTAGATGGAGAATTCTGTTCTCTGTTATCCTTTTTTAAAAATGTGGAACAATTTTATTTGAACCCTTTGCATTTAGCTTCAACATCAGTGTCATTATCATTACCAAGGCTATTTGTTCTACCTGTTGAGATCTCCAGTAGAATTTTCCAGACTGCAACATCTTTTTTTCTATATAAATTATTTGAGCTATTTCATTTTTTAAACCAGAGCATGGTGCTATCACCACGTTACATTAAGAAAGACTTTTCCTTTCATCTTGTAGGTGGATAATCTCTATAATAAACTACTTTATTTAGATATTCTTTTATTCATTTAGTTTTAATTTAACTTTTGAATAGGTAATGATGTATATGATTAAACAAATTAAAATATACAAAGTATACAGTGAAAAATCTCTCTTCCACTTCTGTCCACCATCTGCTCAGTTGCTCCTCCAGACTTGAAACTACTGTTTATAGCTTCTTGTATATTCTTCTAGAATTTGTTTATTCATATATGAGTATACATAAACATAGGTCTCATTTCCCATGTTTGAAAGAACTCTGGCATCCTTTAACATTCATCATTTTCTCTAGCAATCAGTGGGCCATTCCTTCTTTTATTTTTCTTTTAGAAAAAAAAACGCTCCTTTTCCTTTTCAAAGAACTTTAGGGTTGCCTGAGTGGCCAATCGGTTAGGTGTCTGACTCTTGACTTCTGCTAGGGTCATGATCTCAGGATCATGGAATCGAGCCCCACATCAGCTCTATGCTCAGTGTTGAGTCTGCTTGAGATTCTTTAACTCTGCCCCTCTCCCCACTCAGGCTCATTCTCTCTCTCAAATAAAGAAATCTTTAAAAAAATAAAGAATTTCAGATTATTCAGATTCAAGTTTCCTGATATTAAGCAAGATCCCAGGTATCCTTTAGTTATTTTCATTCATCCATTTGATTCATTCATTCATTCAGCAAAAATCTATTGATTTGCTTGCTGTATCAAAGATTCAGTTCTTAGAAGATTACAGAGATTATGGATCTTGCCCTGGAAGAATATGTAGTATATATGATTAAGTAAGAGATATAAGACATGAAGCTAAATAATTATGAGATATGTATAAAATGCCACTACAGTTCAGAGAAGGGAAAGATTAATTCAATCCTAAGGATCAAGGAAGGCTTTGGGAGGAAAGTGACCTTTGAGTTGAGCCATGAAAGTTGAGTCCATGTATTTACAGAGATGGGATAATGAAAAAGGAAGAACATTCTATGTTATATTTCAGTACTCTTGTTTCCAAGTGACAGAAACTCAAAATAGCTTTAAAAATAAAGAAAAAGTAGGAGATCTCGTACCATATTTCTGTAACCAAAACCAGAATAGACAAGACTGGAGCTACCATCAGTGTCAATAGCATACAAAGACTTTATAGCATTATCCTTCTCTGTATCTCCTTCCTCCATCCTGCCTCCTTCTCCTAACAGGCTGCTTCTGGTAACAGGTGATATAAGTGGCATCATATTCTTATTGCTCTCAATCCAAGAGCAAAAAGAGAGTTACCCCTTTGCTTCCAATTCAGAAATTTTGGAAAGGACTGGCCCAGCTTGGTGGTTGTACTCTGTTGTGAGTTGGGAAGGGAGATACTGTGTTTGCCAGCCTCATCAGAAACATATTGAATTAGGAGGAGCAGTTCTCTAAGAGTGCTGCTATCAGAAGAAGGTAGGAAGGAGTGCAGGGGAGGCACAAAGCAGGGAGGTCCACTTTCACCTGCATCATGAGCAAAGGCAAGAAGGCAGGAAATTGCCGGCCATGCTGTGAATGTAATGAGAAGTTTGGTTGTTTCTGAAGCAGGGCCTGGGACTAGTGTAAGGGAGCCGAGGCATTTGTGGTGCAAAATTTCAGAGGTATTCTCAGATGCCAGCCCTGGACCTGTAGAACTCTAAAGGGGTGAGGAAGGGGGGGGGGGGGTAGAGAGAGAGAGAGAGAGACAAACCTCCTTAAATTTTGTACCTTAGGTACCTTGCTTGTCCCAAACTTATCTTGGTCCTGTTTAGAAGGAGGGGATGTTCAACAGTGTTAAAGATCAACAGGTTGAGTAGTTGAGGACTGAGTAGAGTGACCTTTGAGGGGAGAATTTTGATGGAATGATGCAAGTTAAAGCCAGATTGCAAGAGGTTAAGGAGTAACTATCTAGTGAAGAAATGGTGACAAAGAATGTAGACTACTGTATTGTTTGCCACAAAGCATGGTAGTAAAAGGAATGACAGAGAAGGAATTGAAATTTAAACGGAAAGTTGGGGCCCAACAAGTTTATTTTACTTCATTTTATTTTTAATATTCGTGCTATTTGACCCAGGAAGCAGTCATCTACTTCCATGGGATGACTTGAAGGACTCCTGGCTCTCTTCCAACCAAAAATAATTTTGTACTAGCCTACTAGTGATGTCCAAATTGCTACCATTAGTGATTTGGGGTTATTGAATTAAAGGATTATCTCCTAGCAGTTAGTAAGTACCCTCTTAGGCCCCCATCTGTAGGTAATTTATTAAGCTTTTAGCAGCTATTTGTATGTCAATGTGAATTGGCTTATCTGATTTTTTGGTAACAACCAAGAATATATTTTGATAAAAGGGGGGAGAGGGTGGTGGTGAAGAGCACTGAAGGGTTTTTTACAGTTTGGGATGTAGCACCCATAAGGAGGCAAGGTAAAGAACTCCCAAAAGGGAAGGTGAGGTTCTCAGGAGTAACCTGTCTATCTCACAGTCCTACCAAAGGCCAGCTGCAATCTGAAACTCTTTTCTTCTATCATGAACCATTTTTTAAAACAGCTTTTTTTTTTTTTTTAATGATAGTCACACACACAGAGAGAGAGAGAGAGGCAGAGACATAGGCAGAGGGAGAAGGAGGCTCCATACATCGGGAGCCCGACGTGGGATTCAAACCCGGGTCTCCAGGATTGCGCCCTGGGCCAAAGGCAGGCGCCAAACCACTGCACCACCCAGGGATCCCTTAAAACAGCTTTTGAGTAGAATATTGTCAAAATTTTCTGGGGAAATACATTATGTCCTGGATGATAGAAAGCAGTCCTGGACATGGATTCTGAAAACCTGTTCTCAAAAGAAAAAAGAAAAGGAAAACCTGTTCTTATCAAACACTTACTTTGCCTGTGAAGAAGCAGCCACATAGGTTGCAAGTGACACATAGGTTGTAAAATACCTTATTTACATAGATCCCTTCAAAGGCTCTGGGAGGGATCCTAGCACTGTGTTCACATGATCATGCATTTTTGGAAAATTTGCAAAACAAGGTAATTTAACTACAATAGACCACTGTCTCTATCCACTCCCATTTCCCTTTGTCACATTTCCCTTAGTGCTGGGTGGCACTGAAGTAACCAGTCATTTTTGCTATCCAGGGAACTTGAATTGGGGATATAGTTTGGGTTTACTGGTATATATTTTTATGGTTTGTTGTTATTTCTGTGTATTGTTAGGTTATTGTTAGCTCTTTTGGTGCAGGCATGTCTTATAAGGAATATTTCTACTGCTTGTTGAGCTAATTTATGTGTCACAACATGAATATGTAAGGCCCTTGATTACAAACTAGCTAATGAGTGTTGTCAGTGTCAAGGAAAATTGAAATGTCTATGTCTTGAAATCTGTTCATATATGAAAGAAACTTCACAGAGGCTTTCCCAATTTGATACCAATCCAAAAAATTACATATGGCATTATTAACGAATTATGAAACTGAAAGAAGCTTTTCTAAATCATGAATAAAATGTTAAAAACAACCCATAATAGAGGAAAGACTGAATTATCTATTCAAGTCTGTAGTGTAAAATTGTTGTCATATATAGAAGCAATAAAAGAACACACAGGGGAAAAAAAAGTAGGGAAAAAACTATTCTAGAGATATATATGAAAATTAATAAACTTATTTTGTTATCATTTGGATTTTGTGATGTTTGTTGTATTTGCTAGGTTTTAAAATTTTGTAATTGTTGTAATTTTGTACTCATAAATTTGTATCCTTTATCTTAAAGAGTATTCTCCCCTTCAAGTTATCTAAACTTTAAGCCCTGGAAAATCTGGATTCTTCCCTGGTCCTGTGGCTGCACAAGTAACGTGAGCCTCCAGTTTTATCTGGAAGGTAGGAACCATATCTGCTGACTCACCTCACAGCATTCTTGTGAGGAAGTGAGATGGTGCAGCTGAAAGGATCTCATTACTAGCTATGAAGAGCAATACAAATGTAAGTAAACTGGGATCACTGCTTCTTCCAAAAAATAGACCTTGCATTTTCCCTAAGAGGTTATCTTTTTTTCACTGATCATACTTACATTTAGGGTTATCCGGAATTGCAGAATGGGCTAAGGTCCCTTTGGAGAGCTTCATATAGATGACAAGCAGCCCCAGGCAGAGTTAAAAGCCTAAGAAAGAATGATGTTGCATTAGCACAAGTTCATCCGTTACCATGGCTGGGAAACCAACATAACGGGCCCTCCCTGGTAGAGGTGGTGAGCTGACCTGCTTCTAAAAACAGCATTTAGCATTCAAATTCAGTAATATTTCAAATATGTAGATGACATCTATTAAAACATAATTTTAATATGTACAGCTTATTTCCTTGGCCTGTCATTTAATGAGGAAAAAATGGGAAAAGGGAAGTTCTATTCACTGAACACCTAATATATGTGAGCATCTGGTCCTCTGGTTTTATGTACATTACCCCAAGCACTCACAATATCCCTGGATATTACCAACCTCATTTTGTAGAAGTAAAACCTGTGGCTCAAAGAGTTGAGTGACTTGCCCAAATCTATCGCGATTAAGGTATCTTAAGCAAGGTATGTTTGATCCCACCCTTTCAAGTATCAGTTTATTGCTACATGATGTTTCTAGTATAGTTTTTCTTTTCCTATTTGCTTGTCTTTTCTATTCCTATTGAATCTGGTTCATACAGTCACACTTGTCTGCAAAAATAATTTTGTAGATCATAGGATATGGATAGGTCTTTAGTTCAAATGCATACTTCATCATGAATTTATGGAAAGTCGGGTGTATATCCGATGCAATAAAATATTCCTTTAAATCGTACTGAATTTGAATGAACAAATCTTTAATAGGAATTTTAAGTGTCTGAAAATGTTTGAAATGCATAATAAACTAGTTGACTACCAACCAGACTGTGCATATCAAATTAATATGCACAATCTAAACTAAGATATTTGATTTCATGCTAAAAAATTCAAGGCTAATCTCCTCAGTCTGAAAACAAATAGTAAGTCAACATTCTCAGGTTGCAGATTGACAGTGCCAGGCTAAAATGACTTTCCACGAGGCAGCTTTATATATATTTTATCAGAACTCAAAATTACACACAGTTCACTTGCTTCTGTCCATTAAAATTTAAAATCGAGATGAATTTAATAGCCAGTAGATCTTCACAGGGCTTTTGTGATTAAGATTTTATTGAAAATTTTTGTTTTCACCCTTACTTAGCCTAAGCATGGGGGTGGGGTGCCAATCAAAGATCTTAAAATTGGACACCTGGAGTTTGTGATTTTTTTGTGTGTGTTTATCTTTTAATTTGTAGGTCTAGACTAAAATGGGGGAGTAAAAGAGGGAGGGAGAGAGAGAGAAAGAAGGGAAAGTTATTTTGGAAGGGGAAACTTCTATCATTCTGTAACAGACAAAAGCATTATGAATTTTATTATATAGGGTCCAGAGAGTGTGATAGCTAGAATTTTTGAAACCTAAAGGGATGACTCTGACCTGTTTGGGAAAATGTGCATGTGATAAGGTAATTTTCATGTTAGGAACCCAAAGCCACAGGATTCTGAAAAACGGTATGCTTAAGAGGGAGTATCAATCCCAGAGAACCTGACAAGTAGGTCAGAGCTGCTAACCTGAAGTATTTAAGTGAATGTTGGGGTCCAGCCTATATTCGTCACGTTTGCTCTTCAAATGAACTCAGAACTAGCAGTAAGCCTCCACTAATTCGAGACAGGTTTCAAGAAAGACCCATTCATTCTTTCAGTTTAAAAATATTTATTGAGGGATCCCTGGGTGGCTCAGCGGTTTGGTGCCTGCCTTTGGTCCAGGGCTTGACCCTGAAGACCCGGGATCAAATCCCATGTCGGGCTTCCTGCATGGAGCCTGCCTCTCTCTCTCTGTGTCTCTCATGAATAAATAAATAAATAATCCTTTAAAAAAAATATTTATTGAGTACCTACTACTAGGCCAGGTCCTGGAAATATAAAGATGGATAAAATTCAATCCCTGCCCTTAAGGAGCTTACACTCTGGGCGAGGGGTGGGGGTGTCCAACATATTGACAAACGCAGACCTATATTACAATGCTTAGAGCACACATCGTATAAGGTCCAGGAGAGCACTAAAAAGGAAGCGGAGAGGTCTCCAAGGGGAGCGCCCCGAATCACCAAGGCCCCCTTGGAGGCGGCGCGGGCTTCCACTGGCACTGGCGAGCCGCGGAGGCAGGCGGCCGAGCGGGCGCAGAGGCGGCGGCCGGCGCAGCGAGCAGAGGCACAGGCGTCAAACTGCGTGTTCCGGCCTGGGATCGCCCTCGCGCCCCTCTGCCTCCACACAACGCGACTCCGCCAGCCACCAGTCCGCTGCGGCAGGGCGAGTCCGAGGCCGTGTGGGAATACAGATCCTAGCAAATAGAGCTGCAAGGCGTGATCCGACCTGAGGAGATCTAGAAGAGCCGGAATGGGAGCCGCCAAGCTTCCGGAGGACCCGGCGAGGGTGGCGGCGGGGGCCCGCCCGAGGGCAGCGGTGCCGCCGGGCCGCCGCTCGCGGGCGGTTTTCAGCGCTCCGCTTTCGGTCCGCGCCCCGACGGCCGGCGGGGGTCTGCGGGGCGCGCCAGGCGCTCCGCCCCAGGCCGCGGCTGCCCGAGTCGCGAGGCCCTCTGCCGCACGCCGCCGGCCCCCGCTCGGGCGGCTCGCGTGGCGGCCGCCGCCCAGAGCCCGCCGTGACAGCCGCGGCGGTCGGGCCCCGGCGCCCCGAGGCGCTTACCGCCGCGGGTGGCGAGCGGCCGTCCGCGCGCAGCCTCCTCACACGCCAGCCGGACGCGCGCGGCAGCAGCCCGCGCAGGCCCAGACCCGCGCTGCGGCCTCGCGGCGCGCGGCGCACCGTCTTGCACGAGGCGCACGAGCCGCCGCGCCGTCCGGGGCTGTGGGCGAGCGCGCGCCTTTGTGTACCCCCGCGCCTCGGGTTTTAACCCCGCGTCCCCCTGGGTTCTGAGAGGTTTCCTCTCCTCGAGCTATTTGAGTCAGGGGCTCTTAACAATAGGAGTGGCTCGCGGCCTACACGTCTGAGAGGTTCCAGGGCGCCTGGACGGAAAAGGTGGGTGTGTGGTGGAGTCGTCGCGATCCGAACCCCGGAGGAGGGACACCCCTTCCCGGGGACTCTGGGCCCACCTCTGGGCTTCTCCGGGGAACAGAGTTGTGTCGGGGCTGCCTCCCGTACGCGGAACCCACGCACCCGCCGTTCCCGCCGCCCTGTCGCAGCAGGCCTCCAGGGGGCCTCCCGGCCGCGGCCTTCCAGTCGGCCGCTCCCGGCCCGGGGGCCGCCGCGCGGGGAGAGGGACGCGCCTCGGCGCCCGGGCCGGTGCGCGAACAATGACCCCTTTTCCCCTCGCCGCCGCCTCTTCCCCGACACCGCCCCCCTCGCACCCCCAGGCGAACCTATTAGCCATTCAGGCCGACAAAACCCCGCGGCCCCGCGCATTGTCCCGCGGAGCGCCCGGCCACCGTCATTAGCCCTGATTACGCTGAGCCGCCTGACAGCCCCGCGGGCCGCTCGGCAGACCCCCCATTCACGGCCGCCCCCGGGCCCCGCCTCACAATGGGAGCGGAAATCGTCCGCGCTCCCGCGTCCCGGCTGAATAGAGCGAAAAGCTGCTTCTCCTCTCCTCCCCCCCCCCATTCACGTTCTCTTTGGATACAATATTTTTTTTTCCTTTTTGTTAAAATTAGGGAGAGAGAACGAGGTCAAGGAAGATTTTGATTGAGCTCTTTGCCTGTCATTTGTTTAATGTAAACAAAGAGCAAGTCCTCCCCCCACACCTCCTCCCCACCCCAACCTCTCATCCCCCCCCTCCCTCACTCCCAGATTTTTATAAACAAACTGGAGAAGGGAAAGGGGGCGGGGGGGGGGTGCTGGGCGGGTGGAAGCGAAGTGGGTCGTTAAAGTGGAGGAAGCGAGCAACTGCGGCATTTGGGGAGCGGGAGCCATCGCTCTTTTGGTAGAACTGGCGAGTGGTTGAAATATTTATAACCAATAAAAAAGCCTGAGCTGGGGCTGGTGGTTAAATGCACACATTGGTCAGTTGTTTTTTTTTTTTTAAATGCAGCTTCTTTCCACTCCGCTGGAGTAACTGCTTTTTGGGAAATTGTTACAGGAAATAAATTTCAGAAGACCGAAAGGAAACCCACCATATGGAGATTTCTCCAAAGTCGGAAACCTTCAGCCTTGCTACACTACCTGGAATTAAAAACAAACAAAACAAAAACCTTTCTAGACCGGGATAAAACTGATACAGAAAAAAAAAAAATCTTGGAAAGAAAACGAAAATTTTTACAATACCTGCCCAAGGGAAGATTTGGACCAATTATCATAAATATCTGTGTGAAGATTTGGACCAATTTCCAACATGTAATCATCAAGGAATTGATTACTCACAAGAGCAATTAGGTGCCACCAGGTTTCAGATAAACATTTTAAAAATTCTTTAAAATAACATGTCACCCATTAAGATTCTAAAGTGAAATTAGATAAATAAACCTACAGATTGGTGAAACAGAATACCTGCTTTATAATGTAATCCTTAGACAACATGTTACTTTAAGCAAATTAAATGTATTGAAAGGAAAATGTACTTTAAAGGCTTTCACTAAAGCTGGAAGAAAAGTCCTCCATAACTGTTTGGTCTTCTCTTTTTTTAACCAAGCCATAAGGGTTATTTAAAAATTATTTGTAAAGAGATAGCTTAGTTCTTAGCAGTACAGCCCTTTGTTCTTGAGAAAAAAAAATCTTTTTGGACATTTTCTTCTCCCTTTAGGCATCAATTGAACTGGTGAGTGAGATGGGATTTTTAGAATCTTAACTGCCTTTACATCATTCTGCTAATTAGTCCTTTCCCTTCCTTCTTAGACATGAAAACAGCAAATGCTGATCTGGATAGCTCCTTGCTTAGTACCTAGAAGGTCTGGTGAACAAGACTGGAAATCTCTTGATTTTTCCTTGAAGTGCAATACTCCTTGGCAGATTCAGGATGAGGGTGAGGCAAGGGAAGCACTTACAGTGCAAAATTTAAGGAGGCACTCATTCCCAGATGCTTTGTACTTGCTTGACCTTGAGAGTGAATGAATGAATGCCTCCTTAAATTTTGTACTCTAGGTACCTCCCTTGCCTGTTAGGAATCCTGGCCAAGCTCCTCGGCATTCAAGGAAGTGGGGGTGTGGGGTGGATTCCAGGAAACAAAATAAGAGTCTTCGGAAGCTCTACCACCCTAGTTTTTCTGGATCCACAGAAAGGCATTTGCTTGCTTTCCTGAGGAACACCAGCTCCATCAAAAAGACATCCCCACTCCTTCTATCTAGAGCTCTTGTGCAAGAGAGTTTTGATTGTTAACAGTTCTCTGTATAAGGGCCCCTCTCTATACAATTAAAACAATTTATAAAGCCCAAATGAGGCCAAATCTGTTTAAGTGATTTAAAAACCAAAAACCAACCGTATTCATGTCTTGGGCTTCTCTCATGTATCTTGCCATTTGACTGCTTTTTGTCTTCCATGACTTCACTTTTTTTTTTTTTTTTTTTTGGCTTGCACATTGGCACTTCTACCCAAATAAGTTAGTAGGCTTCTGAACCAAAGGACATCTGCTAAGGACAGAGAGGTGAATTGAAAGTCCAGTGTGTGTGTGTGTGTGTGTGTGTGTGTGTGTGTGTGTGTGGCAGGAGGAGCTCAAGGAGGGAAGTTCAGCTTAAGTGATTTAAAGATCAGTGTCAAATTTTATAATATACAACCCATTTCACCAGGAAAAAAAAAAACTTTAGAGACTCTCGATATACTTTTTTAGTGCAAGAACAGTGGGTTTGTTTTGTTTTTTGGTATGTGTGTGCCTGCATGTACCTACACACTTTGGGAGGACAAATTAAATCCTAAAAATACTTGATAGTTTCAATTGAGGCAGTTACAGGACAATTTGGAATCTAGATGACTCATTTCATGTTTAATACAGATATCAGACTTCTAAAATGCCAGTCATTTCTCTGCAACCTTCTATTTCACCTCAATATGTCTGATTACATCCTTTCCTTCATCTAAGTATCCCTTTGTGGAAAGTATGTTTGATTAAAATCTGCTTCTTCATCAAGAAGATGTTTAGTTATTAAAACCTCTCCTATCTTTTGTCTTATTTTAATAGGAGTTCAATCCTAGATGTAGTACATACTCACTCTAGCATGGTCATGGGTGCCTGTTGCTTTTGTATAGGAGGAGTCCTGAAAGGAGACCAAAAACCTTCCTAATTGTTGAGCCTAAATCAGAATACTCTTGCATTTTTATAAAATAGGACTCAGGACTGAGTCCCAGAGTTTGGCTTGTTAAATTGTTCCTGAAAGCCATTGAAACTTCATAAAAGTGAGTGTCAGGTAGATAAGCAATAGTAACCTGTGCTTGAGGATGTGTGGAGTTGCCTTATACAGGATGCTCATGTTGCCATTTTCTAGGTTTAATTATGTCATACACACATATATACATACAGACAATTTTTGAGCAGGTGGTTATGGATCTACCATGGGCCATTAAAAAATATAAACCAGGAGACATCAGAGAATGCGAAAGAGAAAAGAAGACTCTCCTGAGACTGTTTGCACAAGGGCTCCTGCTTACCTGGTGAAGAGTTTTTTTTTTTTTTTTTTAAGGAATCTGAGAGCATCTCACTTAATTAAGAAAGGTTGCTCACCAGGTTTTTATTGTTTGGCTTCTTCACACGGAACCCACATCTGCTCCACCCTGCCCCTTTAGAAACAGCAAGTTCCCAGGATACAGAGAAACCTATCAGGGCAGTCTCTTAAATAAGTAAATAAACAGCATATATATGTTTTGTTTTGTTTTTTTTTTTTTAAAAAAAAAAACCTTTAAAGCAAAAGTTATACATATATAACAGCGTCCTTTCGACGTGAAATACCCACGGGAGATTTAGGGCAGGCGCTCAGCGTGCAGTTCGGATTCCGGAGGCATCTTTGCAGCAAAATTCTTGGGAAAAAGCAAAGCAAGGAGAAGGTAGCGTTGGGTTGGGCCTCACCGCGGACCCCTGTGATAGCGGCCGGAGGGCGCCAGTGGAGCCAGGCCGGCGCGGGGCGGAAATGGGCAACCCGAGCCCACGGGTCCCTGGCCACCTGGTTTCACAAGCGCTGGGTTTGCTTGGTTTCTCAACTTCCCTCCCTATTTCATTTTGTCTTGTTTTTACACTGAATTCTGTTTTTGAGCGTGCTGGGTGGGCAGTTCAGATGTCGCACTCGCTGTCGCTAGACGTAATGGAGATGGCCGAAGTGGCTGCCTTGCTGGATAGGCTGGCGGCCGGGCTGGCGGCGGCGCCCAGCACCTCGGGCGTGCCCTCTTCCTCAGCCCTTAGAGCCCGCCCGGACCCCTGCGACAGGACCTGCTGCTGGAGTCTACGGAAAGGAAAGGGATACCAGTCACAGCGCGTAACACAGCCGCCCATTGCCCCCCTCCCCCGGGTCTGCATCCCTTAAGCCCAGCGGCCACGATCTCCCACAGACCCGGGCAGTTTAAGTGGGAGAAGTGAGGCAACAGCACAGGCCGGAGTCTGCGGCCGCCTCGCCTCCCCAAGTAGCCCTGCGGTTTTCTCATCCTTCTTCCGAATCCTTTCTCGGCTCCCCATCTGAGATGCTGGGCTCGAAGGATCATTCGCGGTTGTTTGCCACCTTTGGGAGGTTTACAGTACTGTCAAGATAAATGAGCTGCGGGTGACAAGGACGTTTCGGGCTCCTGGATTGGGACCCCCGTCCCAGCGGGCGCCTGCTCCCGGCGCTCGCTCGTGTCAGTGCCCTCGAGGCCGGATCAGACCAAAGCTAAAAGCAAAAAGCGCTGCCTGAGGACTGCACGGAACGTTTGGGCCTGGGGGATGAGGCTGGGTTCCTTGCCGCAAAGTTTAGCTAATTTAGATCCCCGCTCTGCGGAACGGAAAGCCTCAGCTGACTAGTTTGCTGTTTCGAGGCAGGGTTATCCACGCGTGGAAAAAAACAGAACTCACTTCCATCCAGAAGTCCATGGAAAACTGTTTTCAAACCGTCAGAGGAGAATTCATCTGGGCTTTTAAAATGACCACAGTAACCTGCCACATCGCTAATAAGCCAGGCTTTACTTATTAGGAGCCTGGGCCGAGGTTGACAAGAATTAGCCTCGGGGTCCCTAATTATTGCTGGGATTTTAAGTTTTATTTCTTTCTCCTTCCCAATGCAGCCTTGGTCTGGTGACTGGAACTAGCAGGTGAAGCAACCCCCAGGCACCGAGAACGAGAGAAAGAGTATGGAGAACCAAGAGCCCTGAGGGAAACCTTCCCCCTCCTCCCCACCCAGGATCCCAGAACGCAGTGGGCTTGTACCTGAACACAGACTGAATTCTCAACTCCTGGGGATCCAAGTCGCCCGGCCCCCCGGGGTAAGGGCGCCCGGGTGCCTTCGCCCACCCCACCCGGCCGAGCGGCGCAAGGCGTGCAGGCCTCTAGGTACCAACCTGTTCTTGGCCGCAGCCGCCCGGTCCCTTTGTCGGCGGTTTTTGAACCAGTTGCCCACCTGTGTAGGGGTCAGTCCGGTTGCCTGGGCGAGCTCACGCTTTTTGCTGGGGTTGGGGTATGGGTCCTGCAGGTACCATTCTCGTAGCAGATGCCGCGTGCGCTCCTTGAAACAGTGTGTCTTCTGTTCGCCGTCCCAAATTGTGCGCGGCAGCGGGAACTTCTTTCTCACACGGTACTTGTCCACCGGCCCCAGGGGCCGTCCACGCAGCTTCTCGGCCTCCTGGTAATGCGCTTCGAGCCACAGCGCCTGCAGCTTGGCATGCGACTCCTTGGTGAACTTGTGGTTTTCCAGAATATGGTAGAGCTCGCGGTAGTTGCCACCATGAAAGGCCACGATGGCTCGCGCGCGCAGCACCGATTCATTCTTGTTGAGGGCCTCGCAGGCCGCAGGGGCCACGGGCAGCGACCAGAGGAAGCGACCCAGGCGCTCAACGTCGCCGCTCTCCTCCAGAGTCTCGCATACCCCGGCCACTTGCTGGGGACTGAAATTCAAGATGGGCAGCTGGAACATCGAGGCAGTGCGGACTGCAATGGGGACGCTGAGCGCGGAGCGGGACGCGCAGCAGATGCCCGCGGGCCTGGCCGGGTGCGCCAGGCTCTCCTCCGTGAAGCGGCTTAGGGCAGCGGGGACGCACTGCCCCGCCAGCTGCGGCGGCTCAACGGCTGGGAGCGAGCGAGCGGGAGGGATTGGAGGAGGTGCCGGCCCCGCAGCCTAGGTTCGGCTCGGCTCCGTTAGGGCACGCAGGCCGGCGAACTGGCGCCGCTACTAGAATGGGCGGATTGGCGGCGCGGGCGCCATGGAGACCCCCTGTCAGTCACCGGCCCTCTCTGCCAATCAAGACTGCGACCAGCGCGCCCGGGTCATTTCAGCACCTCCCCGCTCTCGACAGCGCCCGCCGTTCACTCGTGGACATTTCCTCGGTATTTTACAGAATCTGGAGGAGGAAAAGACTGGAGAATGGCTAGGAGAAAAAGAGAGGCAAGAACAGCAGCGTTTCAACTCCTTCCTCCAGCCTTTTTCCTCCATCCCCAACCCCCTTGCCAAAAGAGGCAGTAGTGCTACAGGAATCCACTTTGGAGTGATGCGCTGCCTGGGTCAAGAGGTCTCCAGAGGACAATGAGGACTGGGCCAAATTGAAATCCTCCGAGAATTCGCCAAGTGTAATTGTAATGAAACAGAAAACTTTGGGGGGAGCGCACGGATGGGGAGGAAGGAAAGTAGATTACTTCATTTTCCCCCCAGCACCTATCCCGCATGCCTTTCCCCCTTTTCCAGCTGCCAAAGCAGCCGAGTGGGAAGTGAGTCTGAAGCAGAAGGAACAGGACCAGGGATCTGTTAAGAGGTCAGTTCGAGCTATTCCCAACACCTTCAAAAGCCTTCTGAAATCATTTTAAATACCAACTAGAACAAATCCCATACCTGATAACACAGGTGTTGACCATGAAGTTAGACACTCAGGAAAAGGGGCATTGCACCCCCTCCCAAAGTTTATACTTTTCATTCCCCTCTCCCCAGTTTAATGGACTTGAACAAATGTGCAGCATAGCCACATCTAGAGTGAGAAGTCACTGGTAGGTCAGGACAGCAACTTAAAAGCTTATTTCAAACATCTTTTTAAAAATATTGATTTGCTCTTCTTGCAGGCTGATTTTGCCCTACTCTGTGTTGGAACATTTAATTCTTGAGCTGGGAATAGAAACTCTAACCTTGGCCTTTTTGCCCCAAAGAAACTCAGTACAAGTAAAATAGAGAAGGGGGAACCTCAGCAATGGGAATGGGGGCAGAAAGCACTTTCTAAGCTGCTGAGCATTGACCTCCCCTGCAGAGAGGAAGGGCTTTCTTGGCAGCTCTGCCTTTAGGGCCAACAGATTGAATTGGCAACTTTTATTGATTACCAATTGACATCCACATCATACCATTTTCTGAGGTCTCTGTCAAAAGAAACTACGATCTTACCTGACCCTTTGATAGGGGCTTGCTTGTTTAGTTGGAAGAAAATAATTGGGAGAGCGGATTCCAAAGAAAATGGCTGAAAAAGCATCTTTGTAGATCCATCCCTAAAGGAATCAGATAGGAATGTTCGCCACAGATCTGGACTGGGCCCTGCGTCTTTTCTTTAGTATCAAGTACAATTTGTATGCGGCTTCTACAGCTCTGGTAAATCAGAAGGCGGATAGATAGCACAGATGGTTGGAGGTGTCGGGTCAGATTATGCTACGCCTGAGTGCAGGGCAAAGCTCGTTCTGACGGAAAACCCTGATATTATTTTCACAGATCTTCGCAGTTCACTCGGAAAAAAATAGCTGAGGTGGGGGGTGGGATCTGCAACCATTTACATCATTTCTGTGAGACTGCCAGCTGCCTCCACGGAGAGGCTTTCTTTTCTAAGAGTTCATTTTTTTTTTTTGAAATGCGACAAGGCAGGGGCAAAATAAAGAGGGCGGTGAGGATAATGTCAAAGCACAAATCTTCTCTAGCTTGGGGTGATTTACGAATCCGCTTGACGAACAACTTTTAGTGAGAAACATCGCACACAAAGTGCCCCAAATACGCAGTGTAGAAAACCTGGTGGGCTATGGGGATCGGGCAGGGGTGAAGCGGAAGCAGGAAGGCTGTGTTCCCCGTCCCCGCACCTTTGGTCAGGGAAGGAAAGTATCCCCTTGCTGGGGATGTCCCCCCCCCATCCCCTTAGCAGAATGGCCTCAAGCTCTCCTTCTGTCCGGAAGAAGCCGCAAGTCTGGGAGACCCCACAACCCCAGAGCCCAGAGAGGAACCCAACACCTGCATCTAGCCGCTGGAGGTGAGAAGTTGCCCGTACCTCACGGGACTGTGCCTCTCCGCTCTTTTGCTAAACAGTTTGAAAACTGTGAATTCAGGGAAGACTGGGTTTTAACCCTTAGTTTTTGTGAGCAAAATCGTGTTAATTTTCCAAGTCTACCTTCCTTATCCAGGAAATTAGAATATCCCATTTTTTCGATAATAGTTCTGCAAATATTAGAGAAGAGGGCACGTTGGCTTCTGCGTGTTTGGGGCTCTCAGGCAACTGGGGCCCAAATCCTGGCTTGGCTGCACCTTGGAAGGGAGGCTAAAGGGCTCTGGTTAGGGGCAGCAGAGTCTTAGTTCTGCCAGACGCTATATTTGGACCCCAGGTGTGCAGAGGTCTGAGAAGTGTCTAGAGCACCGGGTCTACTATCAGAAAATCCTATCTTTGTTCTCACAGGGGACTTGGTTTAATTTTATTAACTCGAAGGAAATAAACCACCCCTGAGAAACTTAGGATCACATTTTCATTCATCACCTTCACAAACAGAAGAAATGCATGCCTGCCCCTGCCCCTCGCCCATCCCTACGAAGGAGAGAAGCTCCCCTGGGTTCCTTAGAAATACCCCATTGTGGACAAGGTGGTGATCCCCATCCCACCCTTAAAGTACAAGGTGAAAGCTGGACCTTCGGGTTGACTTTTTTTAATTTTACAGAAGGATAGATTTTTACTAGTTTTGAAACTTTGCACCACCCGTGCGGGCAACCATCTTCTTGCCACCCCCAACTTTATTTTTCTTTTGTGTTTGACCAGGAAACCTAGAAAGCTCAGCGGCTCAGTCCTTGGCCTGGTTTGTAGCTTTCTATGGCTGGTCTGCAGCTAGTAGATTGGGGAGGCCTTGGGCAGGCAAATGCTTGATACTCACTGGGAATCCAAGGATGTCTATTCTGCTCTCTGCAGACTCAGTTTTACTTTACCAGGGAAAAAATATGGAGAAAAATTCTGTAGAAGGCAATGCCCCGCGGAAATTCTGGGTTTAATTATTCAGTGAGGGAGCAGCAGAGCAAAGTGCCCCTCCACCCCTCCTGGAAGTTGTGAGGTTCATACCAGAAATCTTCAGAGTGGGGTTTCTTGTGCTTATCCATGTCACCCCTCATTTTGTCCTTTCTGATTTGCCTTTAGAGTAGAGTAACTGGAGCCCCAGTTACACTTTGCTGAATGATTTGCCAGTGGATTGCGCTGCTTAGAGGTCAATACAGTCTTACCTAAAGACTCCAGTCTCTTGTTTTGTTTTGTCTTGTCCTGTCTTTGACTTTTCCTAAATCAAACACCTGTAAAATAAATGATATATTTTTGTTTTCTTTCCTACATAATTTCACAGTCAGGGATTTTAAGAACGTAGTAATTGAGTGCATCTGAATTCCCTGATAAAGATGTATCTGCTGCATGTGAGAGTCATAGACTGGAAGACAATGAGGTCCTAGTCTTTTGTGTAAGTCCATTTTGACATTTGGGGGAGAGATCTTGGTTTCCCTTTCCTGGGCCTCAAAGTTGTGTGTTGCTAGTGGATGAGAATAACATAAAAAAAGATCTAGAAATTAAAAAAAAAACGTTTTACTGTCTTTGAATTTACAGTATTACAATTTTACACTCTCAAACATTTATTCATAAGTTTAGTATTCTTTCAGGTGATAACATATGCATAAATATAGATATATGTTTATGCATTTGGTGGTCTAAATTTTTAGATTATGGAATTAATTCAATATCCTAGTTTTAAGATGCTGACTGTCCTAATAAGCTCCCAAGGTAGATTATTCTATTTTATGCATTTTTCCCCAGTATGTACCTTGTAACAAAGAACAGAGATGCCTCTTTATTGTGTATTCCTGAGAACAAACACCATTTGTCGATCTACACATATTTTATAGATTTCCTGGCACTGTGAAATTAACTGGCAAAAATATTATAATTCAAATGTTCTAATTTTAAGGGATTAGAATATTTTTGTTGTTATTTGCAAAATTATTCACCAGTTATTTTTTAAATGATTCAAAATTGTTTATGTTGTTAAGTGGAGAAAATTTGTGTAAAGCTTAAATGTGGGAAAATGTACCATTTGAAAGTAATGATTAATTAGCAGTAACTTTTTTTTAAATGTTAGGCTGACTATACAACTCTGTTTTGACCTCTAGCTTGTGGTTAATCCTAGGCATTTGAATGAGAATTTGTATTTAAACCAAAGAGTATATTATAAGTCATACTCTTTGTTTAAACTACAGTCTTAAATTCACTTTTCTCTTTTTTCTGCTTCTGTGGCATGATTCTAAATCTGTACAGGGCTAATTATACCACAGCATAACTTGCTTTGGGCTATACCCCTGTGGGTTCGTGTATGAAGGATTAATGCTTAAAAATGTAACCAGCATATCACTTATAAACATTTTATTATCAGTAATTAAACATTAGTTGAATGACTGGAAGAAGGATTAATTCGTAGTTCTCTACTGGAACTTTATTTTTTTCCACCAGCAGATTATTTTTGGCCATTTTCAAATCCAAGGTCAAAGTATCTTTCAATAATATACATAGAAATCTTAAAATTTAATGGAGTGAAAGAGTGTAAGTTTTTTTATGCCCTTTAGGATGAGCCAAACAGTATTCATGTTAAATTATGTGTGTGTCCCGTATATGTATTAATTACATGTATTTTATGTGTAAATAATAATTTCCTTCCAATACTGTAAAATCAAATAGAGGTATTAGCCTCTAATAAAAACCTAAAATTTCCTGGTAATCCAGTTGGTTAGCATAAAATAGTTTTAAAATATTGTGTTATAAAAATAAATAAGTACTGCATTACAAAAAAATACATTTACATGACCTCTTATCTTTCAAAACAGCAAATCTCAACAGAGAGCAATTTTACTCCCCCTTTCAGGGGACATTTAGCAATGACTGAAGATACTTTTGGTTGTCACAACTAGTCTCTAATGGGTCGATGCCAGAGATGCTGCTAAACTCTTACAATGGACAGAACAGTCCCCCAAAACAGAACGTCAATAGCACCACTGTTGAGAAACTGCTTCAAAGAATCTCAAAATAATCATCAAGGCATAGACATACAAAACATGCTAAAATTCTGTTTATTCTGGAGTTGAAGCACTTTGAAAGGAATCAGTGCCCTTTTAATTTCACCATAGGTCTAGTCCACACCAATAAAATCTGTTCCTAAGAGCTGACTATAATGTTATTTCTTCTTAAAATTTACTGTAAATGATACTTATGGTGACTGAATACTTATACATTTAGAAATATCTCTGGAAAAGGTGGAGTTTTGTTTCTATCATGTTGGAATTTATATTGTTTGAGTAATTGGTGGGATATGCAACAGTGGTTGAAAGTTATTCCTCAGCCCTTCTCTATTTTACAAATGAATAAAATATGAAAACAAAAGAGGCTAGTGATTACTTGTGTTGCACAATGATTAATGGCAGAGATAGATTTAAAACACAGATTCAAACCTCTATCCATTATATACCTTACTTTCCCTACCCAAGGAAGATGGTATAAATGCAGTTGAGTTTGAGCCCAGAGGATCTGAATCACACATGAATATTTATTGGTGGCTGCCATGTGTGAGGTCTTAGACTGTTTCCTGTTGCTGTGACTTTCAGAGGTTGGTGCACTCTAGTTCATGGTTCTCAGAGATATTTAAACCATTCGGGGTCTTGTCAAGTTTTGTACCCTTGCAAGCCATTAAAAGGCCTAGAATTTCAAATGTGACTTTGGGACTTCTCTGAGGGGGTGGGAATGTTGGAGTCTGGGTTTAATTGAAGACCTTTCTCTGAGTCATCATGCTGTATACTATGGGAAAATGGGACTGAATCCAGCCTCTTGGGGAGGAGAGATTGGAGTTGAGGTGCTGGAAGGCTTGGTTTAAGTAAAAAAAAAAATCTGATCTCTTTTGTCAGGTTTTTCAAAAGAATAACAGTGATGCTCACTAGCATTTCTATAATTAACAAGCTGTCAACATTTCTATTACAACCACAGAAGTCTATTACAGACCACAGAATTGTGATAAATGTTTCTTTAGGTTTGAAATGTTAGCCTTCATCTTCTTTTCAGCCTGAGGGCAATTTTTGAAACCAATTTTGTTTCAATCATTTTGGATCAGTTGTGTGGTAATTTTGGAAGTGCAGATGCTCTAGGCCCACCTATTGAAATAAAGATTTTTAAATGGAAACACAGAGAGGAGTCTGCTTAAGCCCCAGTGGGGACCAGCTGCAAAGCTCTGGTAGGGAATTATACAGGCAGACAGTGGGAATAGATTTAGAAAAAAAATTAAGGGACAGAGAAATGTGTGTGTTTCCTTTAACAGCATATTTTTTTTTTCAGATCCTTCAAACTATGGAATTTTAATTCTCTGCTTTTTCTGTTTTGTATTCTGTCTGTTATTACTTTATTATTCTTGGGTTTTGGTGAAATTAGTGTAAGAAAATTTGACATTACAGCTATTAAAATTTGAGGCTGAAATGACTTTTTGGAATTTTAGTATTTAATTTTTACCCTTCATTTAATTAAATTTTCTTCCTATTCCTCTCATCTCTTTTATGCTTACCTACCTTTTTATCCTTACCTATCCTTTTTGTGGACTCTGAAAGTTCGTATTTCCCAATGATTGTAGTTCTCTGTAGTGTAATGATTTGTATTTATTTTCTCTCTTTTCTGTTTGTTCCCATTCCATGACCCCTTCCTTTTGCTTCCCATTCTCCATTGCCAAATACCTCCTCACTAAACTAAGCCTTGTTAAAATTGTGAGATAGACAAAGTGCTTACTCTTGTAGATGGGGAATGGGAGTGGTTCTCAGAGAAGAGGGGTATAGTGTCACTATAGTGATGTTTCAGGGAAGTGATGCTTCTCAAGCTAAACTTTGTGTAAGTAGATAAAATAGTAGGAATAGCAAGGACTCTAAATAATTTAACTTTATATCATTATACTAACCACATGATATTAAGCTGCAGTTTCTTTATTGGATTATGCGTGACTATTCCTTGCATAGTGCCTGGCTTATAGTAAATTTACAACAAGTATTAGTTCCCTTCTTGTGGAAAACCATCCAGTTAATCTGTTAGTTTGACCCTCTATGTTTAGTGATGGCTCACTTTCCATCTTGTCCTCCGTCTCATAATCCTTTGGTGTTTTGCTAAGTTCTTTTGAAACTTTCCAAGGAATAAATTATTTTATTTTATTTTATTTTTATTTTTATTTTTTTAGGAATAAATTATTTTAAAGTAGACTTCGCTGTTCTGTGGACCACTATTTTTGCAATAGGTTAGTCTAAAGAAGTCAGTTGATAGTTACATGAAATTTCCCAAATGCTCACTATATTAGTTTCTAATAGCTGCTGTAACAAATTATCACAAACTGGGTAGCTTTAAACAACAGAAATGTATTCTCTCATGGCTCTGGAGGCCATAATTCTGAATCAACATGCAGTGCTCCCTTCAGAGGCTCTAGGGAAGAATGAGTTTCTTGCCTCTTCCAGCTTCTGATGGCTTGCTGGCATTTCTCAGTTTGTAGCCACATTTCTCCAATCTTTGCTTCCTTCACACCACATCTTTTCCTCTCCTTTCCTCTTTTTCCCTGAACCCCTGCAATCTTTTAAAATAAATTCCAATGTTGTTAACAAACAGCTATATTATTTTCAGGTATATAATATAGTGATTCAACAGTCCTATACATTACTCAGTGCTCATTAAGATAAGTGTACTCTTAATCCCCTTCACCTATTTCATTCTCCCCACCCCCCACCTCCCTTCTGGTAACCCTCTGTTCTCTATACTTAAAAGTCTGGTTTTTGAAGTGTCTCTTTTTTATTCATTTGTTTTGTTTCTTAAATTCCACATATGAGTGAAATCATATGACATTTTCCTTTCTCTAACTTATCTCACTTAGCATTAAACCCCCTAGCTCCATTCATGTTGTTGCAAATGGCAAGATTTCATTCTCTTTTATGGCTGAGTAATATTCCATGGTATATATGTGCCACATCTTCTTTATCCATTTATCCATTGATGGACATTTGGGCTGCTTCCATATAATTTGGCTATTGTAGATAATGCTGCATCCTTCCCTCCTGTCTTGCTCTTACTCTCACTATCTCTGTGAAAATTCCTTTGGCTTATATTTTGTAAATGCATGTGATTGCTTTTAGGGCCTACCTGTTTAATCCAGGATAAGCTCCTCTTCTCAAGATCCTTAACTTAATCATATTTTTGCCATATAAAGTGATATTCAGAGATTCTAGGGGTTAGGAAGCTTTTTTTCTGAGCCTACCACACCCACTTATATGACAAATGTGCTAGTCTCAAATGTCTCTTGGAAGAAAAGTAAGAGAATAGGGCATTATAAGTAGTCTGCAAGTAAGAAAATAACCTTTTAGCTTTGTTATTATAAATTGCAGACTTTTAACCTCATCATTATTCAGAGTTAAGATCGGCAAGATCCTAAATAAAGGAGAGTGGTCATTAATTTCTTTATTTTCATATTAAGTTTTCTTTACAACTTTACTTACAATAACTGAATTAAACAATTAAAGTAGTAGATTTATCTTATGTGGTAAGATAAAAAGATTCTATCTCTCTGCATGTGTTTATTATAAAAATAAAACATATTATGGTATTAGGTTGAAGTACAATTCACAGATATGAGAAGAAATTTACAGTTTATTTGTAGTTTTCTTTAGTTCAGTTAGTTGAAATAATGTTTTGGAAGTTCTGCAGTCATTTTTAGTCCATCAATGGTTATGTTTCTTTGCCCTGCTCTCCTTGATTGTTACATATGACTTTACTACAGTTTATAAACTAGATACTCAGGGACACCTGGGTGACTCAGTTGGTTACAGGTCTGCCTTTGGTTTGGATCATGATTCTAGGGTCCTGAGATCGAGCCCCACATCAGGCTGCCTGTTTCTCCCTCTCCCTCTGTCCCCACTCATCCTCTTTCTGTCTCTCTGCCAAATAATAAATAAATAAATAAATAAATAAATAAATAAATAAATAACCTTTTTGAAAGATACTTAATATTCCCCAATCAAGATGTACTGTTTTTCCTACCATAAAATTTTCCACAATGGTGCACCAATTTGCATTCCCACCAATGGTGCAAGAGTGTTTCCCTTTCTCCACATCCTTGTCAACACTTGTTGCTTCTTGTGTTTTTGATTTTAGCCATTCTGACAGATATGAGTTGATATTTCATTTTGGTTTAGATTTGCATTTTTCTGATGATGAGTGACTTTTCACGTGTCTGTTGGCCATCTGTATATCTTCTTTGGAGAAATGCCTGTTACTGTCTTTTGCCTATTTTTAATTGGATTATTTGTTTTTTGGGTACTGAGTTGAATCAGTTCTTTATATATTTTGGATACTAATCCTTTATCTGATATGTCATTTGCAAATATCTTCTCCCATTCAGTAGGCTACCTTCCTTCAAATTCTTGGAAGTGAAATGAATGGGCTAAAGGATTTGCACATTTGAAAGATTGATACATTTCCAAATTGTCAGCCAAAAGGATTTTTACTTCTATTCATACTATATAAGCAACTAAGAGTATAAGATTTCCTCTCATGCCCTGGCTATTATTCTTTTAAATTTTTGCCAAATTGATAGATGAAAAACGGTTTTTCATTTTTAAAATAGGCATTTCTCTGGTTATTAATAAGGTAATATTTAGATTTCCACTTTGAGAATTTCTCAGTTATATACCTTGATTGGGATTCTTTCCCCTTCATTTGTAATATTTCTCCAAAATATTAAAGATCTGTTTTTCCCTGTCCTATATTGCAAATGTTTTTCCAACTTTTTCACTTGCCTTTTAACTTTTGGTGTTGTTTTCCCTCTAAATTTATAATTTTTACATAGATCTATCAAATCCAATTCTTTTTTTATTTTTTTTAAAGATTTGATTTATTTATTCATGAGAGACACAGTGAGAGAGAGAGGCAGAGACACAGGCAGAGGGAGAAGCAGGCTCCATGCAGGGAGCCGATGTGGGACTCAATCCCGGGACTCCAGGATCACTCCCTGGGCTGAAGGCAAGCACTAAACTGCTGAGCCACCCAGAGATCCCCATCAAATCCAATTCTATTTTGGATATTGCCTCCCTTTCAAATTATATAAATAATCTATATATTTTTTCTCCTACTCTACCTAGATTAAAAGCATGGTTTTTTTCCCCTTCAAATTATTTTCTAATTCTTCTGCAATGCATTCTTTTACTATGGATTTGAGGTGCCACCATTATCACGCACTAAATTTTTATATATACATATTTCTATATACTCATACAATACATAGGTATTGTTCTGAACCTTTTATTCTTTTTCTTTGCTATGTCTAGTCCTATGATTTTACTGCAGTTAAAATACATTTTAATTTTTTATATTTTTAAAAGATTTTATTTATTTATTTGACAGAGAGAGAGCATAAGTAGGGGGAGCTGAAGAAGGAGAGGGAGAGGCAGGCTCCCCATGGAGCAGGGAACCAGTCAAGGGGCTAGATCCCAGGACCCTGGGATCATGACCCGAATAGAAGGTAGACACTTAACTGACTGAGCCACTCAGGTGCCCTTAAAATACATTTTAATATTTGATAGGGCAAATTATTCTTCAGCATTTTTAAAAGAAAATTCTTTGGCTGTTCTGTCAATATTTTCTTCTAGATAAAGGGTCAGTTTTGTTAAGTGTCTTTTTCACACCCCAGAAAGTCCAGTGAGAGTTTTTGTGGAATTGTGTTTATTTGCAAACTGGCCCCCATGTATGGAAGGCAGGAAGAGACCAAAGAAAGAAACAGCCTACTCCAGATTGGTATGTGGCAGATTTCATAAGCAAGGGAACTTGCTTACAAGATAAGTAGATCTCTGTACCTGCCTACCAAACTTAAAAATTTATATAGAGGCCATAATTGGGTTCAATCATGTATTCAGGTTTCAACAATATCTTACCCTCTCAAGGCTCAAGGCTATGTCCTTGAAAATGTCTCCCACTGTGGAAATGGTAGGCAGAACTTACATTCCAAGGATAGAGAATGGGGTGAGGAGGCTCCAGCTGACTGGGCCCAGCTCTCAGGTCTATGGGTAGTCATGTCCTCTCAATGACATTCTCCAATACTCCATCCTTCATGAGTGGCTCTTACAATCTTACATACACCCATCTTCCACATTATGCCCTGAGCAGTCAGTAAGGGATTTCATTAGCATAAAGATGGCCTATTTGGTGGCTTTCTAGCAGTGGGATGACGCCATCCTGGTGGGATGCCCCATTGTAAATTCCAGTAGATGTTGCCTTTCCCAGGTATGATGGAGCTTTGGTGTTCTCAGGAGCATAGCAGGCTTTTGTGTATGTGTGTGTGTTTGGTTTTTTAAAGGAGAGAGAATTTTATTGAATACACTGCAAGGGAATGGTGGGTAGGAGAGCAAAGGAGAGACTGTCTGCCATGAGGCAGTGGGTGTGGCATATACTGCAAGGGAGAGGCATTTAGGACAGCAATGGAGAGGCTGTCTGCCAGCAGCATAGCATGTTGATCCTTGGTGAGAGCTGGGGCAGTGGCTGTTTCCTACAACTTCCATATCTTTATGATATTGGCTATCAGTAGGAGTCCCCAGTCTGGCATATGGGGGCAATAGGCCCTACTGGTTGATCATTCAAATATATTAGAGCCTAGGACAGTAGTCTATTTGGCCAAGGTGGTCTTAATTTAATCTGTTGCTTTATTATTATATTTTCCTTTCTACTAACTCTGCTGCTTATAGATTATAGGGGAGATGGAACTTCCATTCAGTGTCATGTTCTTTGATCCATTTTGCATATCATGACCTTTCAAATGTGATTCCCAATCACTGTCTATTTAATGAGGGTATCTGTACATAGTACTCAGATTTGCTAAGGCTCTAACGGTGGTGGCCAGGTTAGTGCAGCAATAGGGGAAAGCTTGGGTTAGGCCATAAGCAGTATCCATACAAACCAAGGCACATTTAGAACCCTCACTCTGAGGGATGAGACCAATATAATCAGTTTTCCCATTTTTCACTGGTTGAGAACTCTGGTGGATGGCCCCAGACAATTGTCTCAGGCATTGTTTAGAACAAACAGGGCATGCTATTACTGCATTAACCAAGTCACTGTATTTCAAGGGCAATCCAGCATCCTTGGCAATATGCCATCCCACCCGGGTGCTGTGGTGCCTGCTCTTTCTATACACCAAATCTGTAGCTACTGAAGGGTCAGTTGCGAGGGCTCATACCCAAGCCAAAGGCATCAGCTTCCTGATTGCCAGCAGGTGCCAGTGCCTTATGAGCTTGGACATGGAAGATAATGAGGACTGCCTCAAGCTCTGGCAGGTAAATCCAAATGTCTTTCTATGTATCCTAACCACACAAGGGCTTATTCATAATCATCTACCCCTCAGCTTGCTATTATCCAAGCCAAAGGGTTAATCCCTTCAGAACAGCCTGTCAGTGCAGAGGGTAATGGCCAGGGTTCATAAGTCAAACTTATGATCTGAGCCCATTGAAAATCACACATTGAACATCAAACTGTTCTAAGTTTAGCCTATTGGCTGCTTTGGTTTGTTCCTGTTTCCAAGCATCTGTATACTAGGCATCAGTGGGAATTCCCCCCACTCTCTCTCTACAGCTTGCAAGGGTCATCACAAGAATAGGAGCAGGAACCAGGTGCCTGGATGGCTCTGACAGTCAAGCATCTGGCTTTGGCCCAGGTCATGATCCCAGGGTCTTGGGATCCAGCTGCCTGAGCAGGGAGCCTACTTCTCCCTCTCCCTATGCTGCTCCCACTGCTTGTGCTCTCTCATTCTATCTGTCAAACAAATAAAATCTTAAAAAAAAAAAGGAATAGGAGCAGGAGCATTTGGAGGATCTACATACTCTACAGGACTTGGTAACACAGCATTTATGGAGACAATGGGCTGGCAGACAGGATACTCCTCTGTTACAAATAAGCATGCCACTTAGACTTAAGAGTTTGAGCTATGGCAGAAGTGGGTCAAAGGAACATATTCTCCATGAGCTGCTTGATAGGAAGGGAAGATCTTACTATGATATGCTGTTCCTTTGTTAGAGGCTCTACCTAGAGGAACACTGTATACACTGCTAGAAGCTGTGTGTTTGTGTGGGATATATGGAGTTTCTGCCCTCTTCCAGAGCTGGGACAAAAATTCCCAAGGGTACTCTCTTCTATTTCCTGTGCCATAGTGCCCAACCCATACCTTCTGGAGACATAGACACTTCTCACTCAAATGATAGCTCTGTGTGGGAGATGCCTAGAGCTTTAAGCTGCTTCATTAGTATTTTTGCCTTTTTAAAACTGGCTCTGATATCCAGCCCTACATGTACCCTTTCTTCACCAGGTGGTATAACAGACAGAGGCACTGTAACAGATGAGGAATTAAAGTCCTCCTAAATCCCAAATCCTTATAAAAGCTTGTACCTCTTTCATATTCTTAGAGGTTGGATAGGCTTGCATGTCATTGATCACAGCTTCTGGGAAAACATGCATCTTTCCTGACCAAAGAATTCATAGAAACTTTACAGCAGTGACTGGGCTCTGAATTTTCTGTGGGTTCACTGTCTATTCTCTCCCTCACAGATGTTCTAGCAAAGTCTACAGAGTGTCATGCGGCAGAGGCAAGACTTTACAAGTTAGTTCTGTATTGTCAACATAATGGGCCAATTTTACTGATAAGAAGAACAGGGATAGGTCTCAGGCTACTATTTTATAATGCAGGGCTATGCGGATAGCCTTGGGGAAGCACATGAAAAGTCTATTATTATCCCTCCCATGTGAAAGCAAATTGAACTTAGTTATCAGAAACCTATGCTTGTCAGAGTCTTTTCTATAAGTATCTTTGACAATGAAATACTTTTGCAGGAACACTTATATTAATAACATATATTTATGTGAAATAACAAAGTTTAGCATCACTTCTTTTTTTTTTACAATGCTTTCCATGTAATTTTACATGACAAATATGCCTGATTAGTCTAATATCTCTCTTTTATAAGGAGAGAGAGCATATTTTTTGAGATATTCTAGGGCTCCTCTGAAAAATCCCAAAGTTAGCTCAAGGTCAATAAAAGCTTATTTAGAATTTGATTTTGGGGAATTTTGTCAAAATTATCAAAAAGTTAAAACTCTTGATTAAATAGGATTATAGGTCACTGTGATACAATACTTCAGTTATCCATTTAGCCAAAGTGATAATTAAAGACTTCAAATACCCAGGAATAAACAAGAAGGTGAAAGACCTGCACTCCGAAGCCATAAAATACTGATGAAAGAAATTAAAAACAAAACAAACAAAGGAAAGGTATTCCATGCTCATGGATTCGAAGAACTAATACTGGTAAAAATTCATACTACCTAAAGCAATCTACAAAGACAATGCAATCCTTATTAAAATACCAACAGCATTTTTCACAGAAAAAATAATACTAAAATTTTTATTTTAGTATTTACGAAAGACCCCAGATAGCTAAAGCAATCTAATCTTGAAAAAGAAGAACAAAACTAGAGGTATCACAATCCCAGATATCAAGATATACTACAAAGCTATACTAATCAAAGCTGTGTGGTACTGGCACAAAAATAGACATATAAATCCATGGAACAGAACAGAGAGAATCTGTGACAAACAAGACAAGATATACAATGGGGAAAAATTCTCTTCAATAAATGGGGTTAGGAAAGAAAATTAAGTTTCAGTTTAATGTAAGAACACTATTGATTTTAAATCTTTTTTTTCTGTAAGCCAATTGAATAGAGCTCTTTTACAAATTTATTTTGGCAATACCTTCTGGAGGCAGAAAGTCATCACATATATACAACATATATCCACAGACATGCATAAGCATACAGACAAAATCGAAGACTCTGTAGTTTTCATTCCAAAACTTTATTCTTGAGTCAGGTATAACAATGTAAAACTCACTAATTTCTAAAACCCAAATGTGTCTCTGATGAACCCAAATGTGTCTCTGATGCAACAAGTTAAGGTTACTCACTAATGTGGCTAAAGCTTTTACTATTTGTGGAGAAGACTTTTAAGATTTGTATTTGCCCTTTACTAGTAATCTTTTGGTGGACTGGATCTGGAGTAAGGAAGGTTCTGTAGCTGTCTTTATTTTTAAAAACTTCTAGTGTGTCCGGGTATCTCAGTCGGTTAAGTATCTATTTTTGGCTCAGGTCCTGATCCTAGCGGGACTGAGCCCCATGTCAGGGCTCTCTGCTCAGTGGGGAACCTGCTTCTCCCTCTCCTCTCTCTCAGCCTCCCTCTTCCACTGCTCCCTCTCCCTCTTGCTTTCCACCAGCAAGTGTTTTTATTGGTTTTTCCACCACCTGCTTGTGCTCTCTCTCTCTCTGTCAAATAAATAAATAAATAAAATATTTCTTTTTCCTTTTCTTTTAAAAAATATTTTATTAATTTATTCATGAGAGACACAGAGAGGCAGAGACACAGACAGAGGGAGAAGCAGGCTCCTTGCAGGGAGCCCGACATGGGACTTGACTGGATCCCCAGACCCGTGATCGCGCCCTGAGCTGAAGGCAGACAGACATTCAACCATTGAACCATCCAGGCATCCCAATAATTGAAATCTTAAAAAAAACCTTTCCCTCCCCTTTTTCTTCTTCACTTTCAGTCAATTGTAGGTCAATGTTTTAGTTATCTGCTGGGATGTTTACATTTCAAATATGATAAATTTACAACCTCAAAGGACAAAGAAAGAATGCACATTTTCTCCTAGGAGTTTTGGGGTATATTTTTCTATTTTCAGAATTCTAGGATAATTACTATTTAAAATTGTCCTTTGTATTATGGGTCAGACAGCATGGGACGCTCTGTATCATTGTGGATAACCACAACATCTTCCACTTTGGAATAGGAAGAATATAAGATAGATCAAAGGGATTGGATCATCCCCAGTCTGTTATAGTAATCCTGATATGAAATGATAAAACCATTTCTTTAGCACTTCTCATTCATTCATTAATTAAAGTATCTGTTGAGTGTTTATCTTGTGTCAGGCACTGGCTAGATGTTGGGCGTACAATGGTGAATAAAAAGAAATAAAAGTAAAGAATTATGTGACATAAAGGATAGAATAAGGGAGGTAAATTAGAATTTAAGATCTCACTTATTAGGATTTTAGAAGTAAGTAGATATACTTAGGGAAATAGGATTGCATCAAAACCAGAATCAAAGATACCTGAACAGTAAAACAATGAATGGGTCAAATTAACATTAAATGGTGCCTATGAGATCTACAGGAACAAAAAAGGCTGTTTTCATTTGTTTGTTTGCATTTGCCTAATATGGTTTGCATGCATTTAGAAGGAAAACTACTAGGATTAGGATTATTGTCAATAAAACAGAGCAGAGTTGTCAAATAACTACTCGTATTTTATTGATGTGGTAATTCAAGGAAGTGATGAAAGTACAAACCTAATGTGGCCAGGAGGGTGATCTAATCTTACCACAAGGGATCAGATGAAGAAACAAAGGAGAGAGGGTTGTTTTAATTAATATTAACATGTAAATTTAATATTAAAATGTAAATTTCATCATGCATATTTGAAAATCTGGGCATGCTTTAAGCTTTTTGTTTTATTTTTTTCATTGACCTGATTGCCATTTATATAAATAAATTTGTGTTAGCAAATTCAAATTGCTTTATTTCCTTCTCTATGATTGTTTTCCCTTATAAGGACTGTTCTTAGAATGGGGTGCCATTTAATACCTTATAATTGCATGTGAATTGAGTTGGGATTATTCTTTGTGGAGGTCAATGTGTTTGTGTATTGGGGGAGGGGCAACAGAGGGTATGGGGCCTGTTCTTATGAAATCTAAAAATATAATGGATGAGAGAGATATTTATATAATAATTACACACATAATGTAGAATTATAACCATGTTAAAGGCTATGAAGGATGAATACATGAACTCTGAGAGTTTATAATGAGCATTACCAAGGCTATGATACTTGAATAGAGATTTGAAGAGTTAGGATTTTATTAAATGAAGGATAGAGCATTCCAGGCTGAGCAGCCAGCAAGTGCAATGTCTGTAAAGGAACATGTTAAAAACTGAAAGAAGGTCTATAAAGCTGGATTCCAGGGGAAGAAAATAAGAGTTGGTATAATATGAAGAAGCAGAGGTAGATAGGGACAGGATCATAAAGGGCCTTACAAGCCATAATAACAATTTGGTCCTCAGAACAATAATAGAAAGTCATTGCCATTGAAGTGTTTTAAGGTGTGTGTGTATTAGAGACAGAGAGACAGAGACAGAGACAAAGAAAAAGAGAAAGAAAAAGAGAAAAAGAAAAAGAAAAAGAGAATAATAAACTTACATTTAAAATCAGTCCACTGAAAGATGAATGAAGAATGGACTAGCCCTTTCACGAAGAAGATGGCGCCGAAGGCGAAGAAGGAAGCCTCTGCCCCTCCCAAAGCTGAAGCCAAAGCCAAGAAAGCGGTGCTGAAAGGCGTGCACAGTCACAAAAAAAAGAAGATCCCCAGGTCACCTACATTCCGACGACCCAAGACCCTGCTTCTCCGAAGGCAGCCCAAATACCCTCGAAAGAGCGCCCCCAGGAGAAACAAGCTTGATCACTATGCCATCATCAAGTTCCCCTTAACTACTGAGTCAGCCATGAAGAAAATAGAAGACAACAACACACTTGTGTTCATTGTGGATGTCAAGGCCAATAAGCACCAGATCAAACAGGCTGTGAAGAAGCTCTTTGACATTGATGTGGCCAAGGTCAACACCTTGATCAGGCCTGATGGAGAGAAGAAAGCATATGTTCGACTGGCTCCTGACTATGATGCTTTGGATGTTGCCAACAAAATTGGAATCATCTAAACTGAGTCCAGCCAGCTATAAATCTAAATATAAATTTTTTCATCATAAAAAAAAAAAGAAGAAGAATGGACTAAAGGGCCAGAGTAGATATACAGCAAAACTAGTTTGGAAGCTATTCTAATAATCAAAGTGAGAGAATGATGGCAACCTGGACTAAAATGGTGGCAATTGAAATGGAGAGAAATGGATGGATTTGAAAGATATGTAAGAGGTAGATTAGATATGGCAGATGATATGAAAGGAAAACTGTCAATGATGATGCCTAGATTTATGGCATGTACAAATGGACACTGGTCATATTTATGGAAAGAGAGATAACAAAAAAGGCCCAGCATTAGTGGAGGGAAAAACATGAGTTATGTTTTGGCTAATTGTGTAGGCAATTAAGATATTTACATCTGCAACTCAGAGGATAGGTATCATAGAAAGTTTCTGTTATTTTTTTTACTTCTCAGCATTTAGATTCACTTATAATTAGAGAATATTTTTTACCTTCAGTCTTAGGGAAACAAGAGATGGAGCGCGTGGCCTAGGCTTCCCCAAATCAAATGTACCCATCCCAAATTTTGAATTGGGAGTGACACAAAGAAGTGTGCCCTGGGAAGAATTTCCTCTGTCAGTGGTGGCAGTTAAAATAAGATCAAGTTTGTAGGGCAGTTTTGGTAGTAGAGGTAACAGAAGCATCTTGTGCTGGTGGTAGTGGAAAAAACTATAGTCCTTAGTGCTTTGTGGTTGTGTTGTCTTGACCTCCAATTCTTTGATATGAATTTGGGCATTGCTCCTTGCTAGGTTGCCTCTGAGTCTGGTTCTGTAGCTATTCTGGGGATTTTGTGATAGGCAATATCATTTAAACAAATTCTGTTTTTGCTTAAATCAGCTACAATCACCTTCTGTTGTTTGTCACTAAGGATGTGGATTGATACTAGAGGTCTGGGCTAGGGATATACATTTGTGAGTCATCTGTATAGTAGTTGTAGAGCAAGCTGCGTGCAGGGATGAATTACTTTAATGTAGCGTACAGAATAAGGAAAGGGCTAGGAATGAGCCCAAGGAATTTATAACATTTCATGATTAAGTAGAAGATGAATCTGAAAGAAGAGATCAATTATTAGAAATAGAAAAAACAGGTAAATACTGTATCTCAGAAGTCAAGATGCTGGGTTTTTTGTTGTTGTTGTTTTGTTTTGTTTTTAAATAATCTCTAAACCTTACATGAAGCTCAAATTTACAATCCTGAGATCAAGTTGGTACAACAGGTAACTACCTGTTGTACCAACTGAGTCAGCCAGGTGCCCAAAGATGTTAGACTTACTCATTCTCATTTTATATTTGAGGAAACTAAGCTTGGGTTAGAAGCTTGCCCAATGCTTTAACTTAAGAAATTATAGAACCAGAAGTTGAATCCATATCTGTATGCCTACAAAAACGGTTTATGAAGTTGATTGGATATATATGAGGGATATATTAAAGAAAAAAATCAACAAGACTTTGTGAATAGTTACAAGAGATGAAGGGAGTAATGATTCATAAAAGATACCAACTTTCCATGTAATTGATTTTGGGGGAGGATAACTGTGCTACTGAGACAGATGTGTTAGAGGGAAAGGAAGAGATGACTTTGAATTTGGATCAGATTGAACCCAGATTGATGGAAAAGCATGTAAATGTAAATATTTATATAACTCTCAGATAATAAGATAGGACCAGAAATACAGATTTGGGAATTTTAAGCATAGAAATAACTAAAGTCATTAGAATGAATAATCCAAAGAAAAGAGTGTAGAGAAGGGCAGAGTTCAAGAAAAGGCTTTGATAAGAGTCCATAGTTGGGTAGTGATGGTAAACAGTAAAGAAGTAGAAAGCAGAATCAGAACTGCAGGTAGGAGAGGTAGAAAACTATGAGAGACTAGTGTCTTGGAAGTCAGGGTTGCAAAGACTTTTAATAGGACCAAAGATGGGGAAGTTTTTTTTAAAAAAGGTGGGGGGATAAGACTGAGAAAAGACCATTAGATTTGGGGTAAAATTATTTTATTGATTATCTGATAAAGCAGCTAAATGTGATGGGGATAGCAGATGAGTTTAAAAAGTCAATGGGGAAAGGAGTGGAAATCAATAGTAAACAGGAGATGTGTTTCTGTTGGATAGATTTAGAAGTGAAAGGAAGAAAAGGAATACAGTACAATTAGAATGGGGAGCAGAGGGATCCCTGGATGGCGCAGCGGTTTGGCACCTGCCTTTGGCCCGGGGCGCGATCCTGGAGACCCGGGATCGAATCCCACGCCGGGCTCCCGGTGCATGGAGCCTGCTTCTCCCTCTGCCTGTGTCTCTGCCTCTCTCTCTCTCTCTGTGACTATCATGAATAAATAAATAAAATCTTTAAAAAAAAAGAATGGGGAGCAGGTTTATTTATTTATTTATTTTTTTGGGGGGGGGGGAGCAGGTTTAAATAAAGAATTTCTTCAGTTTCTGATTTGCATGTCTGGAGCAAAGAGGAAGGTGCTAATAATAGGTAAGAAAGGATTTTTTATGGGAGTACTTTCCCAGAAAATGATTTGTTAGGATAAGTGTTTACCTGAGTCAGTGGTCTGTAAGTTTTCAAATGGTGCTGTATATTTATTGGGGTAATATAGAAGGAAGAATAAAATTTGTTATTTAAAACTCTCCAGTAGGGACACCTGGATGGCTCAGTCTGTTACGCGTCTACCTTTGGCTCAGGTCATGATCCCAGGGTCCTGGGATTGAGCCCCTCACCTGGGAGCCTGCTTCTCCCTCTGCCTACTGCTGCCCCTGCTTGTGCTCTCTGTCAAATAAATAAATAAATAAATAAATAAAATCCTTAAAAAAATAAAATCAAACTCTCTAGTAGTTCCAAAATCAACTTCTTCATTTTCATTGCTTTCCAGAAGGAATTTTTTTGGAATGGAATCCGTAGTAGTGGTTTTGGTAGAATGCAGTTGTATTTTTGTGAGAATAATCAGGATATGCATAATGTGAATTTAAATGCATTTATTTTCGGGTGTCAGCAAGGTGGGGTTTCTAGGTTTCCACAAATTTTTATAAGAAAATCTACTTTTAAGTTGAACTGAATCAACTCTTTTGACCTACCAAATTGTCTTGTCATAGCAATGTAGTACCAAACAAATCTAAATAAGTTTAACTTTCATATTTATGCTCTTATGCCTTCCTAAACAAATGTCATAAACAAGTATATGAATAAAGCTGTTAAATCTCTTACATCATCAAACTTCATTAGTTTTGACGGTTTACTATCATTAATACTAATGAGCAACTTTACATCACATAATAAAGTCAGTTATGCACACATAATCTGAGGTATTTAAGCAAGAAAAACCTCTGAAAATTTCTTTTTCATTTTCATAATCTGTGAGTTTGAGTTGCGAATTGAGGCAATTATTTAGATCATTTAGTATTAAAAATGTCTTTACCAGAAATATACCAATAATTAAAACAATTGGGGGCTAATTTGCTTAAATAACTTTTTTTCTCCACTCTTTTCTACTTTGGATATGCTGACAAATTCTAAGAGCACAAATTATCCAAAGGTAAGCAATTCGGAAAAAATATTAACGTGCATTTTAGTTGAAACTACACAAACGAGTCACTCAATGTTTGTTGAACGAAAATGTGTTTGAATTACCACGCTTGCTTTTATTTTTTTTTATTTTTTTTCCACGCTTGCTTTTAAAGAAGCTTTGAAAATGCTCAATGCAAAATTGAATTCCGATGATTGATTTCGAGTTTTTTTTTTTTTAACTTTCACGCTACAGTAATTACCAATTTTTATTGCCGTTCTCTCAAAACACTTTTTTAAACTGTTCTGTCACGAGAGGAATGAATAGTCTTAAAACAGCGTTTGTCTTCAAGGCCACAGGAGAATCCCTGACGGGTCCCCCGTTCCTCTCGTCAGGGCTCCCGACTCCCCACCCCTCCGGGGGTTCCAGGGAGCTCGGCTCGCGCTTCGCCCGGGGAGGCAGGCCGGTGGCCGCAGCGCAGGTCTCGCGGGGAGTTCGATCTCGCTCCGGAGCGCGATCTGCAATTCCCGCCGCGGGCTTCGCGGGCTCTCCCGGGGCTGCGTGAGGCCGAAGAGGACGGCCGCCCTCCTTTCGGTGTCGGGTTCTGCGTCCAGGACCCCGCGCCGGTACCCTGAGTAGAGCTGTGGGACCCGGAGAAGGGACGGTTTGAACGTTCGGGTCCCCGAGGGGCTGTTGAGGTGGGCGGGGAAGGGAGCTGTGTGCGGCAGTTCGTCCCTGGGCCGGCGAGCCTGAGGGGTCTGAGGGGCTGACGGGCCCCGTCCCCGGAGTTCGCGCAGCGGTCGCGTGGGGGGCTTGCGGGCGCGCGGCCTCCCCCCGACCCCCGGCCTCGGAGCCGCCCCAAGCAGTGGGCGCCTCCGCGCGGCCGGAGGGCGGGGAGGGAACCGGGTGAGGGGAAGCGCCTAGGCCGTGAGGGTGGGGGTCGTGAGCGAACTTCGCGCTTCAAAACGGCTCCTCGAATCTGCGCGTGACGGGTAATACGAGTCCCGCCTCGGGCGTATTTTGTAACGCGGCTTGGCAGTCCTGTGGAAACCTCCACTTTTTAGATTTTTTGGTGGGAAATTCGTTAAGTGTAAATTAGCCCTCTTCCTTGTTTTTTTTTTTTTACCATGGTGTCGGTTAAGGACTTTCCTTAGGGATCTTGCTAAGGCGTAGTAGTACAAACGCTGAGAAAGGACATCCTCAGAGATAATATTTATTTTAAAGGTCATATCCTTTAGAGAAGTCTTGGTGTCTGCACTCCAGAAATTCAACGAAGTGTTGCAATACCACGTCTGAAGGATTATGAGGCCCCTCCCCCCGCTCGCGCCCCCAGATGTTTCAGTCCTGCAGCGAGTTTCAGCAAGTTATTCCCTAAGTGCTTTACTAGGGCTGTGCCCAGTCCTGAGCTGAAGGGGTCTCGCGCCTCCTCGCTGCTTGCTCCCCCCACATTTTTCTGTAATAATGCCTGGTTAAAAAGGTTGTTACCGAACGAATATATGCTATTTTGTGTATGACTTCAGAAAATCCTTAACAATTCTTTTTCTTTTTTAAAATACAGTATTCAAGATGAATGACAGCCTCTTTGTCAGTTTGGACAGACTTTTGCTAGAATTTGGTAGGTATAAAATGAAAAAGAAATAGGTAATTATTTGTATTATCATTTAACATTTTAACAATGAAGTCACAAAATAATTACTTTTTTTTTTTTTAGTTTTCCAGTATGAGCAAGATATAAGTACCAAAGGAGATATGATTCAACGAATTAATAGTAAGTCTTTTTGCATGATAAAGTTATTCTGTTTTTTAAATTTTCTATGGTATATAAGACAATAAACATCTGCCTTGTTTAGGATAACTTATAGTTGGCATTTTAAC
Source organism: Vulpes lagopus (assembly GCF_018345385.1). Taxonomy (NCBI): domain Eukaryota; kingdom Metazoa; phylum Chordata; class Mammalia; order Carnivora; family Canidae; genus Vulpes; species Vulpes lagopus. The sequence continues at coordinate 37,955,461 of NC_054829.1, forward strand.
TTTTGTGCCGGTTCTATATAGTGACTAATACTAAGCTGTTTGCCCTAATTACAGCTTTTCAGTACTAAATTTCTGTATTCATCCTTCAATGATTTTGCATTGAAGAATTTTGCTTTAAGCAGACATAATGACTTAATTAAGCACAGTTGAAAATACGTTATTTTTCTCAAACAGGTTATTTCAAACGAGTGAATTTTTTTATTTCTTTTTAAATTTTTTAAAAGATTTTATTTATTTATTCATGAGAGACACTGAGATACAGGCAGAGAGAGAAGCCTCTGCCTGTAGAAGACACTGGATGCGGGACTTGAAGGCAGATGCTCAATCGCTGAGCTACCTGGGCGTCCCTTGATTTTATTTCTAAATTTATTTTTTTGTAGTTTCAAGTTTTTATTTAAATTCCAGTTAGTCAACATGCAGTGTAATATTAGTTTAAGGTGTAGGATTTAGTGATTCATTACTTACATGCAACACTCTGTTCATCCCCAGCATCCTCCTTAATACAGATCACTGATTTAACCCATTTCCCCCACCTACCTTCCCTCTAGCAAGCCTTGGTTCTCTATTGTTAAGAGTCTGTTTTGTGGTTTGCTTCTCTCTTTTTTTCCTGTGTGTTCATTTGTTTTGTTTCTTAAATTCTACATGTGAATGAAATCATAAAGTATTTGTTTTTCTCTGACTGACTTATTTTACTTAGGATAATACTCTCTAGCTCCATCCGTGTCATTGCAAGTGGCAAGATTTCATTCTTTTAAATGGCTGAGTAATATTCCATTGCATATATACACCACATCTTATTTTTTTTTTTTGGAATTATTTATTTATTTGAGAGACAGCATGAGTGAGAGGGTCAGAGGGAGAGGAAGAGAGAATCTCAAGCAGACTCCACACTGAGCATGGAGCTGTTTGGGGGGCTCAATCACACGACATGGACATCAAGACCTGAGGTGAAACCAAGAGTCAGATGCCCAGCTGACTATATCCAGGTCACCGTATCTTTATCCATTCATCAATGGATGGGCATTTGGGCTCTTTCCATAATTTGGCTATTGTTGATAATGTTGCTATAAACATCAGGGTGCATGTGCCCCTTCGAATTTTTTTTTTTTTTTTAAGAAAGAGAATGTGCAGGGGCGAAGGGGTTGCAGAGTGAGAGAGAGAGATCCTAAGCAAGCTCCACACCCAGCACAGACCCTGACCCAGGACTCCATTTTACAACCATGAGATTATGACCTGAGCCAAAACCAAGAGTTCATTGCTTAACTGACAGCCACCCAGGCACCCCTCGAATCAGTATTTTTGTATCCTTTGGGTAAATAATTAGTAGTGCAATTGCTGGATCACAGAGTAGTTCTATTTTGAACTTTTTGACAAACCTCCTTACTGTTTTCCAGAGTGGCTATACCAGTTTACGTTCCCACAGCATTGTAAGAATGTTCCCCTTTCTCCATATCCTTGCCAACATCTGTTGTTAATTTTAGCAATTCTTACAGGTATGAGATGATCTCTCATTGTGGGTTTTTTTAAAATTTTTGTTTAAAGATTTATTTATTTATTCATAGAGACACACACACACACACACAGAGAGGCAGAGATACAGGCAGAGGGAGAAGCAGGCACCATGCAGAGAGCCTGACCTGGGACTCGATCCAGGGTCTCCAGGATCACACCCTAGGCTGCAGGTGGTGCTAAACCGCTGCGCCACCAGGGCTGCCCTCATTGTGGTTTTGATTTGTATTTCCCTGATGATGAGTGATGTAGAACATCTTTTCATGTGTCTATTAGCTATCTGTATGTCTTCTTTGGAAAAATGTCTGTTCATGTCTTCTGTTTATTTAAATAGATATTTTGTTTTTTGAGTGTTGAGTTTGATAAGTTCTTTATATATTTTTGGGTCATTTAAGTGAATTTAAAAAATCTTTTTAGACATAGTTGGCTATTGTGGACATTGCTGCTATAAACATTGGGGTGCAGCTACCCCTTTGGATCACTATATTTGTATCTTTGTGGTAAGTACCTAGTAGCTATGGAAAGAAGTCAGATGTCCATTGATAGATGAATGCATAAAAAAGATGTGAGATATATGCATATATATGCATAAATATATATGAATATATATGAATATTACTCAGCCACCAAAAAGGATGGAATTTACAATGATATGGATAGAACTGGAGGGTATTATGCTGAGTGAAATAAGGCAGTTGGACAAAGACAATTATATGGTTTCACTCATATGTGGAATTTAGGAAACAAAAGAGATGATCATAGGGGAAGAGAGGGAAAAATAAAATATGAAATTAGAGAGGGAGGAAAACTATAAGAGACTCTTAAGAATAGGAAACAAACTGAGGGTTGCTAGAGGAGAGGTGGCTGGGGAGTTGGATAACTGGATGATGGTCGTTTAGGAGGGTACAAACATGGATGAATAACAACTCTACTTCTGAAACTAATCATACAGTACATGTTAACTAATTGAATTTAAATAAGTGAATAAAAAAATAAATCTTTTAGATGTCATTATTAATTTCTTAATAGTTCTGAAAATGTAGAATTTGATTAACATTCTGCAACAAAAAAGAATGTAGAGTGTTAAGGCTTTATTTTAATCTTTAAGAAATTGCATTTTTGTATTTATTCCCTAGTAACAAAGAAATAAGTGAGTTGAAGGTGCATTTAATAATTAGTTGACATGGAATCAATGAAGACAAATTTTATATTTGTCAAAACCAAGATCAGCTAGTATCATATGAGACTAAATATTTACATGAACTCATACTCTCAGAAGATGCCACTGATCTTAGATGTCACTTAATCTAGCTCTCTTATGTTAAAGATAAGGAACAGGGACATTTCTTTCTTTCTTTCTTAAGTTTTTATTTAAATTCCAGTCAGTTAATTTCTAGTATACTATTAGTTTCAGATGTACTTCTCTTCTGTCCCAAACATAAATCCTTTGCTTCTGGATCTAGGAGCAAGCCTGGTTCTGGTTCTGTGCTTTTTAGTATTGGGTCTTCCCATCTCAGTCCTCATTTCCTCTCCTTTCTCTAATTCTCCTCCTTTTAGGTCAGTTGCTATACCCCTTTTTCCTCTGTATTTGTTAATTTTGAGTTTATGATTTCTACCTTAAGAAAATAAACATTTCTCCTTTCCAGAATGCTTTGAAGATATTAAAGAAAACAAGGCAACTATTTGTAAGATACATGAAACTATAAATACAACAGATGAGGAAATTGGTCATTACTGTAAACATAGTAAGGAGATCAAAGACAACTGTAGTAAGTGAGTATTTGAAAGAAAGTAACTTTCAGTAATTGTTAGTAGATTTTTAAAAAAGATTTTATTTATTTATTCATGAGAGACACACAGAGAGAGGCAGAGACACAGGCAGTGGGAGAAGCAGGCTCCATGCAGGAAGCCCGATGTGGGCCTTGATCCTAGGACTCTGGGATCATGCCCTGAGTCAAAGGCAGACGCTTAACCGCTGAGCCATTCAGGCGTCCCTGTCACTAGATTCTTTATTCAAGGTTTCTGTTATTTATAATTTATATCATTTATAATTGAAGACATTGTTGCTTTAAAGTAGTGTTTTGTACTATCAAATAATCAGGTCTTAAATTGCTTTGCTACATGCTTTGGTAAAAAGGGATCATAAGAAAATCAAAAGAAAAGTAGAAGTGCTGTAAGATCTCTCTAATTAATACAGCTCCAACTCCAGAATTCTACAGAATTTTGAACAATATAGGCTCAGTATATAAAGTTCCTATTAGGTCAGTACAGTTGAAATGATTTCCATCTTTGAGTTTTTAAGATCATTATCTAGGGGAATCTAGACTCAAATAAGTTCCTTTTCATTTTTTAAAAATTTCTTTTAATTTTTTATGATAGTCACACAGAGAGAGGGAGAGAGAGAGAGGCAGAGACATAGAGGGAGAAGCAGGCTCCATGCACCGGGAGCCCGACGTGGGATTTGATCCTGGGTCTCCAGGATCGCACCCTGGGCCAAAGGCAGGTGCTAAACTGCTGTGCCACCCAGGGATCCCCATAAGTTCCTTTTCAAAGTGAAAATATTCAGTATGTTAAGAATTCTTTCAACATGGTTTCAGGTTCTGGAACATAGTAGTTAAATTTATTATAAGACATAAACATTTTGAAACAAAGCATATTAAGAAAATAAAATGTATTAGTTTTCTGTGCTTTATGTAGACCGTTATCTTTGTATTAACTACTATACTTTAGAATCATATTTGTTTTAAAAATATTTATTCAAAATTTTAATGTCTTTTTTGATTTTCCATTTTATAAAGATAATACATACCAGGAATAGAAATTCAAAAACTATATAAATGTGTAGAGTAAAAAGTTATTTTCTGCCTGCAGTTCCCACCTCAATCCTGTCTTCTTCCCTATAGGTAATCATTTTTAATGGCTCTGGCTATCTTTTCAGACATTTTTCAATAAAAATACAATGTCATTATTAAATAAACTTATGTGTACATCTATCTATATATTTCTTTTTACAAAATGGGATCATACTGTACTTACTATTTAAAAAATCAACATGTTCTGTAAATGATACTATACATGTAATGATTATGTATAGATTTCAATCTTTAACAACTCCATAGGATATAGTCTTGGTTTATTTTAAATGTAATCATTCTCCTATTATAGACAGTTAGGTTTCCAGTTTTTCCCTCTTATGAACAACCTGTACAGGTATCCTTCCACATTTATAGACCTGTTGCTGTAGAATGAGTCTAGAAGTGTGGTTGTTAGATCAGAGAGTATGCATATTTAAACATTTGATAGATAATGCCAAACTTCTCTCCACAAAAGGATTATATTAATTCATACTTTGGCCAACAGTGTATGAGTGTTCCTGTTTCCTCATGCCCTTGCCAACACTGGAATTATGTTTATTTTTTAATTTTTTTATTTTTTAAATATTTTATTTATTTATTCATGAGAGACACACACAGAGAGAGAGGCAGAGATACAGGCAGAGGGAGAAGCAGGCTCCATGCAGGGAGCCTGACATGGGACTTGATCCCAGGACTCCAGGATCACACCCTGGGCTGAAGGCAGGTGCCAAACCGCTGAGCCACCTAGGGATCCCCTGGAATTATGTTTAAATTATTTGCCAATCTGATCAACAAAACATATTGTTGAACTTTCTCTTTTATTTTGATTTAAGCTTTATTGTAGGACATTTTACCAGTGGTTTCCTTCAACTAGCTGCAGTGGTCATGGGAAAAGTAGTTTCCTTTTAGAACCTGCTGTGTCCAAGATATAATATACTTCATACGTTTAATCTCTGCTGGGTTCTGAGGACAATTTTTTTTGAAAGATTTTATTTATTTATTCATAGAGACAGAGAGAGGCAGAGACACAGGCAGAGGGAGAAGCAGGCATCATACAGAGAGCCTGACGTGGGACTCAATCCAGGGTCTCCAGGATCACGCCCTGGGCTGCAGGCGGCGCTAAACTGCTGCGCCACTGGGGCTGCCCGGTTCTGAGGACAATTAGTAGGATTTTAATACCATGATATACCTCTAATTCATGATTTCAGCATACTGGTTAAGAGATTTAAATGTGGAATATGAATTCATAAAAGTACTAGAAGAAATATAAGTGACTGTATAATCTCAGAGAGTAGAAGGCCTTTGTAAGTGTAACATCAAAAGTAAAAAGTAGGGAGATCCCTGGGTGGCTCAGTGGTTTAGCGCCTGCCTTTGGCCCAGGGCGCGATCCTGAAGTCCCCGGATTGAGTCCCTGGATCGAGTTCCGCGTTGGGCTCCCTGCATGGAGCCTGCTTCTCCCTCTGCCTGTCTCTGCCCCTCTCTCTCTCTATGTCTATCGTGAATAAATAAAATCTTTTTTAAAAAAAAGTAGAAAATAAAAGGAAACAATGGATAAATATGATTACACACAAATTAAAAAGAGAAATGCCCTCAAATGATACAAAAGGCAAAAGGATAGGGTAGGAAAAGTATCAAGTAAGTGCTAATTTTTAAAAATATAAAGTACTTGTGGAAAATAAGTAAATACCAAAATGAAGAAACATATGTCTAATAAATCTGTGAACAAATGTGGAATCTTACTATTAATCAGACATCCAAATTAAAGCAACAATAAAATGCTATTTTTTTTGCCCTTAAGTTTTGTAGAAATTTAAAGAAACACAATATCCTGTGTTGACCAGGGAATAAGAAAATCACTTCTCTTGTACACTATAGTAATGTACACTGGTATAAACCTTTTAGATGACCCATCAGTGTATTTTTAAAAAGCTTTAAAAATAAGCCTGACTTTTGATTAAAAGTTTCTATTTCTGAGAATTTTTCATAAGGAAATAATTAGGCACAATACTGTACAATAAGGTGTTTATTTCAAACTTTTCTTTTTAAAGATTTTATTTATTTACTCATGAGAGAACAGAGAGAGGCAGAGACATAGGCAGAGGGAGAAGCAGCCTCCCCATGGGGAGCTTGATGCAGGACTTGATCCAAGGACTCTGGATCACGCCCTGAGCCAAAGGCAGATGCTCAATCACTGAGCCACACAGGCATTCCTATTTCAACCTTTTTTTTTTATGATGGGAAAACATTGGAAAGATCTAATGTTCAACATTAGGTGATGGGTTAAATGAATTTTGGTATATGCATATGAATTAACAGTAGGTAGCCAATAAAATTGTAAGTGTATATTTACTGATATGGAAAGATGTTAACTTTCTATTAATATGGAAAGATGTACATTATGAAGTAAGCAAAGCAATAAAACAGCATTCGTAGTATGAGCCCAATTAAGTAATTGTATATATATAGTAGAAATAATCTAGGAATATGTATGTCAAAATGCTTACAGGAAATACCTTTTTAAGGAACATGTATTTCTTATGGAATTTTTAAAATACTCAGAATATGTGTAATGTATAACCTTTGACCTTATCATCTCGAAGATGTTAAATATAGGGATGCCTGAGTGGCACAGTCAGTTAAGCCTCTGACTGTTGGTTTTGTCTCAGCTTGTGATAGGATGGTGATATCCAGCCCTGCATAGGACTCCTCACTCAGCGGAGAGTCTGCTTGAGACTCTCTCCGTTTGCCCCTTTCCCCACTATTCTCTCTCTCTCTCAAAGATATAAATAAGTCTTTAAAAAAAGATAATAAATATATACTTTATAATAAAATTTAGAAATAAACAATGATAGTAGTTATTATTCAGTGTTGAGAATAATGGATAATGGTTATTTTCTTACATATACTTTTCTGTGTTTCCAGAGTGGGTATGTGATTGTTTTGAATCTGAAAAGAATATTAAGACATTAGAAAAAAGAGAAAATAGTTGAACAACACTTAGAATGGAAGCTGACATGGTGTATGCAAATTTTAGATTTTTCCATATTGGTAACATTTTTTAAGTCTTGTAATAAGACAAAAAATATATAAGACAGCTATTCATTTTATTCTTAGCCTCTGCTTTTATAAATTATTTTGGTCTAGTTTCTTTCTTTCTAGTTCAGGAGGGTATAGCAACCTGACTTTCTAAGTTTCGAAAGAAAAAAAAAAAAGCCTCTCTTTAGCCCCTGTTCTTTGAATCCTTAACTCCAAAAGAATTTCTTAGCCAAGATCTTAGAAGTATGATGAGAAGAGAAGCCTGATGGTGGAGTGTTGCACAGTATCTTCTAGAAATGCAGGAGCAATACACAGTCCAGCCATGTAACATTTGCTCCTGCCTTAGTCATGGTTCCACAATGGGTTTTATGTAAAAATTAATGGATAGTTTTCCTTGAGTGTATTTATGATTGCCTGAATGATGGTAGTGGTGGTATGGGGGGTAGGAATATTTTTTTGATATAAGCTTATTTTCTCTAGGAAGAGAAAGATTCATTTATTTTTAAATGGTTAAATTCATTTTTATTATCTCTTACAACTTATCATTCTGAGATTCTAATTACATTATTTTTTTTTCCATAGCTGGAAGCCAACATGTGATGTTTTTCATAAGCATGAAGACTATATGCAGGACCAATTTACTGTTTATCAAGAAACTATTGAAAAAGACAAGTACAATACATATATTAAGTTATTAGTTCTATAATTTAGTACTGATAGGATATGCTTAGTAAAAATGTTGCTTAAAAAATGCAGAAACTTTGTATATTAGGAGAGGTTCTTTTTGTTTTTATTTTTAAGTAAACACAGTGCTTTGGACTCTTTGGGTGCCATTGGAGGCCTACTTATTTGTTATAAAGTTCTACCAAACTCTGAATATGTTTAGATATGTCCTTAGAAAAAAACAATTTATCAGTAGCAATTATTATAGCAGAGTGCTTTGATTAAAGGTTTTTATAATTGAATTGTTAGAGGTAAACATCTGGGGAATAGTTAGCTATAGAATTAGATTATGAAAAATTTGGAGTATTGACTTTTGAAGGGGATTCTATATGAAACTTCTTTTTTTTAGAGAGCTTATGTAGTGGGGTGTTATATTCTAATGTAGAGACCCATTGTATAGGTTTATTTTATTAATGTATAAAATAACCTCATTTTGAGGACTAAATATAATTAGTGAATATAATGAAACAAGGTGAGAGACTTTGAACACATTATATAGCATTATAATTTCACTTAATTTAAAAATTTAAGTGTTTTCATTTTTAATATAATTGGACAAGAGCATGATTATACACACACACACACACACACACACACATATATATATATATATATATATATGAGAGAGAGTGAGAGAGAGAGCACAAACAGGATGAGGGACAGAGGGATAAGCAGACTCCCTGCTGAGCAGGGAGCCCCATGTGGGATCCAGTCCTGGGATCATGACTTGAGCCAAAGGCAGATGCTTAACCAACTGAGCTACACAGGTGCCCTGATTTTTTAATATTTTTAATATTTTTGTTATCTTTTTATACTTTATTTTTATTTTTTACTACTTTTCCTCCCAGCTTTATTGAAATATAACTGACATAATGTTGTTTAAGTTTGAGAGGTACAAACATGATGGTTTGATACATGTATATAATTTAAACTATCTGGTTAGGATAAGGTTAGGAAGGTAGCACATCTGTCACCTTGTACTTATACGTACTATTTTTTTTGTAGTTAGAACATTTAAGATTTACCCTTAGTAATTTTTAAATATATAATACAGTATTGTTATGTTTACCATGTCGTATATTATATCCCCAGAACTTAATTCACCTTATAACTGGAAGTTTGCATCCTTTGAGCAACACCTCCCTATTTCCTCTACTCCTGGCCCCTGGCAGCCACCATTCTACTCTTTGTTTCTATGATTTGGCTTTTTTTTTTTTTTAATTAATTTTTATTGGTGTTCAATTTACCAACATACAGAAAAACACCCAGTGCTCATCCCGTCAAGTGTCCGCCTCAGTGCCCGTCACCCATTCCCCTCCAACACCTGCCCTCCTCCCCTTCCACCACCCCTAGTTCGTTTCCCAGAGGTAGGAGTCTTTATGTTCTGTCTTCCTTCCTGATATTTCCCAACATTTCTTTTCCCTTTCTTTATATTCCCTTTCACTATTATTTATATTCCCCAAATGAATGAGAACATACACTGTTTGTCCTTCTCCGATTGACTTATTTCACTCAGCATAATACCTTCCAGTTCCATCCACGTTGAAGCAAATGGTGGGTATTTGTCGTTTCTAATTGCTGAGTAATATTCCATTGTATACATAAACCACATATGATTTGGCTTTTTAAAAATTTTACATATGAATAGGATCATACCATATTTGTTTTTCTCTTATTTACTCAGCTTAGCACTCTCAAGGTCCATCCATGGTGTTGAAGATGGGAACAGTTCTGTTTTATGACTGGATAATATTCCATTGCATGCATAAGATTCATTTTATTATTATTATTTTTTAAAGGGTTGAAACTCAGTGCCTAATGTGAGGCTTGAACTCATGATTGTGAAATTTAGTCACATGTTCTCCTGACTGACCCAGCCCAGGTGTCCCTATATACACATTAAAAAAAAAAATTACTACTGAAGAATAATTGATGTACAATGTTATACTATTTTCTGGTATACAACTTAACGATTTGACAATATTTTTAAAAGATTTCTTTATTTAGCTTAGAGAGCACTCACAAGCAGGGAGAGGGGCAAAGTGAGAGGGAGAGAGAGAATTTCAAGCAGATTTCCTGCTAAGTGTGGAGGTCGATGTAGGGCTTGGGATCCCATAACCCCAGAGATCATGACCTGAGCCAAAACCAAGAGTTGGACACTCACCTCACTGAGCCACCCAGGTACCTTCTCATTTATTTTATGACTGGAAGTTTAAACCTCTTAATCTCTTTCATGTATTCCACCTCCCCTGCTGCCCCTATCCTGGCAATCACTAGTTTTTTTTCTGTATTTAAGAGTCTGGCTTTTTGTTTTGTTTGTTTTTAGATTTCACATGTAAGTGAAATAATGTATTTTCCTTTCTCTCTGTGACTTATTCCACTCACATTAGTACCCTTTAGGTTCATCTATGTTGTTGCAAATGACAAGACCTTATTCTTTTTGTGGCTGAGTAATATTCCATTTCATATATATATATGATGATATATATATATCATCTATAGTATATGTGTGTATATGTGTGTGTGTGTGTGTGTGTGTGTGTGTGTGTGTATATATATATATATATATATATATATATATATATCTCCTTTATCCATTCATCTATTGATGGACACTTGGGTTGCTTGCATATCATATCTTGGCTATTGTTAAACAATTCAACTGTAAACGTACGGGTGCATATATATTTTTGAATTAGTAGTTTTATTTTTTTGGATGAATACCCAGTAGTAGAATTACTGGATCATAGAGTATTTTGGGATCATTTCGATTTTTAATTTTTTGAGGAATCTCCATACTATTTTCTATAGGGTTGCACCAATGTACATTGCCACCAATAAGTGCACAAGGATTCTTTTTTTTCCACATCCTCACCAATAATTATTATGTCTTGTCTTTTTGTTACTAGTCATTCTGACAGGTGTAAGGTGACATCTCTTTGTGGTTTTGATTTGCATTTCTCTGATGGTTAGTGATGTTGATCATCTTTTCATGAACTTTTTGATCATTTGTATGTCTTTGGAAAAGTGTTCAGATCCTCTGCCCATTTTAAATATGAATTATTAGCCTTTTGCTATTAACTTATATGAGTTTATTATATACTGATCCATGAACACAGAATATCTTTCCATTTATTTGTGTCTTCTTCAATTTCTTCAGTCAATGTCTTACAGTTTTAGTGAACAGATCTTTCATCTCCTGGATTTAATTTACTAAGTATTTTATTATTTTTGATGCTATTAGAAATGGAACTGTTTTATTTTCTTTCAGATAGTTCATTGTTAGTGTATAGTGATTTTTGTATGTTGATTTTGTAGTGTGAAATTTTACTGAATTTGTTGATTAGTTCTAACAGTTTTTGAGTGGAGTTTTTTATGTGTAAGATCATGTCATTTTGCAAACAGAGACCATTTTACTTCTTCCTTTCCTACTTGAATGACTTTATTTCTTTTTCTTGACTAATTGCTGTAGTTAAGATTTCCAGTACTTCACTCCTATTTGATTAGGAGTGGTGGGAGTGGCACACTTGTCTTATTGGTATTTTTGGAGGAAAAGCGTTTAGTTCTTCAGAATTGACTGTGATGTTAGTTATGGAATTGTCATACATGGCCTTTATTATGTTGAGGTATGTTCCTTCTGTACCCAATTTGTTGAGAGTTTTTATCATGAAAGGGTGTTGAGTTTTGCCAGATGCTTTTTTTTTTTTTTTTTGCCAGATGCTTTTTCTGTATCTATTGAGTGGATCATATGAGTTTATCCTTTATTCTATTAATGTGGAATATCATGTTTATTGACTTGTGTATGTTGAACCATTCTTGCAACCAATGGATAAATCCCACTTTGTCATTGTGTATGATCCTTTTAATGTGCTGTTGAGTTTGGTTTGCTAGTATTTTGTTGAGAATTTTTTCATCTATATTCCTCGGGAATATTGGCCTGTATTTTTCTTTTCTTGTGGTGTTCTCATTTGGTTTTGGTATCAATGTAATGCTGGCTTCATAAAATGAATTGGAGGGTGTTGCCTCCTCTTCAACTTTTTGGAAGAGTTTGAGAAGTCTCTTATGATCCTATGTATTTCTGTGGTGTCGGTTATGTAATTCTTTGTATTTCTATGGTGTAATATTTCCTCTTTCATTTATAATTTTGCTTATTTGAGTCCCTCTCTTTTTTTTCTTGGTTAGTCTAGCTAAGGGTTTGCAAATGTGTTAATCTTTTCAAAAACCCAACTCTTTCTATCATTGATTTTTTTTCTGTTTTCTTCCTCTTCCCTATTTCATTTATTTCTGCTCTAATCTGTGTTACTTCTTTCCTTCTGCCATTTTCAGGCTTAGATTGTTCTTCCTTTTCTAATTCCTTGAGGTATAAAGTTAGTTTGTTTATTTGAGGTCTTTCTTTTTTCTTTTCTTTTCTTTTTTTTTTTTTTTAATTTTTTATTTATTTATTTATGATAGTCACACACAGAGAGAGAGGCAGAGACACAGGCAGAGGGAGAAGCAGGCTCCATGCACTGGGAGCCCGACGTGGGATTCGATCCCGGGTCTCCAGGATCGCGCCCTGGGCCAAAGGCAGGCGCCAAACCACTGCGCCACCCAGGGATCCCTCTTTTTTTTTTTTTTAAGATTTTATTCATTAATTCATGAGAGACACACAGAGAGGCAGAAACATAGGCAGAGGGAGAAGCAGGCTTTCTGCAGGGAGCTCGATCCCAGGACCTGGGATCATGCTCTGAGCCAAAGGCAGATGTTCAACCACTGAGCAACCCAGGCATCCCAGGTCTTTCTTTTTTCTTAATGAAAGCATTTATTGCTATAAATTTCCCTTTTAGACCAACTTTTGCTGCATCCCCTAGGTTCTGATGTATTGCATTTTCATTTTCGTTTGTCTCAAGATACTTTTGATTTCTTCTTTGACCCAGCACTGATTGGGAGTGTCTTGATTAATTTCCACATATTTGTGAATTTTTCATTTTCCTTCTTCTGTTGATTTCTAGTCCTATATCATTATGGTCAGAAAAGATACTTGATATTATTTCAGTCTCCTTAAGTTTATTAAGGTGGCTTTGTGACCCAAGATATGATCTCTCCTAGAGAATGTCCCATGTGTGCTTAAGAGGAATATATGTTCTGGTGTTGTTAGATGGAATGTTAGATTGAATGTTTTGTATGTGATTGTTAGGTCTATTTTGTCTATAGTGTTGTTATTCAGGTATACTGTTTCCTTACTCTGTCTGGATGATCTTCTCAGTATTGAAAATGGGGTATTGAAGTCCTTGACCATTATTGTTCTTATCTTCAGTTATGTTAATGTTATGTTATGTTAATATTTGTTTTAAATATTCAAGTGCTTTAGTGTTGGGTTGTGCATATATTTTCAATTATTATATCTTACTGGTGAATGATCTTTTTATCATTTTATAGAGATTTTCTTTGTCTTATGATTGATTTTGACTAATGTCTCTTTTATCTGGCATAAGTATAACCACTTTTTCTCTCCTTTGGTTGTCATTTGCATGAAATATCTTTTTCCATTCCTTCACTTTCAGCCTTTGTGTGTCCTTAAAGCTAAAGTGAATTTCTCATAGATGGCATATTGTTAGATCTTGTTTTTTATTTTATTTTTTAAAAAATTTTATTTATTTTTAATATTTTATTTTATTTACTTCTTTTATTTTTAAAATTTATTTGACACACACACACAGAGAACACAAGCAGGGGGAGCAGCAGGCAGAAGGAGAGGGAGAAGCAGGCTTCCTGCTGAGCAGAGAGCCCAATGTGGAGCTTGATCCCAGGATGCTAGGATCATGACCTGAGCCAAGGCAGAGGCTTAACCAACTCAGTCACCCAGGCACCTTCGATCTTGTTTTTTAAATCCATTAAGCTCTGTACCTTTTGAATTTAGTCTGTTTATGTTTAAAGTAATCATTTTTTAGAAGATGTATTTATTTGAGAGAGAGAGTGTGAGAGTGTGAGACTTTGGGGCAGAGGAGGGGCAAAGGGAGAGGGAGAGAATCTTAAGTAGACTCCATGCTGAGCATGGAGCCTGATGTGGGGCTTGATCCCACATAACCTGAGGTCATAACCTGAGCTGAAATCAAGAGTTGGGCACTCAACCAGCTGAGCCACCTAGGTACCCCTAAAGTAATTATTGATAAATAATTATTATTGCCATTTAGTTAATAGTTTTCTAAGTTTTTAAAATGGCTTCTGTCTTCCTCTCTTGTTATCTTCCTTTGTGTTTTGTTTTCCATAGTGGTATGCTTTAATTCCTTTCTCTTTATCTTTTGTGTATCTACTATAGGTTTGTTCTCTGTGGTTACTATGATGCTAACATAAAACATTTACAAATGTAACACTATTTTAAGCTGATACAACTTACCTTCAATGCATATAAAGACTCTACACTTTCACTTCCCCTCCCCAAATTTTATACTACTTACATCTTTATTTTTTTAAAGAATAGGGGTTATATAGGTGGTTAATTAATTAATTTAAAAGTTCCTTTTATTGTTTAATACATTTTTAAAGGTAATCTCTACTTCCAACATGGGGCTCAAACCCAGGATCCCAAGATCAAGAGTCAGACACTCCACTCACTGAACCAGCCAGGCACCCCACTTTATATCTTTTATACTGTGTATCCATTAACAAATTATTGTAACTATATCTATTTTTTAATATTATTGTTTTTTAGCTTATATACTAGAGATAAAAGTGATTTGCAAGTCATTAATACAGTAGTATAGTATTCTGAATTTGACTATATGTTCACTTTTACCAGTGAATTTTATACTTTTATGTGTTTTCATGTGGCCTTTGTCATTTCAACTTGAAAAATTCCTTTAAAAATTTCCTGTAAGGCAGCTCAAGTGGTAATGAATTCTCTGAGCTTTTGTCTGTCTGGAGAGGTCCTTATTTCTCTTTCTTGGAAAATGATTATTTGAGTTCTTTGGAAGGTAAATAGTAGATCTCTATTCCTTTGGGGTTAGTTACTAAAGCTTTATTACTTTCCTGAGTGGTTTCATATTTTCCTGGTATTTTGTGATCTGTGTAGCTTTGCATTAGTGTCTTTATACTTGAATGAACAAAAACCTCTTTCAGTCTTTACAGATTGGTTTTGGCAGGTAAAGACCTTTTCCTGTTGGTTTCTTAGACTGATGGGATTATCTCTAGACTTGCAGTCATGCTGAGTTAGAGTTGGTTTTGATACAGTCACTTTGTCTACATTGGGATCCATGGTTGGTGTGCTTATTATGAGGGACTCAGGCAGGTATGATCCTTCCTGGTCCCTGGGTGAGTGTAACTGCTTCCAGTAGTTCATTAAGTTGGATAGCACTTGGGACAAAGGTCTGCTTCAGGTTCCACAGTTGATCTCCAGTCAGCAGGACTTATATGGCTCCCACTAAGAACCTGGTAGAGCTCTTGCCTGATCACTGGATGGATCTGCGGGTGGTCAGAACTGGCTCTAGACTGTGGCCAGGAGGGGCTAGAACTGAGCCTTAGAGATGTTTCAGGTTCTACAACGAAGACTGAGGTCGGTAGTCGTGGTTCTGAAGGCGCAGATGGGCATGTCTGCCACCAGTTCCCCGGGTAGGCTGGAGTATTCCCTGACTGTATTTGGGGGACTGGAGCCAAGTATAGGTCCCTTTTAGGATCTCCAGGGGTACATATAGGAGTACCTATTTCTGGGTTCTAAGGCTGGCAGTTCTGCTGGTGGCTTTTAGCTATGAGGGACCTGGAGTATACCCATGTATATGGTTCTTTAGAATATATTAGGGTGCAGATAGGAGTGTCTCCCACTGGGAACTAGTTTCTCAGTACTGCTGGCAAACTGTGGCTCTGAGGGGGTTGGAACCAAGTATAAGGCGCTTTCAGGATCTTCAGTGGCACAGATAGGAGTGTCTCCTGCTGGGTCTCTGTGCCAGCAGGATTCTTTGGTGACTGTGGCTGGATTGGGCTGGAGCCCAGTTACAGGGCCATTTCTGAATCTATGGTCTGAATGAGTTTGGCAGACTAACCTCC
This sequence comes from Vulpes lagopus, assembly GCF_018345385.1. Lineage (NCBI taxonomy): Eukaryota > Metazoa > Chordata > Mammalia > Carnivora > Canidae > Vulpes > Vulpes lagopus. The sequence continues at coordinate 37,971,603 of NC_054829.1, forward strand.
AGGGGCTCCCAGATTGCAGCCACAGGGACTGGACCTGGTTCATGGGTCACTTCAGGATCTATAGCTGGACCAGAGTATGTATGCCTATTAACTGACACATGGATAGGCATGACTTCTTCTAGGTCCTTTGGTGAATGGTGCTAGTAACAGACCCAGAACCAAATGGGGCTGTAGCTAAGTTCTCAGGGGGTATTAAACTATTTCCAGGTCTGTAGCCAGGACCACAGTCAGTGAGTTAGCTACCAGGATGTGAGCCTGCTTTCTCAAAATGACTCTCCTTAGTCTTGGACTACACTAGGGCTTCAGTCTTCTATCTGGATCCAAAAGCTCCCCCCCCACTTTTGTCCATGGATGGATGTTAAATTATTATTTTTGATGTGCAGGATGTTTTATTTACATGAGGGATGTTTTATTCTGTCATTTTGCTGACATCACTCCAATTTTTTGTATTTTAATTAAAAACAAACATGCAGGAGGGGGAGGGGCAAGATGGCGGAAGAGTAGGGTCTCCAAATCACCTGTCCCCAACAAATTACCTAGAAAACCTTCAAATCATCCTGAAAATCTACAAATTCGGCCTGAGATTTAAAGAGAGACGAGTTGGAATGCTACAGTGAGAAGAGTTTGCGCTTCTATCAAGGTAGGAAGACGGGGGGAAAAGAAATAAAGAAACAAAAGGCCTCCAAGGGGGAGGGACCCCGCGAGGAGCTGGGCTGAGGCCGGGCGAGTGTCCCCAGGACAGGAGAGCCCCGTCCCGGAGGAGCAGGAGCTGCACCAACCTTCCTGGGCAGAAAGGCCTCCCGGGGAATTGGAGCAGGATCCCCAGAAAGGCGGGGATGCCCTCAGGCTCCCTGGGACAGTAACAGAGGAACTGCACCCCGGGGAGATGCGCCGAGCTCCCTAAGGGCTGCAGCGCACACGGCGGGACCCGGAGCAGCTCGGAGGGGCTCGGGCGGCGGCTCCGCGGAGGGGGCTGCGCGACTCCGGGAGCAGCTCGGCGGCGGCGGCTCGGGCAGAATAAGAAGCTCCGCGCGGAGGGGGCGGAGCGGAGGGGGCTGCGGGGCGGGAGCGCGAATCCAACAGCGCAGGCCCCGGAGCACAGGGCGCCGGGACACAGCCCAGGATCCGGCCTCCCCCCGGGACAGGCAGAGGCCGGGAGGGCCCAGGACAGCAAGGACGCTCCTGCCTGGAACTGAGCAGATCAGCGGCCCTGCCCGGGAGCCCCCAGGCCCTGCAGACGGAGAGCCCCGGAGTTACTGCGGGAGCTGACTCCAGGTTCCCAGATCTGCCGCCCCGCCACTGTGGCTGCCTCACGGGGTAAACACCCCCCACTGAGCCCTGCACCAGGCAGGGGCTGAGCAGCTCCCCCAAGTGCTAACACCTGAAAATCAGCACAGCAGGTCCCTCCCCCAGAAGACCAGCTAGATGGACCAGTTCCAGGGGAAGCCAAGGGACTTAAAGTATACAGAATCAGAAGATACTCCCCCGTGTTTTTTTTGTTTTTGTTTTTGTTTTTGTTTTTGTTTTTGTTTTTGTTTTTGTTTTGTTTTGTGCTTTTTTTCTTTCTTTCTTCTTGATTTCTGATTGCTTCCCCCACACCACCCCCTTTTTTTTCTCCTTTCTTTTTCTTTCTCTTTTTCTTCTCTTTTTCCCCTTTTTTTCTTCTTTCTCTTTTTTCTTTTTCTCTTTTCTTTCCTTCTCTCTCTTTTTCTCCTTTTCTCAATACAACTTATTTTTGGCCACTCTGCACTGAGCAAAATGACTAGAAGGAAAACCTCACCTCAAAAAAAAGAATCAGAAACAGCCCTCTCTCCCACAGAGTTACAAAATCTGGATTACAATTCAATGTCAGAAAGCCAATTCAGAAGCACTATTATACAGCTACTGGTGGCTCTAGAAAAAACCATAAAGGACTCAAGAGACTTCATGACTGCAGAATTTAGATCCAATCAGGCAGAAATTAAAAATCAATTAAATGAGATGCAATCCAAGCTAGAAGTCCTAACTACGAGGCTTAACGAGGTGGAAGAAGGAGTGAGTGACATAGAAGACAAGTTGATGGCAAAGAGGGAAACTGAGGAAAAAAGAGACAGGCAATTAAAAGACCATGAGGATAGATTAAGGGAAATAAATGACAGCCTGAGGAAGAAAAACCTATGTTTAATTGGGGTTCCCGAGGGCGCCGAAAGGGACAGAGGGCCAGAATATGTATTTGAACAAATCCTAGCTGAAAACTTTCCGAATCTGGGAAGGGAAACAGGCATTCAGATCCAGGAAATAGAGAGATTCCCCCCTAAAATCAACAAAAACCGTTCAACACCTCGACATTTAATAGTGAAGCTTGCAAATTCCAAAGATAAGGAGAAGATCCTTAAAGCAGCAAGAGAAAAAAAGTCCCTGACTTTTATGGGGAGGAATATTATGGTAACAGCAGACCTCTCCACAGAGACCTGGCAGGCCAGAAAGGGCTAGCAGGATATATTCAGGGTCCTAAATGTGAAGAACATGCAACCAAGAATACTTTAAGAGAGAGCAAGGCTCTCATTCAAATTGGAAGGAGAGATAAAGAGCTTTCAAGACAGGCAGGAACTGAAAGAATATGTAACCTCCAAACCAGCTCTGCAAGAAATTTTAAGGGGGACTCCTAAAATTCCCCTTTAAGAAGAAGTTCAGTGGAACAATCCAGAAAAACAAGGACTGAATAGATATGATGACACTAAACTCGTACCTGTCAATAGTAACTCTGAACGTGAATGGGCTTAATGACCCCATCAAAAGGCGCAGGGTTTCAGACTGGATAAAAAAGCAGGACCCATCTATTTGCTGTCTACAAGAGACTCATTTTAGACAGAAGGACACCTACAACCTGAAAATAAAAGGTTGGAGAACCATTTACCATTCAAATGGTCCTCAAAAGAAAGCAGGGGTAGCCATCCTTATATCAGATAAATTAAAATTTACCCCGAAGACTATAGTGAGAGATGAAGAGGGACACTATCTCATACTCAAAGGATCTATCCAACAAGAGGACTTAACAATCCTCAATATATATGCCCCGAATGTGGGAGCTGCCAAATATTTAAACCAATAATAACCAAACTGAAGAAATACTTTGATAATAATACACTTATACTTGGTGACTTCAATCTAGCTCTTTCTATACTAGATAGGTCTTCTTTTTTTGTTTTTTAGAGGCAATTTTAGATCATTTTATTTATCTGTCAATTTATCGCCAAGATCTAACATTTATGATTTTGCTACATTTGGATGAGCACATGAGAAAGAATGTAAATTAAATACTATGAAAGTTGCCTTTTAATGAATCATGATCTTAACAGGAATGGATATATAAATTTAGTGGTTTTATTGCATTATTAGAAAATTATATTATGAAAGATACAAAAAAAAAATCAATAGATGTTACTATTTCTGTTTATTTCACCATCAGTATGCCAACTTTTACCATTATGGCTTTAAATTTTCAAACTGCCCAATAGATTTCAAAGAATAGTTTATTACATGCCTAATAAAACACTTAAAATATTTACAGATTCAAAATAGGTGTTTCAAAACATATCCAAAGAAACGAGAGCTTTAAATGATACACTGGACCAGATGGATTTCACAGATATCTACAGAACTTTACATCCAAACTCAACTGAATACACATTCTTCTCAAGTGCACATGGAACTTTCTCCAGAATAGACCACATACTGGGTCACAAATCAGGTCTGAACCGATACCAAAAGATCGGGATAGTCCCCTGTATATTCTCAGACCATAATGCCTTGAAATTAGAACTTAATCACAACAAGAAGTTTGGAAGGACCACAAACACGTGGAGGTTAAGGACCATCCTGCTAAAAGATGAAAAGGTCAACCAGGAAATTAAGGAAGAATGAAAAAGATTCATGGAAACTAATGAGAATGAAGATACAACCATTCAAAATCTTTGGGATGCAGCAAAAGCAGTCCTGAGGGGGAAATACATCGCAATACAAGCATCCATTCAAAAACTGGAAAGAACTCAAATTCAAAAGCTCACCTTACACATAAAGGAACTAGAGAAAAACCAACAAATGGACCCAACGCCCAGCAGAAGAAAAGAGTTAATTAAAATTCGAGCAGAACTAAATGAAATCGAGACCAAAAGAACTGTGGAACAGATCAACAGAACCAGGAGTTGGTTCTTTGAAAGAATTAATAAGATAGATAAACCATTAGCCAACCTTATTAAAAAGAAGAGAGAGAAGACTCAAATTAATAAAATCATGAATGAGAAAGGAGAGATCACTACCAACACCAAGGAAATACAAACGATTTTAAAAACATATTATGAACAGCTGTACGCCAATAAGGAAATCTAGAAGAAATGGACGCATTCCTGGAAAGCCACAAACTACCAAAACTGGAGCAGGAAGAAATAGAAAACCTGAACAGGCCAATAACCAGGGAGGAAATTGAAGCAGTCATCAAAAACCTCCCAAGACACAAGAGTCCAGGGCCAGATGGCTTCCCAGGGGAATTCTATCAAACGTTTAAAAAAGAAATCATACCTATTCTACTAAAGCTGTTTGGAAAGATAGAAAGAGATGGAGTACTTCCAAATTCGTTCTATGAGGCCAGCATCACCTTAATTCCGAAACCAGACAAAGATCCCACCAAAAAGGAGAATTACAGACTAATATCCCTGATGAACATGGATGCAAAAATTCTCAACAAGATACTAGCCAATAGGATCCAACAACACATTAAGAAAATTATTCACCATGACCAAGTAGGATTTATCCCCGGGACACAAGGCTGGTTCAACACTCGTAAAACCATCAATGTGATTCATCATATCAGCAAGAGAAAAACCAAGAACCATATGATCCTCTCATTAGATGCAGAGAAAGCATTTGACAAAATACAGCATCCATTCCTGATCAAAACCCTTCAGAGTGTTGGGATAGAGGGAACTTTCCTCGACATCTTAAAAGCCATTTACGAAAAGCCCACAGCAAATATCATTCTCAATGGGGAAGCCCTGGGAGCCTTTCCCCTAAGATCAGGAACAAGACAGGGATGTCCACTCTCACCACTGCTGTTCAGCATAGTTCTGGAAGTCCTCGCCTCAGCAATCAGACAACAAAAAGACATTAAAGGCATTCAAATTGGCAAAGAAGAAGTCAAACTCTCCCTCTTCGCCGATGACATGATACTCTACATAGAAAACCCAAAAGCCTCCACCCCAAGATTGCTAGAACTCATACAGCAGTTTGGTAGCGTGGCAGGATACAAAATCAATGCCCAGACATCAATGGCATTTCTATACACTAACAATGAGACTGAAGAAAGAGAAATTAAGGAGTCAATCCCATTTACAATTGCACCCAAAAGCATAAGATACCTAGTAATAAACCTAACCAAAGAGGTAAAGGATCTATACCCTAAAAACTATAGAACACTTCTGAAAGAAATTGAGGAAGACACAAAGAGATGGAAAAATATTCCATGCTCATGGATTGGCAGAATTAATATTGTGAAAATGTCAATGTTACCCAGGGCAATTTACACGTTTAATGCAATCCCTATCAAATACCATGACTTTCTTCAGAGAGTTAGAACAAATTATTTTAAGATTTGTGTGGAATCAGAAAAGACCCCGAATAGCCAGGGGAATTTTAAAAAAGAAAACCATAGCTGGGGGCATCACAATGCCAGATTTCAGATTGTACTACAAAGCTGTGGTCATCAAGACAGTGTGGTACTGGCACAAAAACAGACATATAGATCAATGGAACAGAATAGAGAACCCAGAAGTGGACCCTGAAATGTATGGTCATCTAATATTCGATAAAGGAGGAAAGACTATCCATTGGAAGAAAGACAGTCTCTTCAATAAATGGTGTTGGGAAAATTGGACATGCACATGCAGAAGAATGAAACTGGACCACTCTCTTTCACCATACACAAAGATAAACTCAAAATGGATGAGAGATCTAAATGTGAGACAAGAGTTCATCAAAATCATAGAAGAGAACACAGGCAACACCCTTTTTGAACTCGGCCACAGTAACTTCTTGCAAGATACATCCACAAAGGCAAAAAAAAACAAAAGCAAAAATGAACTATTGGGACTTCATCAAGATAAGAAGCTTTTGCACACCAAAGGATACAGTCAACAAAACTAAAAGACAACCTACAGAATGGGAGAAGATATTTGCAAATGACATATCAGATAAAGGGCTAGTTTCCAAAATCTATAAAGAACTTATTAAACTCAACACCAAAGAAACAAACAATCCAATCATGAAATGGGCAAAAGACATGAAGAGAAATCTCACAGAGGAAGACATGGACATGGCCAACATGCACATGAGAAAATGCTCTGCATCACTTGCCATCAGGGAAATACAAATCAAAACCACAATGAGATACCACGTCACACCACTGAGAATGGGGAAAATTAACAAGGCAGGAAACAACAAATGTTGGAGAGCATGCGGAGAAAAGGGAACCCTCTTACACTGTTGGTGGGAATGTGAACTGGTGCAGCCACTCTGGAAAACTGTGTGGAGGTTCCTCAAAGAGTTAAAAATAGACCTGCCCTACGACCCAGCAATTGCACTGTTGGGGATTTACCCCAAAGATTCAGATGCAATGAAGCGTCGGGACACCTGCACCCCAATGTTTCTAGCAGCAATGTCCACAATAGCCAAACCGTGGAAGGAGCCTCAGTTTCCATCGAAAGATGAATGGATAAAGAAGATGTGGTTTATGTATACAATGGAATATTGCTCAGCCATTAGAAACGACAAATACCCACCATTTGCTTCAACGTGGATGGAACTGGAGGGTATTATGCTGAGTGAAATAAGTCAATCGGAGAAGGACAAACAGTGTATGTTCTCATTCATTTGGGGAATATAAATAATAGTGAAAGGGAATATAAAGGAAAGGAAAAGAAATGTTGGGAAATATCAGGAAGGGAGACAGAACATAAAGACTCCTAACTCGGGGAAACGAACTAGGGGTGGTGGAAGGGGAGGAGGGCGGGTGGTGGAGGGGAATGGGTGACGGGCACTGAGGTGGACACTTGACGGGATGAGCACTGGGTGTTTTTCTGTATGTTGGTAAATTGAACACCAATAAAAATTAATTAAAAAAAAAAAAGCCATGGAATGGATGGGTGGCTGGAAACAACAAAAGTCTAATATATAATTTCCCATCTTTCTCTAGAATTTGACTTCACCACAAAATCTGACAACTTTCAATAAAAGCACATATTGAGATTGATCTTTACATGAAAATGATTAACTTGATCCACAAAACATACAGTAAAAACAAGTGATAAAGAATGGAAGCTAATAAAGGAAATTGATTTATTTGAAAAAAAACAAACAAACATGCAAAATCTAGACTATAATGACCTTTATATTTAAAAATGAGTCTTAAGAGAAGGTAGGGACTAAAGTAATAGTAACAAATTTCATATAATTTTGATGTGTCATGAAATATTATGATGACTTTTTCAATAATTTGAAAGTCCCACTCAAGACTTGTGCTCAAATAGGTGACCACCTATCTCTACCTGAGTTGGACTGGAGGAGTGCCTCCAAACTGCTGTAATTTTCTTCTTGTTTTCCCTAATCTTCCATTCAAGACTTTCATGAAGACTAGTATTGTTGGCAACAGATGAGATAGTCACGGTTCTTCTTGAATCATGACTTGGCTCTGCTGGTGTCTGCTAAAGTCCCTGTATGGAGCGTATAAGAAGAGTGGGCATGAATATAGAAACTGGTGACTCAGACTCAGTTTTCTAATAGGTATTTCCTTCTTCCCTGGACCAATTCCCCAAGAAGTGAGGGATTAATTAGCAAATACACATTTAGAGGAATAGGAGTTTGTTTTGGGCTCAACTGCTTTATTTTGAAAAGGTGACAGAGTTATTAAGTTAAAAGTTTTTCATATATTAAGAAATCAAAACGTTCAGAAGATTCAGATCTGCTGACCAGTACAATGTTGTTATCCTTATTTTTTCCCTCAGTATACAAGCATTTATGAAAACTATTCTTGTTTTCTCATCTACTAAGATGAGATCATCATTTTAGTATCTTTAAATAAATTTCCACCATATAATATGTCTTGATTTAGAAAACTTATAGAATTATTAGGAACATAAGGACTATATATATTTTTAGAAAATTTTCAATGAATATTTCTTAAAACTAAGTATTTGACAAAAATTGAGCAAAAAGGATCTAATAATATATTTGCTATAATGAACCTGGATTGAACGTTCTCATTGTTGTAGATTAGGATTGGCAAACTTATTTTTAAAATAAAAGGCCAGATAGTAAATATTTTAGGCTACTTGTTATATAGTCTCTGTTGATACTTAACCCGCTGTTGTAATGCAAGGACAACTTTAGACAATATGTAAATGAATGTGTTCTAATAAAACTTTTATTTGTGGATATTATAGCTTGAATTTCATATAATTTTGATGTGTCATGAAATATTATGATGACTTTTTCAATAATTTTAAAATTCAAAGATTATTTTTAGCTCACGGGCCATACAAAAACAGGTGGCAGGTTAGATTTGGCCCGTAGGTTAGGATTAGCAAAAAAAATGAGATGGAAGAATTAATATCCTTTTGCAAGAATTAACTCTCCCACTCAAGACTTGTGCCCAAATAGGTGACCACCTATCTCTACGTGAGTTGGACTGGAGGAGTGCCTCCAAACTGCTGTAATTTTCTTCATAAAATAATTAATGGAGTGTATAATAATGATTATGAACCCAGAGTTCTAATACATAAAACATGATCTTCTGTTAAAATGCCAGCTTAGAGAATTGAAGACTTAAAAGGCATAGTTATAGAGATAGCTGAACTGAGGAGAGTAGAAACTGAAAACTCCAGGAGGATAGAGATCAGGAAGTCATTGGAAGAACCATGTTCTCATTGTAGTTCTAATTTGTGTTTCCCTGATGATGAGTAATGTTGAGCATCTTTTCATGTATCTGTTGGCTCTCTATATATCTTCTTTGGAAAAATGTCTATTCATGTGTTCTGCCCATTTTTAATTGAATTATTCATTTTTGGATGTTGACTTTTATAAGTTCTTTATATATTATGGGTACTAACCCCTTATCAGATACGTCATTTGCAAATATCCTCTCCCATTCCATAGGTTGCCTTTTAGTTTACTGTTTCCTTTGCTGTGCAAAAGCTTTTTATTTTGATGAAGTTCCAAGTATCAGTAACACAAGAAACAACCATGTGTTGGCAAGGGTGTGGAGAAAGGGAAACTCTCCTGCACTGTTGGTAAAAATGCTAGATTGTGCTGCTACTCTGGAAAACAGTATGGAGGTTCCTCAAAAAGTTAGAAATAGAACTCCTCTATGATCCAGCAATTGCACTACTAAGTATTTGCCCAAAGAATGAAAAAATAGTAATTCAAAGGGACACATGCACGCCAATGTTTATAGTAGTATCATCTACAATAACCAAATTATGGAAACAGCTCAAGTATCCATCAACTGAAGAATGGATAAAGAATATATAGTACCTATATACAATGGAATATTATTCAGACATAAAAAGAATGAAATCTTGCCACTTGCAATGACATGGATGGAGCTAGAGAATATTATGTTAAGCAAAACAAAAACAAAAACAAAAACAAAAAAACCCCAGAAAGACAAATACCATATAATTTCACATATATGTGGAATTTAAGAAACAAATAACAAAGGGGGGAAAAAGAGAGAGGGAGGCAAACTGAGAAACAGACTCTTAACTATAGAAAACAAACTGATGACTACCAGAAGAGAGGTAGGTGGAAGAATGGGTTAAATAGGTGACGGGAATTAAGGAGTCCACTTGTTGTGAGGCTGGGTGATGAATGGAATAATTATATTTTATATCTGAAACTAGTATTACACAGTATGTTAACTAACTGGAATCTAAATAAAAACTTAAAAAATGTAGGTTCTGCAATGTCAATTAAGATGAGAAATAAAAAGATCACTGAGTTAGACAATTAGATCATTGGTGATCTTGGGAAGGGTAGTTTCTTTGGAATGGTGAGAGTAAAAGTTAAATTGAAGAGGATTAAGGAATGAATCACTCAGGTAGTGAAAAGAAACACTAGACAGTTGAAAATGTGATAGAGTTTAGGAAAATTTGAAGGGCAGACAGTATTTTTTTTTAAAGATTTTATTTATTCATGAGAGACACAGAGAAAGAAAGAGAGAGAGAGAGAGGCAGAGACACAGGCAGAGGGAGAAGCAGGTTCCATGCAGGGAGTCTGACATGGGACTCGATTCGAGGTCTCCAGGATCAGGCCCTGGGCTGAAGCAGCGCTAAATCGCTGAGCCACCAGGGCTGCCCAAGGGCAGACAGTATTGAGGGAATAGGGATAAGTTGGTATTTGGCTTGCCTTTTATGCTTAACTTACTAGTCTTTAACAGGTGATACTTAGAAAGTTTTTAGATATATTCTTGTTATATTGACATTATTTCTTTTAATTTTAACAGAAAAATGTACCATGGTTATATATGTCAGTATAAAGATGTTTTGAAGCAATATCAATTAAAATATTCAGAAACACCCCTTTCACATGAATATTATAAGAAGAAAAGAGAACATGAAGAAATTCAAAATAGAGTGTTGGCTTGTACTGAACAACTAAAAATGAATGAAACTATCTTTATGGAATTTCTAGGTATTAACATTTTTGTTATATATTGTTTAAATAATGATATCTTCGTAATGAAAAAATAATGAATCAGACTGAAGTATGATTTTGTTTTTCAGTGCCTGCTCCTTTTCCATCGCTTACTAAATGGACATTACATATGTATCCACAAAGTATTTCTACCTATAATTTTGTTAGATAAATATTATTTCTGTATTTTAATTGTTATTGTATTTCCCTTGTAAGAATCAAATGGATTTGGAGTTTTTAAATTATATATATATATTTTATTGGAGTTCAATTTGCGAGATTTTTGTTTAAAAAAACTTACACGTTACTTTGAAGGTCATTTGAGGTTAGTTTTCATACATGTGCATGTGATCAGAAGCAAGCAATTCTAATGAGCATAAAGTGGTATATGTATCTAAGTGTTGTATCTTAGCAAAAAAAAAAAACAATGAAAAAGTCATCTTGGTCTGACTTACCAAAGAAAGAATTCCAGTTAAATCAGTTGAATTGTTATTTGTTAGGATGGAAGGTGATAAGGTGAGTCACAATTATCTACTCACCTATAGTAATTCATTGGATATTGTGCCAGGCAATGCTCAAAAAGATACAGAACTTTCTTGCAAAGGGCTCACATTTTAGTAGGGGAGACAGACATGTAAACAAATAATTCTAATACAGTGGCATTGTCTTAGATGATTAAGTAATTCTTAATTGGTCTAAGTCTCATCTGTTTGTCCAGGAGATTTTCCCTGATGATGAACTTAGAACTTTAATCCTCTTCCAACCTCTACAATCCTTCATATGCTTTCCTATCAGATTATAACTCCACTGTTTGTACTAAGACTTCTTTATCCCTGCATTCTACCTTGCTTTATCGTAAATTATCCTTTTAACTCCTTAGCTCTTTGTTCTCTTCACGTTTAGATTTTAGTTTACCCTGTTTTTAGTTGTTCATTTGCTGCCTATCTGTGTTGTAATTTCTCAATGGGAAGAGACAGAAATTGGTTGATACATGAAGTATAGCAGGAGGTTAGGAAGTTTGATGTAGGAAGGGATAAAATATAAGATTATGTGAGAAACAAGAAGAGGTGATGGAGGTAGGGAGAATTGAACATTAGGATTTAAATGTCTATGTAAAAAAAGTCTATGTAAAAATTTTATGTATACTTTTTATAATAATATAGCATTAAAATGATATTCATTACATTCTAGCATATATATTATGTATTTTAAGGCAGAGTAGGAAATATTCTGCCTTAAATAGACAGGTTTTCTCTGGAGTTCTTGTTCACTACCACTATTCTATTAATTTTTAATTTCTCCTTAATGGTTTGCAGAGTAACTTAGGAAATTGTAGTAGTTAATAACCATGCAAGATGTCTGTTAACAGGTGAGAAATTCTCTACTTAAAATTGGGTATAAATCCAGTCCATGCAGAAAGACCAGATGGAAGATCTAGCTGTCTTTTAAGCCCTGCAGGCTGCACTGATGAACCTTACAGAGCAAGAAAAGGGAAATTGGGTGGATATTTATTTATTTATTTATTTATTTATTTATTTTTTAAATTGGAGTTCAATTTGCCAACATATAGCATAACACCCAGTGCTCATCCTGCCAAGTGCCCTCCCTCAGTGCCCATCACCTAGTCACCCCAACCCCCCATCCACCTCCCTTTCTACTACCTCTTGTTCGTTTCCCAGAGTTAGGTGTCTCTCATGTTTTGTCACCCTCACTGATATTTTCACTCATTTTCTCTCCTTTCCCTTTATTCCCTTTCACTAATTTTTCACTGGATTTTTATTTTATCTATCTATCTAGCTATTTATTTATATTTTTAAAATATATATTTATTATTTTAGAGAGAGCATATGTGTGTGTGTGGACAGGAGGGGCAAAGGGAGAGAGAAAATTTCAAGCAGACTCCCTGCTGAACATGGAGCCCCACTGTGGGGCTCGGTCCCATGACCCGAAGACGAGGACCTGAACCAAAATCAAGAGTCAGACACCCAACTGACTGAGCCATGCAGGCACCCCAGGTGGATTAAAATAAATGTTGGCTTTGGAATAAAGAAATAATGGAAACACAAGAATTTAAATTTGGATCTGAATTGATTATGTATTATTAATCATGCCAAATGACATGATGAACTTGGGTAAAAAAACAAAAGCAAAAAAACCACATATAATTATTTAAGTGAAAGAAAAAATTCTAACAAATATTTTAGATGAAATGTTTGCTCAATATATAACATAATTTGCTCAATATATAACGTAGGTAAGCAATAAATTATCTTTGTCAGCAAAATGTTTATGTTAGCTTTATCTCTATTTTCAGGTACTGTTATTGTTGCTTATTGCTTACATGGAACATATATATAACGTTACATAATATTAACTATTTCTGATATGGTACATATATTATAAATGTAAAATTTACTCCCATAACAAAATTCCTTAACATGAAAGTGTTAATGTGAGATGTAAAACACAAGATATTCTTAAACATGCCAGCAATTTTTCCAAAAGTTCATCTGAATTGAAGAAAGAAGTAGATGAAGTGGAAATAGAAATTAATTATTTAAACCAGGTATATATTTTTAAATATGTCTAGTGTATGTATTAATGTATAAGTATAATGCTGTTAGTCAACAGTCTTAGAAGAGCTGTTTCTAAAGAGCCTAAGTATGGAGAAAGACTTATTTTTAAAAAAGATTTTATTTATTTATTTGAGAGAAAGAGAGAGGAAGCATGAGCACGGGGAGGAGCAGAGGGAGAAGTGGGCTCCCTGCTTAGTGGGGGCTCCATCCTAGGATCCTGGGATCATGACCTAAACTGAAGGTGGACACTTAACTGGCTGAGCCACCCAGGCACCCCATGGAGAAAGACTTATGATAATTTATTTACCTTAGATTGCCTTTGGAGCCAAAATATGTTTTAGGTACTGAGTATATTTAGTTATGAGTTTTAGGGAACAGTTTTCTTTGGCAGCTGAAAAAAGATCAATAAAGAACAAGATGCAGCTTAAGAACAGGAATTTAAAGGCACTAAAAGGGCTTACAACAATGTTGTTAAAAAAGAGAACAAGACAGTGGATTGTTCAGAGAATTTAATCTTGAAAATTTATGGCTATAATCTATAGAGCTTAGCTAGAACTAGTTTAGCCTTTAAGATTGATGGTGCATGTATTTTCTTGAATACATGTTTAGTGTCATCTATTGAAATGGTTTTAATTGACTGAGAACTCATCGAAGTCACTTCCAAATTCTGAGAAAAAAACTGAATAGCTTATTTTCTGAATTTTTTGAAAAGTCTATTAAAGAAGATATATTTACCATTCGTAGCTATAAGGTTCCAAATAACAATAAAATCATTTTAGTAATAAAAACAAAGTAGATGCTACTTCCTTTAAAATATATGGTAACTATATCTGTATATAGGAAATTGATACCTACTTTGCTTCTGACTGTCCTTTTTAAAAGAGAAAATGTAGGGGATTCCCAGTGGCTCAGCGGTTTGGCACCTGCCTTCGGCCCCGGGTGTGATCCTGGAGACCCGGGATTGAGTCCCACATCAGGCTCCCTGCATGGAGCCTGTTTCTCCCTTTGCCTGTGTCTTTGCCTCTCTTTCTCTCTCTGTGTCTCTCATGAATAAATAAATAAAATCTTAAAAAAAAAAAAGAAAATGGAAGTTCATTGAATCTAGGTTTGCTAATGGAGTTGTAAGGAAAAGTTAAAGGAGTATGATTTGTTGTTAATTTTTTCCCTGTTTTAGCAACTTTCACTAAAAGATACCTAATGCCACAAAAGCATAAATTCTGTGATTATATAGAAAAAATCATATTCATTAGTTGAAGCATATGTTTCTTAATGCTTTGCAGATAATTATTTTGTTTCGTCATTTTATTTTTTAGCAGATTGCAAGATTTCATGAAACTAGGAATCTTGCAGAAACTCTGGAAGAAAAAAATAAACACATGGAAAAGAGAAAGGAATTGAAAGAAAGGTATTGGTAAACTTTATTTTTTTAAGGTTTTATTTATTTAGGGAAAGAGCATATATGAGCAGGGGGAGAGGCAGAAGGCAAGGGAAGGAGAATCTCACGCAGTCTCTATACTGAGTGTGGAGCTGGATCCAGGGCTTGATCTCATGAGCCTGAGATCATGACCTGACCTGAGATCAAGAGTTGGATGCTCAACTGACTGAGCCACCCAGGCGCCCCTAGGTAAACTTTAAAATGGGTTTCGGGATCCCTGGGTGGCGCAGTGGTTTGGCGCTTGCCTTTGGCCCAGGGCGCGATTCTGGAGACCCGGGATCGAATCCCACATCAGGCTCCCGGTGCATGGAGCCTGTTTCTCCCTCTGCCTATGTCTCTGCCTCTCTCTCTCTCTCTCTCTCTGTGACTATCATAAAAAAAAAAAAAAAAAATTAAAATGGGTTTGGGTTTTATGAATGGTTATTCTGCATCTGAGCATTTGATTCTATATTCTATCCCAAACCACTAATATTCACATAGAATCTATATAAATTTTTGTGCAGGCTATTTTCTGCTTATTTCTTATGAAAAATACTGATTTTACCTTTAAATATTATAGACTAACATTCAAATACACTTGTTACTTAGCAAGGACAAGGATAATGTGTAGAGAAATAACGTAGTAGCAGCACATTTGCTGTTTTATAACCTGTCATTGTACATTTCATTGAGTTTTCCATGATGAGTCACCAGTAGGAATAAAACAGGAACAGTAGTGGGAACAGTCTTGTATTTACCTTTTTATCATCCTGTCACCAGCTTGATTAGTTCTTTTGCCACAGAGAGTAAAGATGAATCAAAATGCTATTGAATCTGTGGAATAATATGTTTCCTTGTCTTTCCTCCTAATGGTGAAAAAGTAGACATCAGTGGTGGGGGCATTAAAAAAAAAGATTGATTTTGTCTGTTATTGTGTGGCAGAAAAATAGGTGTATTGCTGTTGCTGTTTCTGATTCTGTCTCTTCTCTTTCTGCCTGTACCCTTTATAATTCTTAAAGTCGTCTCTTTAGGCTCCATTACTATTGTCCTGACTTTTCAACACTTTCCTCTCCCAAGTTAATTTCTCATATCTCACTTCTTTGGATCTATTATTTTCTTGATTCCCCCCTTCCACTTCTCGCAACCATAATAATGTGTCTTTAATTCTGTGAAGAAGTCGATTAGAAAAATAAGTACATGTACAGAATTCCACTTCATTGACAATGTTATAGTATTGTAAAACCCCTCTATATTGAGAGGAACTTAGTTATTTTTTACTCAATGTCTGTTTTGATAAATAACATCATTTTAAAGTTATTTAACAATCAATAGTTAAAATTATTTCTTTAATTTAGGAAAAATTCAATGAAATTATTCTTCCAGTAAAAATCTTTAAAGACATATTTATGATTATAATATTGTTTTAGTGATTTCTAGATTCATGCTAGCTGATTTGTTTCCGAATAATTATTTTTAAAGTTTAAAGTACTATGAAATTTATAGCATGCTTTTTGTGGATAAGTTTTGGTTAAAATGTTTTTGACAGGTTTAGAAATTCTTTAAAAATGATTGTGTTTTAAAAACAAGAGTTTGGTATGTCGAAAAGAGCACTGGACTTAATCAGGAAAAGTGTGCTTTAGTTGTGACACCAGTAAGTAATTTAATAATATTGGGCAGATTTGTTAAATTTTCTGGGGCTCAGTTTCACTGTCTGCAAAATGATTTTAAACTACCGTACATAAATATCTCTCCTAGCTTTAAAATATATTAATTTTCTACTTACTAAATATTTAATGTAATTCACTTTTAGAATTTTTGAAAAAGATGAACAACATATACTTATATTGAATAAAGCCCCTCAAAACAGTCAATTATTTCTTCCGTATGAATCTCAGAAATTAGTCAGACCAATGAAGATGCATTCTTCAGAACCAGAAGTTATAGGTACAGTATCTGTTCATTATTTAAAAGCTTAATTTTCTCTGCAAACACATAGAAGAAGAAATAGAAGCAATTTTTGTTATAATGTGGTGTAGGCAAGAACAAACAATACTAGAGACTGGTAGACTCAAGAAAGTACCAGTTTGATTCTTTCTGAGAGCAAACAAGTTATGCGGTCTATAGCAAAGTTTTTTCTCTAAAAAAAATCACTCAGAAGATAATAAAGTATTCTTGTCTGGTTGCACAGCTGTCAGAAGAGGATGAATAATAATAAATTTTTCATTTGAGAAGTTGTGTTATCAGTATGTATAATTAAAGTGGGTAGCAGACTTGTGTTAATGGTATTTGTGACTTAGTCACTAAGATATTTGAATCATATTTCATTCAGTGGATCCACAGATTAGATTAACTACATTGTAGTAGATTAACTGCATTAGCTGTTCTTTTTCTTCTAGTCGTTTTTGGTTCCTTATTATAAAGATGTAATTTTGTAAGCTGGCTTTCTTTTTACATTCATGCTTATTGTAATAACTGGTATATATATAGTGAGGAATTAAAAGTTATGTAGGATTTTCACATTTCTATATTTTAATTTAAATGTTCATGTAACTTGATTTTTTAAATTATAAGGGTAGGTTGAATGTTGGGCATAAATATTGATTCTGTCTCTGGAATTCATTTGAAGTTGTACAATTTAATAATCTAGATAAAAAAGAAGAAAGTTCTGTGAAGCATGCAAAGCTTGCCAATATTGATTTTAGACAGAAAGAAAACAAGATGCAGGTAGGCATTTTTTTTCATAGTATAAATTAAATATTTGCTTGCATTAAATGAGATAGGCAATGTACTGCATTTAGAACATGGGTTTGTGTGTGTGTGTGTGTGTGTGTGTGTGTGTGTTATAAATATATTAACTCAGCTGATACTACAACCTCAAGGTCTAAAAACCTTAAAAAGAATGTCAATATGGCAGTCTGAACATAGACTGTGACCTTCTCACTCTTAAAAATACAAAAGATATTTTATAATACCAAGCCCTGGGGAGCTGACTGACTAGAATTTGGCTCAGGTTATGATCTCAGGGTTATGAGGTTAAGCCCTGAATTCAGCACCATGCTGGGCATGGAGCCTTTCTCTCCTTCTGCCGTGGCCTCTCCCTTGCATGTTCTCTCTCACTCTTTCTCTCAGAAAAACAAAAAAACAAAAACCAACAACAAAAAAAGCCCCAACCAAACAAACCAAGCTGTGTTCCTGGTATACCAAAAACATATTTCTGAAGGAGGAAAACAGGATTGGATTGAAGAGGGAAATTGTGGCCCAGGATTTGCATACAATATTTTTGCAGAAGGTATAGCTGAGGGGACAATGAGTAGGTAATTGATTGGGTTACTTCAGTGGAAGCTAGTTAAAACCTGTTCATCTCATATCCCCTATGCCTTTGGGCAGTCATCAGCAAGGGGGGATGACTGTCTCCAGGTGGAAGCAGTAAGTATAGGAGCTTGGGTTAGAGCAATAGATGGTACGTTAGGGGATTCTTGATGCTTATGGAAAACAAGGAACATACCACACAGAAAGCTAGCTTCTGGTGTGGCACATCTGAAAATTCTCCCTGAAAATAATCCAGAGGGAAATTTTCTTTTTCTTTTCTTTTTTTTTTTTTCAGAGGGAAATTTTCAATGGAAAATATGATTGCCTTTCATTAATTCATAATTAATATATACAGATAGAGGTGTATTGATAACCAAAGTAATTAGTGAAACTTACTAATTCTCAATATGTATTAATGACAAAAAAAATAAAAATCTGGTACTTAAATTTCACACAAGATCAATATGGAAAGAAGGTGGGAAGATAAATGAAGGAAATAAAAGTTTACCCAAGTTTTTTTGTTTTTTTTGTTTGGGGATGGAGGTAGAAGAAATAAATACTGATTCACTTATATATTTTTGGAAAAATGTGAATTCATTCTTGTGTATTAAACATGTAAAGGTAACGAACATAAGAGAAGTACAGTGTGTAAGTTTTAAAATGTTAGAAGAAAAAAGATAAAACCTTAGTCTAACCAAAGACACGAATGGGAGAGTGGATAGAATAGCTAGAACAGGGCAGCCCAGGTGGCTCAGCGGTTTGGCACTGTCTTTGACCGGGGGTGTGATCCTGGGGCTCCGGGATCGAGTCCCATGTCGGGCTCCCTGCGTGGAGCCTGCTTGTCCCTCTGCCTGTGTCTCTGTGTCTCTGCCTCTCTCTCTCTCTGTGTGGGTCTCTCATGAGTGAATAAATAAAATCTTTAAAAAAAATAGAACACATTATAAATAGAAAATAAATAGGATGTCATAAATAGTTCCAAACAAATCAATAATCAGAAATACAACAGAGTGTGCTTCTGTGGGATATATACAAATACAGCCATATACTTTTTTTCTCTTCCAAGTTTTTAAATTCTAGTTACTAAACAGAGTGTAATATTAGTTTCAGGTATAGGATTTAGTGATTCATCACTTACATACAACATCTAGTGCTCATCACAGTAAGTGCCCTCCTTAATACCCATCACCCATTTATTTTTTTTTAATTTTTATTTTTAAATTTTTTTTTTAAATTTATTTATGATAGTCACACACACAGAGAGAGAGAAGCAGAGACACAGGCAGAGGGAGAAGCAGGCTCCATGCACCGGGAGCCCGATGTGGGATTCGATCCCGGGTCTCCAGGATCGCGCCCTGGGCCAAAGGCAGGCGCCAAACCGCTGCGCCACCCAGGGATCCCCCCATCACCCATTTAACCCATTCCCCCTTCCTACCTCCCCTCCAGCAACCCTTGGTTTGTTCTCTATAATTAAAAGTCTGTTTTATGTTTTGCCTGTTTTTTCCCCCACAGTGTTCATCTGTCTTGTTTCTTAAACTCTACATATGAGTGAAATCATATGGTATTTATCTTTTTCTGACTATTTCACTTAGCATAATGCTCTCTAGCTCCATTCATACCATTGCAAATTTTCATTATTTCATTATTTTTTATGGCTGAATAATATTCCAGTGTGTGTGTTTGAATATCTTCTTTATCCATTCATTAATCGATGAGCATTTGGGGCTCTATTTGGCTATTGTTGATAATGCTACTGTAAACAGAGGGGTGCATGTATTCCTTCTAATTAGCATTTTTGTATTCTTTGAGTAATACCTAGTAGTGCAATTGCTGGATCATAGGATAATTCCATTTTTAACTCTTTGAGGAAACTCCAAACTGTTTTCCAGAGTGGTACAGCCATATACTTTTAAAACAGAAGAGCTGAAACAATTTGACAAATGGTAAAAGTAGAAGGAAATGAGAAATTATACCAGGCAAATGCAAATAAAAAGCAGATGTAACAATGCCATATAAGATAGAGTTCAAGACAAAAAGCATTAATAGGGATAAATATATTTCATGTTTTTAAAGAGTAACTCAACAAGTCATAAAAACTACAGTGCACCAAATTATACAGTTTTAAAATACAAAAAGTAAAAATTGATAGATTTCCAAGGAAGTATTGAATCCACAGTTTAAAAAGGAGAGCTCTCTCAAAAAAAGGTACCATCTTCAGTTTAGGGGTTGGGTTTGGCTACATGTGTAATAATACAAAACCAAATGAATGAAATAATAGCATCTTAAACAAGATAAATACTTATTTTTCTCTTACCTGCCATGAAATTGAAAGTAAATGACTCAGGTTGACTTATCAGGGCTGATAGCAACATTTCTACAGCATCATTTTTCAGGCTCCATATAGGCTTTCTTTTCCTGATATTTGCAGTATTCACCAAAATTGACCATTTACTACAAGTAAAAGGATATTTCAACCAGTTCTAAAAAGTTGCTCTCTTCACTTACCCCTATATAAAAAGAGAGAAGTTAAACAAAAAGAAAACCTTCCTTTCAAAAAAGTACTTAGCAGAGGAAAAAGAAATATACACACTTTCAAATTATTTGAGGGTTATAGAAGAAATCAAAATAAAATTTAAAAACTATTTAAAAGAATACTGTAAATCCAAACCTGTGGAATATAGCCAAATTGGTCCTCCGAAATATATATTTGAAAATAGTATATTAGAAAATAAAGATTAAAATTAGCTGAATTTTAAGTATGAAAAGTTCAGTTCACAGTATGAAA
Organism: Vulpes lagopus; assembly: GCF_018345385.1. Taxonomy (NCBI): domain Eukaryota; kingdom Metazoa; phylum Chordata; class Mammalia; order Carnivora; family Canidae; genus Vulpes; species Vulpes lagopus. The sequence continues at coordinate 37,992,406 of NC_054829.1, forward strand.
AAAGCTCAACTCAAAAGAGGAAAATAACAATCCAGAGAAAGTAGGAATTAATAAAGAGAAAAGCAGAATTTTTTTTAAGGGAAAGGCAGAAATTAATGAAATTAAAAAGTTGGGTTAATCAGTATAGCTAGAAGTTAATAATTTCTAAATATCAACAAAATAAAATTTCAGCAAGTATAAAAGAAAAAGAGAAGTTCCCCCCCCCCAAAGAAAAGAATAATAAGGGAAAAAGTACATATCATTGTACATATGGAAGAAATTTTTCCAAAGTCCTAAGAGAATACTATGTAAGAATTTATATCAATAAATTTGAAAATTTAGGTGAGGGGTCAACTTTCTAGGTCAATATAAATTGTTAAATAGACTAAAAAAATATGAATACATCAATAAACTAGAAGAAATGGAAATATAAGTGAAACTGAAATGTAAGCAAATCTGTGTTTTCCTCTTTTCTCCCATACTTGCCTTATTCGTCTGTCACACACACACACACACACACATACACACCTTTCAGAACACACCAGAATTGGGACACCTGGGTGACTCAGTGGTTGAGCGTCTGCCTTTGGCTCAGGTCATGATCCCGGGGTCCTGGGATCAAGTCCTGCATCGAGTTCCCCACACAGAACCTGCTTCTCCCTGTGCCTGTGTCTCTGCCTCTCTCTATGTGTCTCTCACGAGTAAATAAATAAAATCTTTAAAAAAAAAAACCACACACATCAGAATCAGTTTTCAGGTGCATTCTACCAAACCTTTAAGGACTAAATCAGAGTTTCTAAACTGTTATACTATTGACATTTTAGGCCAGAAAATCCTTTGTTATAAGGTCATCCTGTGACCTCCTAGGGGCAGTAGCACCTCACTCCTAAAAAAAGACAATAGAAAATGTCTCCAGACATTGTCAGATGTTCTCTGAGAGGCAAAATTGCCAGTTGAGGTCAAATTTTTTATATAAGCAATTCTAGAGTATAGAAGAAGTTGGAAACTATCCAACAAATTATGCATGGCTAATTCATTAGATAGCAATGATAAAGGTAGTGAAAGAAAAAAAATTATACATCAGTCTCAAGAATGAACATACATGTAGAACTCCAAAAAATTAAAAAAAAAGAACTCCAAAAAATTATAAGCAAAACTAATTTGGCAATGTAACATTAAAAAATAGTATAACTAAAACTTGGTTTTCCCAAGAATTGCAATGATAGCATTAGAAAAGTCTGTCAGTCATTTTGACACTACATCAGCAGAATACATGATTTTAAATAAAGATTTAGAATAAAAGATCTTTTTAAACATTGTAAGGAAAACTCATATTCTTAGATATCAAAATGTTTATCATAAAATTCATTTTAAAATGTACATCTCAGTGGTTTTTAGTGTATTCATGAGGTAGTGTAAACATCACCACTGTCTTTTTTTTTTTACACCACTGTCTTAATTCCAGAACATTTTCATCATCTCAGTTTTTTTGCTTTTTTGTTTTTTTGTTTTGTTTTGTTTTGTTTTTTTTAAGGAAGGAGAGAGAACAAGCGAACCAGGGTGGGAGGGGAGGGGCAAAGAGAGAGGAAGAGAAAGAATCTTAAGCAGGCTTCACTCCCAGTGCAGAGTCCACTGTGGGGCTTAGTCACAAAAACCTGAGCCAAAATCAAGAATTGGTGGTTTCACTGACTGAGCCGCCAAGGGAGCCCCATCCCAGAACACTTGTAAACATTATCAAAATGCAGTGATTATAACAGTGTGGTATAAGTAAAGACAAATTGATCAATGTACTACATCAAAATAAAAAACTTCTACGTGACAAAAGAAACCAACAAAGTTAAAGACAATGACAGAATGGATAGGAGATTGGTATGCAGAATCTATAATATGTAAAGAAATACATACTGCTTACAAATTAATTTTTTAAATAGGCAAAAGATAAGATAGTTTACAGAAAAAGTGTCACGAAACATAAGAAGGTGCTTGATCTCAGGGGTGCAGAGAAATGCATATTAAAGCAATGACATTCTGGATCAGATTTGCATACACTACAACATTTGATAATATCTAGTAAAGTCAGCAATAGTGGGAATGTAATTTGGTGTAATTACTTTGGAGGACTGTTTCATAGGTACTTATTACAAATAAAAATGGAAATATTCAGCAGTTTTAGATATTGACATCTAATCTAAACGACGACTAAATTTGTACAAATACCTGTACTAGGAAACCCATACAAAATGTATGGTTTTTAAAACATACATCAAAACAGTAATAACACTTACTCTTTAAGGGACAAGGCAAAGTCTTTTCCTATGATCTAAAAGCACAACAAAATGACAGAATTAAGACCAGTCGTGGTTATAGCAAAAATAAATGAGGTAAACTTTCATATTAAAATAAAAATATTTTTATGTTGAGTCAAATAAGAAAAATCCAGAACTCTTCAAAATGAGTAACTGACAGAGAATGAATAATTTGAAACAGACAATACAAACATTAGAAAAACAGTGGCTTAGATATTAATATTAAATAAAATTTAAAATAAATAAATAAATAAATAAATAAAATTTAATTAAAATTAAAAATTAAATAATACCTTTTTCATACATATTTTTTAAAAATTCAGGTTTTAATCTTTTAACCTATTTTGCTTTTTTTGTGTTCAATTTAAGAGGTTATAGAGAATAGATACAGAAATCATTTGAGAAAACGTTAAGATTGACTTGATTAGTCATAAATACGGGATAAAAATTTTAAGTTTACCTTAAATGTAGAAATACTACCAAGCATAGTTGTTATATGTGTCCAAAACATCAAATTCCGTAGGAGTCTTAAACTTTGTTTCCCAGTTGACAATATTTTGTATGTAGTGGTTTCAGTTAATGTATATAGTTGCTGTTCATATTGATAATGATGAGGAGGAGAATGACAGTATTCTTGGAGGATCCTCAGTCACTATGGCAAACAAATGATTTGTTTTCTGTGTAGCTGGTCCTAATGTTTAATTTCTTTTGTTTAGGTACTTAATGACTCTACTCTGAATATCCATTCAAAATGCTCAAATTCTGTGGCTATTAAAAATTCACAAAATATGATGCATTTCAGGTAACTTTGAAAAGTAGGAAGATGCTTTGATTTCTGAAATAATTCATCATCAACTCAGCGAATAATATAAAAATTTTATTTATTATATTTTAGATTGTTAACTCCACAGAAACAATCAGCTTGCAGCCAATGGTTTGAAAAAGGAGATGCAGGTATTTGCTGTTTATGTTTTTCCTAAGTGGAAGTAACAAATTATATCCAGTTTTTATACTATTCAGATACACTGTGGATTATTTGCATATCTGGTTAAATGACCATGCATGCCTGGTTTAAAAACATTTTTCACTAAATATAAAACATACCATCTCATTGTAAAGACTTGGAAAACAGAGAAAAATACAAAATAAACAAAGATAACCATCATCCAGGTATAACTAACACCGTTCATATTGGTATACATCCTCATGCTTTTTTCCTATGTATATGTGTTTTTTTATTTCTTCCCCCAAATTTGAAACATACTATGTATATCATTTTGTAACCTTTTCTTTCTACTTGATATACTGTTGAGGGTATTTTTCTGTGCCATTAAATAGATTTTATTTTTAATGACTGTATCATATACCATTGTAAGGATGTGCTATAATTTATTTAGCCATTCTCTCAAAATACTGAATTATTTTTATATCAAATTATTATACTTAGCCATTCTCTTTTAAAATATTAAATATTTTATTGTTTTCAGGTTGGGTTTTTTTTTTGCTATGATGAATAATGCTACTATATTCTTTTCCATAAATCTTTTTATCTTGGATTATTTTCTTTGAATAAAATCATAGGCCACAGGATATGTATATATATATATATGGATATGGATATACAGATATATGTATGTATATATGACTTTATTATCCTAGAATCAACTAGGTGTTGGAAATTTTTAAGAGTATCACATCCTTGAAAAAACTCCTTCATGTCTTTATGTATATATATAATATAATGTGTAACATAAGACATCTCATATGTACATATACATATATACGTATATTGGTAATCCAGTAATGAATAACAGTTATTCCACTATGTATATATTAAGCTATATAAAAAGTTTTCACTTATTACTTCTTTTTTTTTTTTCACTTATTACTTCTGAAGCATGTGGATTACATACCTTTATTTTGAAGTTTTTATAATGGCTAATTCTGTTGAATTAGTAGTAAAAAAAAAATCTCCCAACAAGTAAAAGTCCAGGGCCAGATGGCTTCACAGGCAAATTTTACCAAACATTTAAAGGAGAGTTAATACGTATTTTCTCAAACTATTCCAAAAGATAGAAAAGGAAGGAAAACTTCAAAATTCATTTTATGAGGCCAGCATTACTCTGATACCAAAACCAGATAAAGACACCACTGAAAAAGAAAACTACAGGCCAATATCTCCGATGTACATGGATGCAAAAATTCTCAAAAAATACTAGCAAACCAAATCCAGCAGTACATTAAAAGAACCATTCACCACTATCAAGTGGGATTTATTTCTGAGTTGCAAGGGTGGTTGAATATTCACAAATTAATCAAAGTGATACATCACATTAATAAAAGAAAGGATAAGAACCATACGGTTTCAATAGATGCAGAAAAAGCAGTTGACAAAGTACAACATCCATTCATGATAAAAACCCTTAACAAAATGGATTTAGAGGGAACATACCTCAACATAACAAAGTCCATATACAAAAAACCCACAGCTAAAATCATCCTTAGAGGGGAAAAGCAGAGCTTTTTCTCTATGGTCAGAAACAAGACAGGGATGTCTACTCTCATCAGTTTTATTCAACATAATACTGCAAGTCCTAGCCACAGCAGTCAGACAACAAAAAGAAATTAAATGCAGCCAAATCAGCAGGGGAGAAGTAAAACTCTCATTATTTGCAGATGACATGATATTCTATATAGAAAACCTGAAAGACTCCACCAAAAAACTGCTAGAACTGATAACATGAATTCATTAGAGTCATAGAATGTAAAATCAACATACAGAAATCTGTTTCATTTCTATATGCTAATAATGAAGCAGCAGAAGGAGTAATTAAGGAATCAGTCCCATTTATAATTGTGCCCAAACTGTAAGATACCTAGGAATAAACCTAACTAAAGAGGTGAAAGACTTGTATTCTGAAAACTGTAAAACACTAATAAAGAAATTGAAGATGACACAAGGAAATGGAAAAACATTCCATGCTCATGGATTGGAAGAACCAATACTGTCAAAGTGTGTACATTACCCAAAGCAATCCATACATATGATGCGATCTCTATCAAAATACCACCAGCATTTTTCACAGAGCTAGAACAAATAATCCAAAATTTGTATGGAACCACAAAAATCCCTGAATAGCCAAAGCAACCTTGAAAAGCAAAGCTGGAGGCATCACAATTCCAGATTTCAACTTATATAAAAAGCTGTAGTGATCAAGATGGTAGGTACTAGCACAAAAACAGACATGTAGATCAGTGGAACAGAGTAGAAACCCCAGAAATGAACCCACAGTTAAATGGTCAATTAATCTTTGTCAGTGCAGGAAAGAATATCCAATGGAAAGAAGACAGTTTCTTCAACAAAAGGTGTTAGGAAAACTAGACAGCCGTATGCAAAAGAATGAACTGGACTATTTTCTTAAACCATACATAAAAATAAATTCAAGATGAATGAAAGAGCTAAATGTGAGATAGTAAACCATTAAAATCCTAGAGGATAACAGAACCTCTGACATTGGCCATAGCAACTTCTTACTAGATACATCTTCTGAGGCAAGGGAAACAAAAGCAAAAATGAAGTCTTGGGACCTCACCAAAATAAAAAGTTTTCGAAGGAAACAAAATCAACAAAACTGGTATCTGATGGTTACCAGAGAAGAGGGAGGTGGGGGGATGGGTTAAATAGGTGATGGGAATTAAGGCATGCACTTTTGATGAGCACCAGATGTTGTTTGTAAATGTTGAATCACTAAATTGCACACCTGAAACTAATATTACACTGTGTTAACTAACTGGAGTTCAAATAAAAACTTAAAAAATAAGGGGCACCTGGGTGGCTCAGTTGGTTAAGTGTCTGCTTGTGGCTCAGGTCATGATCCCAGGACCCTGGGATGGAGCCCACATCGGGTTCCCTGCTCCAAGGGAGAGCCTGCTTCTCCCTCTCCCTCTGCCTGCTGCTCCCCTTACTTGTGTTCTCTCTCTCTCTCTCTCTCTCTTAAATAAATAAATAAAATCTTAAAAATAAACTGGCTCATTTTGGCAGTAGAAAATTCTGTAAATGTATATTCAGAATGGTCTTAAACTATTTCTGTTTCTCTCACTCTCAATATAATATTCAACCAGTATAATGTGCTTGTTCCACGTAGATGGATTTTCTTCCTGCTGTCTTCTGGAATAATTATATCTTACCTGCCCAGGTGATTTGTTCCACCTGTTCATAATCCTCTGTATATACTAAGCTGATAAAATGTCAAAGGAGGAATGGCTGTTTTCTAGGAACAGTGCATCCCTAATACAGATATGTGGGGAAATGAATAGTCTAGCTACCATTCAACATATATGGTAAGGCTTCATACCCAAAAAGGCGAGTAATTATCTGAGGAGAAAAAAAAGGACTCTTCAACAATCTCCAAATTTGTTTTTTGAGGAAGTTAATATGTGGTGAAAATAATAGTTGTGACTTAAATGCAAAAGGCAAAACTACAAAGCTTTCAGATGATCAAATAGAAAAACATCTATTCTAGGTAGTAAAGAATTTGCTAAATAAGAATTAAAAAAAAACAATTAAAAAGCCCAATCATAAATGAAAGGTTGATAAATTTGGCTGTATAAAACTTAAGAATTTCTGTTCAAAGACATTATAAAAAGAATGGAAGATGAGGATATATTTTCAACACATAAACCTGTCAAAGAACTGGTTTCCAAAAAAGTATAAAGAACTACAAACCAAAAAGAAAAAGCCTAATTAGAAATGTGTGCAAAATATGCAAATAGGCACTTAATATGTAGAAACTCATGGCAAATAAACACAGGAAAAGATGCTCAGCAAATTAGGAAACTAAAAAGTAAAACCACAGTGAGTTATTACACATCCAACAGATTAACAATTTCAGAAAGTCTGACAATACTAAGTATTGATAGGGTTATAGTATGATAACTCTCATAGCTATTGGGAGGAACTCTCGTTTATAAATGACTATATGTTGAGACTGTATCTAAATTATAATTAGAGCTAATAGTTTGGTGAAATTGAATGAGTTCCTTAGGTAACTTGGGATGACTGGGTACCACAACAAAAATTGATAGTTTGGAAACTAAGCTTTGGAGAATATTTTAAAATTTGGCAAAATGTAAGATAGACACACTTTATGCCTTGTAATTCTACTCCTAAGTATATACCTGGAGAAATGCAACTACATACATACCAGTATATATAAAGTATATATAAAGGAATGTTCATATCATTACTGTTTGCCATAGTCTCAAAGTAGAAACACCCTGAATGTCCATTTGCTGGTAGAATAGATAAATGTGTTGTGTTTGTACAATGGAATACTTTACATCAATACAAGTAAGCAAACTATGTCTATATCAAGCAATACAGATGAATTTCACAAGCCTATTCTGAACAAAAAAAAGCAAGACAAAGAATACCTGTGTTACTGTTTCATCATGTAACATTTTAAAACAGGAAAAAAAAACTGTATTACTTAGATGATAAAACTATATAAAGTAAATCAAGGAAATAATCTTCACAGAAGTCAGGATAGTGATGACTGCTGAGGGGGATGATATAAGGAATATGGGCCTTTTGAAGTATGTGTGATGTTCTATTTCTTTACCTGGATGGTGGTTACATGGGTATTCTCTATAATTTTCTTTATTAAAATGTTCATATGGGTTTTATTCTTTTATCTGTATGTATTGGGTTAAGCTGCATGAAATTGCTATTTTTGTAGGTCAAAAACAGTTAAACATTGGAAATTTCTTATTGTTCATGTGTTTTATTTACAATAAAATTGCCAAAAGCAAAAATAGTTTGTTCTCATATAACAAACAGATGCTGAGTGTGAAGTTAAAGGGACAGTAAGACAATTGAGAGAATCAAAATGTACACACGTAAGTCAAATGTTTGGTTTCTAATTCCTAAGCAAAATATTCCAATTTAAAATATTGTTTCCACTTTAATTTCAGATTAACTTTAAGGAAGATTATATATGTGAGATATACATGTTATTAGGGTAGTAATCAAGCTCCTGTGGTGTCAAAGCTTCTATCCTTTAGATAAGTTTTAGATTAAAAAATGAAGCCACCAAAAGTTACCATGAAAATATACAAAAAGAGTTGTCACTAATATTTGACTGTATATATTGACACCACAACTAAATCACAGCTGAAGAAAACAATTTTGTTAAAATTGAATGATTTTCTAAGGCAGTTCAAGACCAGTAGTTGCCACAGAAATATCTTCAAGATATTTTTCAGTAATGGAAACCTTCAATGGTAGATGTAGAAACAATGTATATTGACTTACTAAGTAGCTACCAAGGGTTAAATCAAGACTAATGACATAGTAGAATTCTGCTCAAGAAATACAGGTAAAAAGAACATTATAAATTTTTTTGGTAGACCCAAATTTTTTCTGAAATAGGATTTAGTATAGCAAACATATTTGAGAAATCATATTCCTACCCTACAAAATGATATAAAGGAAAATTAGTATTCAAGTGCTCAACGTTTGCAGAGAGAGTAAATATAATGAATCTGTAAGGACAAAAAAGTACAAAACACAGCCAATGAGAATAAGATTGCTCAGAAGTAAATTACTTTTTCCATTTAAGGAGGTATCATTCACAATTCCTGAGCCAGAGCATGATGTGGAAATTAAAAAAAAAAATCATTCCCAACCATTTTTCTTCATCAATTTGAGTATGTTCTGATTATCATTTACTTTTTTCAGGTAGAGGTAAGGGAGGTGGAGCTGGGAAGAAAAGAAAAATTAAAAAATTAAAAAATAATTATTTTTCCATATTTTGTACAATTATATTTTGGTATCACTTTTATCAGTTATTCTTATTTTTCTTACTTTGTCTATGAAATGATAACATCATAGATTAATATGGTGTTTTCTACCTCATTTTTACATATGTGAATTTGTTAATGTAATAACATTCTTTTTAAAAAATAACAGTTTTATAGTTTTCTGTTATTTTAAATTTGCAGGTTATATGTGCAGAACATTTTGGGAAGCCAATAGAAAATAATAGTGATGAAGTAGAAGAAAGGGCTGAGAATCTTCCACAAACTCCAGAAATTCCTTTATTTTTAAGAACTCCTGAAGCTGTGAAAACACCTGAATCTTTGGAGAAATTATTGTTCCCTAAAACTCCCTCTTTTGAAATGTAGGATTTTAATTAATACTTATAATTAAAGAATCTATATATATATTGAGCCAATATTATATAAATAATTGATAGGAGTAGTAAAATGTCTAGTTCCTGTAACTTTAAAAACTTTTATTACAGAATATTTCAAATACACAAAGGAGAGAGAGGCTAGCATAATGAACATCCATGTACCTACTATCCTGTTTAAACAACATTTTGCCATTCTTGTTTCATAGAACCTCTTCCCCATTTTTTCTGCATGTAGCTGAAGGTGGTATAAATTCTGAGTACTTATCTAGTGGGCAATACTGATTACATTTAAGATTTTCCAAAGGATAAAAAAATACAGAAAAATTAAATGTCAAGCTAAAAAGCTAAATCCTGTATGGTAAATTGTGGACATTAATTATTGAATAATGTTCCAGCTGTCATTTTTCCTTATGTTGTAGTGTGTAAAGCAAGAATTGCCATCTGTTAAGTTACCTTGGTAGGCAGAGGTATCTCTAACCCGATTATTTAACTTTGGAAACCACAGATTTGTGGTTTACAGCCAAACGAATAGGCTGCATTTAACCTTTTTGTTAGTTTAATCCTTTTAAAACTATAAACTTTAAGATTTTTAAAAAAGATTTTATTTATTTATTCATGAGAGCACACACAGAGAGAGAGGCAGAGACACAGGCAGAGGGAGAAGCAGGCTCCATGCAGGGAGCCTGATGTGGGACTTGATCCCAGGTCTCCAGGATCACACCCTGGGCCGAAGGCAGGCACTAAATCGCTGAGCCACCCAGGGATCCCAAAGATTCTTTTAAAACACATGTCAAACAGATTCCTCTTCAGAAATCTCTTACCCATGTTCTACTTCTGCATTTTAATGCAGTAAGAGTTTTATATATACGAAAGTCATGCTGTGGTCTCACATACAATATATTCAAAGTGGAACCCATCAAATATAAGAACTGTAAAAGGATATGGCAGCCACATGCTAAAATCTCTATTTATGGATGAGAGAACTGATCTGCATCTAAATATTTTATAAATATTGCTTGGGCAGCCCGGGTGGCTCAGTGGTTTAGCACCGCCTTTGGCCCAGGGTCTGGTCCTGGAGACCCAGGATCGAGTCCCACATCAGGCTCCCTGCATGGAGTCTGCTTTCCCTCTGTCTGTGTTTCTGCCTCTACCCCCCCCTCCTTTCTGTCTCTGTCTCTGTCTCTCATGAATAAATGAATAAAATCTTTAAAATATATTTTATAAATATTGCTCATTTAATACTCACAACTTTATGAGATGAAAATACATTATGCTTATTTTATAGAGAGGAAACAATCCCAGGTGATACAACTTGTCAGTAATTGAGTTGAAATTCAAACTCAGGCAGCTCTATCTCCAGAATTCATGTATTTAACCACTCTATTCTCTAATTATTTTTCCCAAATAATTTTATAGTTTAACTTCCTTATGCAATAATATATAATAGCTGACTCCTCATCAAGACTATAACCTTGTAATTGACACTCAAGATCTTGGAGACAGTATAGCCTCAAAGTTAAGAGCTTGGACTTTGAATCTGGATTGTTGAATTCAAATCCCAATTCTGGCACTTACATTTCTTGAGAGAAAGTCATTTAACCTTCCTAGATTTCAGAATTTTCTTTTGTAAAATGGAGATGGTAATAATAGTACCAATTTCATAGAATTACTGTGAGGAATAAGTACATTAATGCCAGTGGAGATATCTAGAATAGAGCCTGACAGTATATTCTCAGTTGGAATTGATTTTTATTTCGTAATTGATTGTTCTACTTTAACATTATTCTCCACCTCAAGCCATCTTTTTCTCAAGAGGTTTGTCACTTCAATAACTATTCCCTTCCTTTCACTGCTGTGCTAATTCTTACTTCTGTGCTATTGCTTATGGTGCTTACCAGTCTGCAATATTTAGTAATATATTTTTAACATTTTAATTATTTTTTATTTTTCTGTAACAGAAATAGAAATATAATTCCTGAGGGTCAAACACAAAAGGAATCCCCTGGATTTTCTTTTCTTATGAATTATACTTCTAGATCTCCTGGATTGAATTTATTTGATTCTACCATATTTGATTCAGAAATCTCATCAGATCAGGTAATATGAGAAGTTAAAATTTTATTTCTAACAAACTACACTGGAACCTCAAGTAATATTTGTTTAAGAGGGAGAGAGCACACACATACGCACACACAAACAGGGGTAGGGAGGGGCAGAGGGAGAAAGAAGGAATTTTTCTTTTTTAAGATTTATTTATGAGAGAGAAGGGACAGAGGGGGAGGGAGATAATCTTAAGCAGACTCTCCACTGAGTGTGGAGCTCTGTTTGAGACTCCATATCACGACCCTGAGATCATGACCTGAGTGGAAACCAATAGTTGGAGGCTTCACTGACTGAGCTATCCAGATGCCCCTCAAGTAATTTCTTTAGTATCAAACTGTTTGGGACAGAGTACAAAGCAGAGGCAATTTTTAAAAAGATTTTATTTATTTATTCGCGACAGACACACAGAGAGAGAAGCAGAGACACAGGCAGAGGGAAAAGCAGGCTCCAGGCAGGGAACCTGACGTGGGACTCGATCCCGGGTCTCCAGGATCAAGCCCTGGGTTGAAGGCAGCCTTAAACCACTGAGCCACCCAGGCTGCCCAGCAGAAGCAACTTTTTAAAAAAGATTCTGAGTATGGATAGTGTGGCAGAATTCCCCCATTATGTTGTTTTGAACTTCAGGTGCCTTCAGTTGATATCTGTTGATAAAAAAAGCAATTTCAGGATAGGGATGACTTAAATTGCAGTTAAAGGGCAGTTTAAAATTAATTTGGCTTTATAGTTCATGTGCCTAACTTCTAAATGAACTTTGCACATTCTTATTGTGAAAAGTTCTCCAGGTTATATGTGTATGTACATAGCAACATTATTAGTTAATAAAAGACCTAATTTTCTTCTAATAGTGATTTCTGTTATACAGTGATAAAACAGTCAAGTGCTTATTTCTATATTTGGCAATTGAAACTGAAAATTAAGATGTGCTTTATTTGATCAGTAGAGACAGCATGGTATAGTGGCTAAGACTAGACTCTTATGCCACACTAGTTGAGTGTGTACAGGATGTAGGATTTTGAGTACATAGCTCTCCGTTTCTCGTCTGTAACATGGAAATAAGAACTTTTATCTGTTGGTTTTATGGATATTGAATGAGTTTATATGCATAAAGCCTTAGAAAAATTCTACCCACTTAATAATGTTAATGTATGTAGCAGTGTAATATAATAAGTATTGTATTTTTGTTGCTCATTTAAATTAGTCACATTTAGCTAGTTTTAGTGAATTAAAATATTTTATTCCTACACCCCCCACATTATATTAAATTGTTGAAATTATAAGTTTATTGATGGTTAATATAGTACTATACATTTCATAGCATTTCATGTCTTCAGTTTTTTCCCAATTTTTATTTCAATGCTTATTTTAAAACCAGGTAATTCCCAGAAGGTATGTGCCGGGTATAAAAAAAGTAGAATATAGTTAGACAATTACCATTTACAATATTAGCTTTAATATAAAATACATATATGTAACTTTAACAGGAAACATGTACATATGGATAAAGCAAACCACAAAAATTACTAAAAACTTATTGAGTTCATGGAGAGACATACCAAGTAGATAGATGGGAATAAAATACTGTAAACATATATTTCTTCCCAAAATAATTTATAAATGTAATCCAGTTCTAATCTAATTGGGATCCTGGCTAGATGGTTCAACTTTAACTTTTTGTTTTGTTTTGCTCTGTAGTGTTGGGGTGGGGAATGAGATTGGCAGATAATTGCTAAGTTTCCTGGTCAAGAATAATCAAGGAAATGTTCAAATTAAGATTGGCAATAATTAAAATGGAATTCTAAAAAAAAAACCCCATTAACCCAAAATAAAGCAGAGAATTAATAAAGTAACAAGACACAGATAAAGCAAACAGAATACAAACAGTAAAATGTTAGACCAAAATATGAGGTTTTAATAATCACATTAACTATAAATGGGCTAAACACTCCATTAAAGGTGGAGATTTTAAGAGTGGATCAAAAAGCATGACCTAACTATAAGCTATCAATAAGAAACACACTTTATTTTTTATTTTTTCAAGTTTTTATTTAAATTCCAGTTAGTTAACATGCAGTGTAATATTAATTTCGGGGTAGAATTTAGTGATTCATCACTTTTACATACAACACCCAGTGCTTATCACAGGAAGTGCTCTCCTTCACACCCATAAAACTTTCACTATATGATACACACACACACACACACTGGAATATTAATCAGTCACTAAAAAGAATGAAATCTTGCCATGTGCAATGATGTGGATGGAGCCAGAGGGTATTATGCTAAGTGAAATAAGTCAATCAGAGAAAGAAAAGTAGGATTTCATTCAAATGTAAAATTTAAGAAACAAAACAGATGAACATGGGGTAGAGAAGGAAAAATAAAGATAACAGAGAGGGAAGAAAACTACAAGAAACTCTTAAGAATCAGGAACAAACAGTGTTGCTAGAGAGGAGATGGGTGGGGGGATGGAGTAAATGGGTGATGGGCATTAAAAAGGGCACTTGTAATGAGCACTGGGTGTTATATGTAAGTGATGAAGCAGTAAGTTCTACACCTGAAACTCATACTATACTGTAGTTAACTAACTGCAATATAAGTAAAATCTTGAAAGTAAAAAAAGTAAATGGAAAGAAAAAGATATATAAAAAAACTATAAGAAGGTAAAATGGCTATACTTATATGATTTTAGGTAATCTTCAAGGCAAAGAATATTGCTAGATATAAAGAAGGACATTTCTTAAGGATAAAGGGGCCAGTTCTTAAGGAAGATATAATAATGACAAATGTGTATATGCCTAATAATAGCTTCAAAATACAGAAATAAATGAAAAGCAGACAATAAGTAATACAGTCAATGATATGTAATAGCAATGTAATGGGACAGATTGTAGCTATCAATGTGATGAACATAGCATAATGTATAAACATAGCATAATATATAAACTTGTCAATTCACGAAGTTGTATACCAAAAACTAATGTAACATTGTGTGTCAACTATACTAGAAAAAAATACAGAAACAAAAATTGACCAAATTAAAGGGAGAAATAGAAAAAAAACACAAACTTGTGTGGAGATTTCTAGTACTCTTCTCTCAAAAATTGATTGAATTAGACAACATAATCAATAAAGATCTATAAAATCTGAACACCACCACCAATTCCCTTGACTTAACTGACATGTAGAGAACACCAACCACATCCAGCAATAGCAGCTTATATGGGCATGTCTTATTTTATTATACTTTGAAGATACGGCTTTTTTTTTTTAAATAAATTGAAAGTTTGTGGCAAACCTCTGCCAAGCAAGTCTACTGGCATCATTTTTCCAACAGCATTTTCTCACCTTGTATCTACGTGTCACATTTTGGTAATTGTCACAATATTTCAAACTCTTTCATTATTACATTTGTTATGGAGGTCTGTGGTCAGTGATTAAAACTCAATGAAAGCTCAGATGAAGGTTAGCATTTTTTTTTAGCAAAATGTATTTTAAAATATTAAGTATGTGCATTTAAGACATGATGCTGTTGCACACCTAATAGTATAGTGTAAACGTAACTTTTATATGCATTGGGAGACCAAAAAATTCATTTTATCTCCTTTATTGTGTATTCACATTTTTGTGGTGATCTGGAACCAAATTTGTAATATTTCTGAGGTGTGCCTGTATATTCTTTTCAAGTGCTGATGGTACATTCACCAAGACCATATTCTGGGCCATAAAATAAGTCATAATAAATTTCAAAGGATTGAAATCACAAAGAATATGTTCTCTGCCCACAATATAACTAAATTAGAAATCAATAATAACAGAGAAGGAAAATTGTAAATAAGTAGGCCATGGATCAAAGAAGAAATCATGAGAAAAATTAGAAAAGATTTTGAAATGAATGATTATGAAAATTCAGTGTGTCAAAATTGAAGAATGTTGCCAAAACCAGAACAAAACCATAGCTTTAAATAATTTAATTATTATTTTAAGTAATTCAATTAATAGAAAAGTCTTAAATAAGTAATTAGGTTTTCACCTTGAAAATCTAGAAAAATAAGAACAAAGTAAACCCAATGTAAATATAATGAAAAAATAAGATAAAAGAAATTAATGAAATAGAAAATGAGCCTTATTTTACTATAAGCAAATGATAGGTTTTAAAGATAGGTCTCTTTTTTTAAAGTACAGTAGTATGCTATAGGCTCTTACCATTTTGTCTATATTTATTATGCTAATTAGAAGAACCAGGCTTTATGGTCAAATATAAATGCCATATATATACTGTTCTACTGACTTCATGAGTAATAATGAATGAAAATTATTTTTCAGTTTAGTGAACATAATTCCGCAGGAAATTTAAACCTTCTCTCATCACAACAAGAAATTGGTAAGTGATTTGAAGTTTGCTGCATATAAAAAACATGTTAATTTCTCCACTTTTTATTTAGTTTGCCTCTGATTTTCTCAGGCCCTCAGTTTATTCTTTTAAAATTGTTACTTCTGCAACACTCACTAATTATTTTTGGTAGCAATTTAACTTCTTTTCTCACTACTCCACCAAATTCTCCAGTATTACTAGTGACTTAACAATTATTAAACATTATGGGAATCTTGTGTTTTATCATATTCACTATCTTTGCAGCATTTAATGTAGTTGACTATTCTCATCTTTCTGAAGTTTATAGATTTCCTCTGCTCTCTTTGGTGCTTACTTTTTATTGGATCTTCTTTCTTCTTTTGTCCCATGATTAATTCAACATATAAATATATATATGTGTGTGTGTGTGTATACATATAGTATATTTTATATCCAGCATAAAAATATTTATGTTTTTACATTTTAAATGTATGTGTATATACATATAGTATATTTTATATTTGGCTCTGGTCATAGAATAGTGGACAAGAATGAAAATTTCTTTTCTTTTTTTTTTAAGAATGAAAATTTCTAATGGGGCTTTTGTTCTGGTGGGAGAAACTGAAAGTAGAAAAATGATTATATGTCAGGTAGTGCATGAAACAGCAGTTGATAAGGGTTTGAAGAGGCAGTTGGATCCATACATTACAACTTTTAATCTAATATTAGATTTACTTAGGTTTATAGAAAGATACAGAATAGGTAATAACAGCATTTATGGTATCTTAATCTCACCAGCCCACCAGCTCCCCAAATTATAAGGTTTCATTTGTCACCTCACTCACACGGGACATGTTAGGCTACTATGGACAAAAGGTATGGTGCATGTAGGTCACCTTGAACTCATCTCATCTACTTCAAGTGCAGTCCCTCACAGTACACTAGGAAGATACAACATTATACATTTATTTTAATTCTGTATTTTCTAAGAAAATAGTGCTGTGAGAAATAAGACTTCAAGATCAGGGATCCCTGGGTGGTGCAGCGGTTCGGCGCCTGCCTTTGGCCCAGGGCGCGATCCTGGAGACCCGGGATCGAATCCCACATCGGGCTCCTAGTGCATGGAGCCTGCTTCTCCCTCTGCCTGTGTCTCTGCCTCTCTCTCTCTCTCTCTCTCTGTGACTATCATAAATAAATAATAATAAAAAAATTTAAAAAAAAAAGACTTCAAGATCATTCTTCCAGGTGGTCTTGAATGAGTGCAGGCTTGATGTTACCTCTTTACTTACTGGTGGTGATAAATATTATTAAGAAAAGTGAAACAGAGTAAAGGAAATAGGGAGAACTTGGATTGGGAAGGTGATTGTGATACAAGATAGTAAGGGAAGGCATCACTGAAAGGCATTGAGCAAAGACCAGAAGGAAGTGCCAGGTACAACCTACTAGGATAAGTGTTCTAGGCAGTAGATGCAAAGGTCTTGAGATGGGAGCATGCTCAGTATGTTCATTGAATTGAGGATAAATTAGTATAAGTGGAATCAAGTAAGAAAGGACAAACTTGTAAGAAATTAAATCAGAAAGGTTGGAGGGAGAGCAAACCATATGGGGCCCTAAGACAATTAAGAACTTTGGGTTTTTCTCCTAAGTGAGATGGGAAGCTTATTGGAGAGTTTTGAGCGAAGGACCGAAGTGATTTAATAGGTTTTAAGAGAATTATTTAGCTGCTATATGGAGAATAGACTGTATGGAAGCAAGGGTGTAATCAGGGAGATTGATTAGGTAACTAAAATAATATGTGTGAGAATTAATGATGGCAAGGATAGTGGTAGTGGAAGTGGTGAGAAGTGGTCAGATCTGGTCATTAAGGGTTCTGAAGATAGAGTTGTATGGATTTGCTTATGGACCAGATGTTAGGTATAAAGGAAAGAAATAAAGATAATCTGAAGATTTTGACATGAGTAACTATAAAATGGAAATGTCATTTATTGGAATATGGAAGGCCATACATTAGAGATTGACAGGAGCTGGAAGTTTAGTTTTGGAACTGTTAACAACTGAAAAGCCTATAATATTAGATAGCTAAGTAAAAGTAAAGTAGGAAATTGTATATATGAATCTGGAATTCAGCGGTGTGGAAACATACATTTTGGAATTATCATAAATGGCATGTAATGCTTTGAGACCAGAATGCATCTACCAATTGTAGACATTCTTTAAATGCCTACTATCTAAAATAATAAATTTATTTAATATTCTTTCCTTTGACAACCTTAGTCATTTGACACTCATTCACTTCAAATATTATAATATAGGTCCTGATCAAATTTATATGTTCCTTCCCTGACTTCTAAACTTTAGGACCTTATTTTTTTAGTCTTTTTTCCAGTTTTATTAATATAATTGACATACATGACTGGATAAATTTAAGATGTACAGTGTAAAGGCTCGACTTACATATATTTTTAAATGATTATTGCAGTAAGTTTAAAGAATATCCAACATCTCATATAGATTCAGTAAAAAGAAAAAGAAAAAATGAAAATAATTTTCTTTGTGATAAGAACTCTTAGGATTTACTCTCTAGATATCTTTCCTATATATCATATAGCAGTGTTAACTATAGTCATCATGTTGTACCTGACTTCCCTATTACCATTTATCGTATAACTGGAAGTTTGTATCTTTTGACTACTTTCCTCTAAATTCCCCTCCTCCGCCCCCAACCTCTGGTAACTACAAATCTGATCTCTTTTTCTATGAGTTTGGTTTTCTTTTTTCTTTTCATTTCTTTTTTCTTTTTTTCTTTCTTTCCATTCTTTGTCAGCTCCACATATAAGTGAGATCATACATCATTTGTCTTTCGCTTACTTCACTCACATAATGCCATTAGTGTTACTGTAAATGGCAGGATTTCCTTGTTTTTTTTTATGCCTCAATAATATTCCATTGTGTACACACACACATATATATAACATATATACACATCCATATATATACACATCCATGTGTATATATGTATATATATATATATATATATATATATCACAACTGTTTATCCATTCATCTACTGATGAATACTTAAGTTGTTTCCATGTCTTGCCTGTTACAAATATTGCTGCTATAACATGGAGGTGCACATATCATTTTGAGTTAGTGTTTTCATCTTCTTTGGATATATTCCCAGAGGTAGAGTTGCTAGATCATATGGTTTCTCTATTTTTAACTTTTTGAGAATCCTCCATACTGTTTTCCATAGTAGCTATACCAGTTTACAATCCTACGAGTGGTGGTCAAGTGTTCCCTTTTCTGTACATCCTTGCCAGCTTTTATTATCTCTTGTCTTTTTGATAAGGAGCATTCTAACAGATGTGAGATGATATTTCATTGTGGGTTTGATGATGGCAATCATCAATGCTACTGATTTTTTGCATTTCACTAATGACTAGTGATGTTGAGCATCCTTTCATATACCTGTTGGCCACCATAGTACCTGTTGGCCTTGTAGTATCTTCTTTGGAAAAATGTCTACTTAGGTCATTTGCCTGTTTTTAATGGAATTATTAATTTTTTTTGCTATTGAGTTGTGTGAGGTCTTTATGTATTTTGGATATTAGTCTTTTATCAGATACATGATTTGTAAATATTTTTCCTGTTCTCTAGGTTGCCTTCTCACTTTTCACTTTATTTTTTCTTTTGCTGTGCAGAGGCTTTTTAATTTGATGTAGTTCCATTTGTTAATTTTTAAAATTTTGTTGCTTATACTATAGGTGTCATACCCAAAAAATCATTGTCGCCTTCCTTTTCCCTCTGCTCCTTTCTTGGCTCATGTTCTCTCTCTCTCTCAAATAAATAAAATCTTTAAAAAATTATTGTCAAGACCTATGTCATGGAGTCCTTAGGACTTCCATGGTTTTCAGTCTTAAATTTAAATCTTTAATCCATTTCAAGTTAATTTTTGTGAGTGGTGTAAGATAGGAGTCTAATGTCATTCTGTTTACATGTAAGTATCCAATTTTACCAGCACTATTTATTGAAGAGACTGTCTTTTCTCCGTTGAGTATTCTTGCCTCCCTTGTCAAATGTTAGTTGACTATATATATGCGTGGGTTTATTTCTGGGCTCTCAGCTCTGTTCTGTTGATCCTTTTGTCTGTTTTTTTATGCCAGTGTCATACTGTTTTGATTAATATAGCTTGATAATTTAACTTGAAACCAGGAAGTGTGATGCCTCCCATTTTGTTCTTTCTCAGGATTGTTTTGGCTTTTGGGAGTCATTTCTGGTTTCATATAAATTTGGGGAGCATTTTTTCTACTTTTATAAAAAAAATGCCATTGGAATCTTTGTAGGAATTGCATTGAATCTATAGATGGATTTCAGTAGTAGTGATATTTTAACAATCTTAATTCTTCCAATACATGAACACAAGATAACTTTCCATATATCTGTGTCTTCATTAACTTCTTTTACCAATGTCTTGTAGTTTTCAGAGTAGAGGTCTTTTAGCATTCTTGGTTAAGTTTATTCCTAAATATTTTATTCAGTACAATATTTATAATATTATCCTATTGTAAAGAGGATCATTTTTAAAAATTCCTTTTTTAGATAATTTTTGTTGGTGTTTAGAAATGCTACTGATTTTTTGTATATTAATTTTATATCCTGCAACTTTACTGAATTAATTGATTAGATATAGCAGTTTTTTGGTAGAGTCTTTAGGATTTTCTATATATAAAATCATGTAGTCTGTACATAGAGTCAGATTTACTTCTTCCTTTCTAATTTGAATGCCTTTTATTTCTTTTTCCTTGCCTGATTGCTCTATCTAGTACTTCTAGTACTACTTTGAATAGGAGTGGTAACAGCAGGCACCTTTATTTTGTTCCTGATCTTAAAGGAAAAGCTCTCCTCTTTTCACCATTAAGTATAGTGTTATCTGTGGGCTTGTCATATATGGCCTTTATTATATTGAGATGTATTCTTTCTATGCCTAAATTGTTAATTTTTTATCACGAATGGATTTTGAGTATTGCCAAATGCTTTTTCTGCATCTATTGAGATGATCATATGATTATTTTCTTTTATTCTGTTAATGTGTTGTATCTA
Organism: Vulpes lagopus; assembly: GCF_018345385.1. Lineage (NCBI taxonomy): Eukaryota > Metazoa > Chordata > Mammalia > Carnivora > Canidae > Vulpes > Vulpes lagopus. The sequence goes on from NC_054829.1 coordinate 38,013,444, forward strand.
ACCTTGTTCTAACATATATTTTAAGCTTTTTTTCTTATAAGAATAATGTATACTTTTGGCCAGACTGAAGAACTCACTACGTCCCAAATATGCCCACCTTTCTTTCCCATATTTTTCTTCCTGAAATCCTCAGCTTCCATTTCTTTTTTTAAAAGATTTTATTTATTTATTTGAGAGAAAGACAGAGAGACAGAGATAGCAACAGAGAGCACAGGCGGGGAGGAGAGAGAGAAGCAGGCTCCCTGCTGACCAGGGAGCCTGATGTGGGGCTCAGTCCCAGGACCCCAGGATCATGACCGGAACCGAAGGCAGACACTTAACCAGCTGAGCTACCCAAGCACCCCAACTTCCATTTCTTTCTAACCATCTTGCAAGACCAGGTTCCATAAATCCTTTTTTTCCCTTCAACTTTTCATTCCAAAAGATCTCTCCTTCACTTTTCTGCATGTTTCTTTTTTGATATACTTTTAAATATTCTATTTTTTGTTACTATTTATCAATATATATAAAATCTCTTCTAATCACAGGTCTTTGAGGACAGGGGTTCTGTTTTATTCACCTTTGAATTGTCCAGCACCTTGCACAGTCATCTATTATATTATTTATAATGATATATATATAATTTATATATAAATTATAATTTATAATTATATTATTTATAATTTATAATAAAGACTTCATAAGAACATTTTTTTCTGAAATTAAATTTAAAAATCATATTCATTCATTCAAAGGCAGATTCGAGATTTTAGTTTTTTCTGAGCCTATAGCTATATTACAGCTATTTTCCCTTGTTTAAGTCTTATGGATGTGTACTGAAGTCAATGGAAAAATAAAGGGATAAAGGAAGAACTCAAGTATCTGGTAATTAGTCCATCTGTCTTTCTAACCATCCCTCCATGCACCCATCCTAATTCTGGTTGGCTCAGCTTTACTTAGGGTGACATAATTGAGGTTTTTAAAGATACATGAATCTTCAAAGTACCACAAAGTAAATTGTTCTGCTTAATGTACTAATTGAATTGGTTCTCCATGGAAAAAAATACAGGTGCTTTAACAGACTTGCTTCAAGTAAGATTTTAGATTACTGTGCATTTTGAGTTGTTTAATAATAACTAAAAATTATAATAAGTATACTAAAAATATTTTTATATTTACAGTCTTACATAATATAATGAATATTAAATAATGTTTTCCCTAAGGGGCAGTTCTTGGAATCATTATCCAAATAATCAGTTAAGCAAAGTTGATTTCAGAAATTCCCACCTGAGTGGCTCAGTTGGTTAAGCATCTGACTCTTGGTTTTAGCTCAGGTCATGATCTCAGGATCATGAGATAGATAGAGCCCTGCATAAGGCTCCATGCTCAGCATGGAGTCTGCTTGAGATTTTCTTCCTCTCCCCTTTGTCCACCCTGCCCCACATACACACACACTTGTACTCTCTCTCTCAAATAAATTTTTTAAAAATCTTAAAATATTCCTTTTAGAACTCTAGAACCTTTTCACTATTCTGTTTCCTTGAACAATGAATGCCACAAGCAATACATTGTAGTAACTTATAAACAATAGTTGAGTAAGTTTGACTTCTGCAGTATCTCTCAGATCCAGCATTTCTTATTTCTTTCCCTATTCCCTTTGCTATGACTATAAGACCAAACTTTCATCATCTCTTTCCTGTTATCCCTACCCACTTCTAGATACTCTACTATTTCAGCCTCTTAATGCATTCTTTCCTTAGTAATTCTCAGAAAGTAGTTCAAATCCTGTCATATCTCCACTTGAAACTTAAAAAAAATTTTTTTTAAATTATTTTGTTGGGAGGGAGGGAGAAGAAGAGTGAGAATCTTAAGCAGTCTCTACAGCCATTGTGGAGTGGGAGATGGGACTTGATCTCACAATCTCGAGATCATGACCTGAACAGAAGTCCAATGCTTACCCGACTGAGCCACTCAGGTGCCCCTCCACTTGAAAACTTTTATTTTATTTTATTTTTTTTTTACTTGAAAACTTTTAATGGCTTCCTCTTACATATCAAAGTCTGGATTCTGGATTGAATGTCCATTCAGCAGTCTTTCCAAGCTCATCTTATTTAATACCTTTTAATAACTTATTATTTCTCAGTGCTCCTGACAGGCTGAACTGATTTCTCTTATACTTCTATGCATGCCTGTTTCTGTGCCTCTGTGCTTTTCTCTCCATTTGAGTTGTTTTATCCCCCACCTATTTTTTTAACCATATATGCTACCCCTATTTACACTTGAGTTCAGATTATTTGAAAGTAAGTTTGAATCTACTTGATTTTTCATAGTACAAAGGACAGTTGTTTGCACATAGAAATACAGTTAAATATCAACTTTATAAGTCATTCAGTGTTACCCTATTTATTGTTTACAGTATGTTGTAATTCAGTAGATTATGCAAATAATGTAACATGAATAGTATGATATTGTGATGTTTATCTTCCTCAGGAAACTTATTTGGGAAATCAGAAAGAGAAGATGCTTTTACATTTTCTTTTTCATCAGACTCTTCAACTCATACATTTGGAACTGGAAAAGATGATTTTAGTTTTCCATTTTCATTTGAACAGGATCAAAACTCAACATCTTCTTCTGTAAAAGGTTTTTCATCTTCCTCACAAAATACAACACAGTTTACTTTTTTTTGAACTAATTACTAATTTCTCAAATTATTTAACTGCTCTGTGATCATTTAGGGCATAAATTTACATTATTACTTTAAAAATGAAGACTACTATCTTTTGTTGATTAAAGCAATAATAGATTATTATAGTTATATTATTTGATCATATTTAAATATTGAGGGAAATTAACCCTGTGTCATCAAATTTTGTTTTATTTGCAGTATTTGCTATTGTTATTTATTTTGGTGTGGATTTTGCAAGCCATTTTTAGGCAGAATTAATCTTAATAGAATTTGATGCCTTTTCATTAGTCTGTACTATAAATTTTAAGTCTGCTTCTCCCCAGAAACTAAGTTTCATTCTGGTAGTATTTTAGGTTCTTTGATAAGAACCAGAACTTTAGACCCTCAGAAGATCTTTTAGCAGTAACTAATGCACAATTAATGCTGAGGTATACTTTGTACATTAGCTACTAAAAAATGCTTTTAAAACTACTGTGTTTCATGTATGCTTCACTTTCATTGTAGTATAAAGAGTGGTACTTTAATAATAATCTCACAGAATTCATGTTATTGATAGTGAATGAAATGTTATTTTCTTCTAATATAACAAATAATAAAATTCTACTTTTATTAGTTATTCTAATATCTTTAATGGAAAGAAATTAAATACAAAGGGCTCAAATCATTTCTGAAAATTAGATTGTTGTATTAATGATGATACTGTTATATTTTCTTGCTTAAACTTTTTTGAAGAACATTTAAAATTTTGTTTTCTATCTCTAACAAAAAAATTCACCTTCATGTTTTATATGCAGCATTTGCTTGTTAATAATATAGGTTAAATGAAGATATTTAAAATTTGATGAAATTTTATGAACATATTACTCAACATTTTTGTATTTTGTGTAATTAGTTACATTGAGTTATTGAGTAATAAAGAGTTTGACTCCAAATTTTGGTGTGTGACTGCTGACAGATTTTAAGCTTCACTGCATTTTCTTTCCCTTCTGCTCCATATCTGATCAAGCTGATAAGAAAGCCCAGATGTTCCTACCTTTAGCACCAGTGGGAAGTTCAAGCCATACATAGGAACTCTTGTTCTGGTTCCACTCCCAAACAGCATGAAAACTCACAGCTAGTCTCCTTTCTCTGATTGCTCAAGTCTTTTTCAGACAAACTAGGTCCGGCCTGCTCTTGCCAGAAAATGTCATTATATGAGTAATAAATCTTTTCATAACCTACTGGGGTGTGTGTAGGGCCATTAGTCTGAATACCCAAACCAAATTTTGGTTGAGAATATCTCTTGGTTCTTCAGGGTGTCCACAACATATCACAATTGAATTATATTAAACCTTCCCAAAGGCTTGTTAGAAGAGAATGATACAAATAATGAGAGAATTTAAGGAAACTTTTAACTCTGTTTAAAAAATAAAAGCTTCAACTGGTTGAAAGCTGAAAATTTCAGTTAAAAACCTGATGTTTTCTTTTTTATATCAAATATTTTATTTACCCTATGATTGAATTAATTAATAGTTTTAATATAATAAAAACATTAGCCAATGTCTATATATGAGAAAGGAGAAAATGTTGTAATTGGTTTATTTGTTATTTAAGAGGTTCAAAACTGGTTTTAGTCTTGAGAGACCCAGTGATTCCTTGGTTTATTTTTACTTTAAATAGAGCAATGCCTAGCACACCAGTATTATGTATCAATAAAAGAGGTAAAGTGAAATAAGTATTTTTAAAGTATCTACAGTGTGCGTGGCACTTTGAGAGCACATAGAAGAGCTTAAAGACAGAGGCTTATGCTTAAAGAATTTATAATTTAGTTGAGACATAACTTATGAAGCAACAAAAGCACATTACAATAAAATAACTTATAATCAAATTCTATAGTTTACAGCTTGCTCTGTGGTAGAGAAGAGATTGAGTGCTTTAAGAATTATAAAAGGGAAGGATATCAGGCACCTGGGTGGCTCAGTAGTTGAGTGTCTGCCTCAGCTCAGGGCATGATCCTGGGGTCCTGGGATCGAGTCTCGCATCAGTATACCTGCAGAGAGCCTGCTTCTCCCTCTGCCTATGTCTCTGCCTCTCTCTCTGTGTCGCTCATGGATAAATAAATAAAAATATTTTAAAATAAAAATAAAAAGTAAGTTTATCATGGACTGGAAAGCCTGGGAAGGATTCACTAAAGAGGTAGGATTTAAATTAGGACATTAAAGTTATATAGATTGTAAAATTATTGAGTGTTAATGTTGTTGCCTTTTTTAAGCTTTGCATTTTTGTTGCCTAACTCTAGTGACTAGTAAGATTTCATTAATTTTTTGTTGAATTAATAGAATTGAACTGAATTGGTAAAAGAGGCAAGGAAGGCTTTCTGTAAAGGGAATATGAGCAAGAGAAAAATGCAATCACAAATTTAGTACAAATGGAGGAAATTCAAAATAGGCCTAAACAGAAGGAGAGTAATAGTTGGAAATTGAAATTAATAGATATGGTAAGACTGATTTATAGAGAATCTTCAGGTGTTTTGACTTGGTTTCTGAAGCTGATAAGGAACTTCTTTCTTAAATGCCAGAGTTGCAAGATAAAAGGAATGACTAAGAAACATTAATTAGGTAATACAGTTAGAGTTGGGAGAAATTAGAACTAAATCAAGTAGGAGGCAGTTGCGCTGGTCCAGGTATGTGGTGATAGGTTCCAGGTCATAACAACTAATTGTGTGGTAGTTTGATGTGGCTGACACCTAAAATTATAAAAGTATATGTTGCTTAAAAGAGATGTATTTGATTGAATGCCATCTGTATATAAGGTAAAAAGAGAAAGGAACCTGGAGTTATTTGATTGTGTTTGAATATCATAAATCTCAACTAGTGAAAATATGTACAGTGTTTCTAATATAGACCAAGAAATAACTGTAAAATCAAATAGCCTTCTAAAGATAATTTTTTAAAGAGCAATGTTCCCCTAATGATGGATGAAATCTTCAAAATAGTTGTCATCTTCAAAATAGGAATTTGTCTCCACTTCTATTCAATAAGGCTTTAGAAATGTGGAGTCCAGTCCCAGAGCACCCTGTTACATTTAGTAGAAAGACTAAAACTGCATATCTGATTATGTTTAAGAAATAAAGCTATTTTAATATGATTAGATTAAGTTTTTTCTCTATGATTAGGAAAGGTATTCTTTTTTTAAAATTTTATTTATTTATTCATGAGAGACACAAAGAAAGAGGCAGAGACACAGGCAGAGGAAGAAGCAGGCTCCATGTAGGAAGCCCGATGTGGGACTTGATCCTGGGTCCCAGAATCACACCCTGAGCCAAAGGCAGATGTTCAACCACCAAGCCACCCAGGCATCCCTAGGAAAGGTATTCTATATTTACAAGAGGAATATTCCAAAATCAGTTAAGACTGATTTATCCTCAAAGGAGGTCTAATCCACTCTAGTTACTGTGGTATCACTAATTCTCAGTGGATAGAGCTAGGAAATATATGTTTGTATATTAACCCATGTACACATCTGTCTATCAGTCATCTATCTACATACTTAAAACATGACTTTGTACTGATAACTCCATCAACATGAGGGTCATTCATTCTACTCGTTTTATTTGAAACCTCTTTCTCTGACAGTGAGAAACTTGGTTTTCATTAATTATAATTTATTTACTCTTTTGTTCAACCCTAGTATACATGTAATTTCAGAATTGTGAACCCATATCCTGTGAGAAACATTTATACATTAGGGTATGTTAGTTTCCTATGGGTGCTGGGACAAATTTGGTGGATAGGAATAGGAAATTATTCTCTCACAGGTCTGGAGGCCAGAAATCCAAAATCAGTTTTACTGGGCCAAAATCAAGGTGTGAACAAGACCATACTTTGTACAGAGGCCTCTTCGAGTTTCTGGTGGCAGCTGGGATTCTTTGGCCTGTGTCCTCCATATCACTCCAGTTTTCAAGGCTATTATGTTAGAGTTCAGAGAAACAGAACCAATAGCATCCATCTCTGTCTTTTGTTTATATATCCATCCATCATCTAGATTTATTTTAAGGAATTTGTTCTCATGATTGTGGAAATTGCAAATCCTAAATCTATAGGGCAAGTTGGCAGGCCGGAAATTCAGCTAAGAGTTGATGTTGCAGTCTTGACTCTGAAATACACAAGGTAGACCAGGCAGGCTGGAAACTCAGGCAGAGTTTCTATGTTACAACCTTAAAGCCAAATTCCTTCTTTGGGAAACCTCAGTCTTTGCTCCTAAGGTCTTCAAATGATCAGATAAAGTCTGTTCACACTATGAATAATAATTTGCTTTATTCAACATCTACTGATTTAAATGATAATCACATTTAAAAACACATTCATAAAAAAATAAAAAAAATAAAAAAAAAAAATAAATAAAAACACATTCATGGCAAAATGTAGAATGGTGTTTGACCAAACAATGATACATGATAGCTTAGCCAGATTGACATATAAAATTAACTATCACTGCCAGGATCTTCAAATCTTTCTCTGTCTGCTTTCACGTGACCTTCTCTATATATATGAAATTTCCCTTTGCTTTTCCTTTATAAGAACATGTAGTTGCATTAAGGGTCTACTTGGATGGTTAATTCAGATAATCTCTCTATCTTAAGATTCTTAACTAAATCACATCTGCAAAGATCCTCCCTCACACTTTTCTTGTCATATAAGGTCACATCAACAGGTTCCAGGGAGTCGGATATGGATATTTTTTGGGGGGGCCATTTTCTGGCCAATGACAAAGGGTATATATAGTGTTTGTGTACTTTCTTTTAGTCTGTGGTGTTAGATTATCTAGCCAAAACACTTTCAAGGTTACTTGGGATAGCTCCTTGTCTTCCTTACCCCCTAATTATGATTATGTCACTCATAATCCAGTTACATTCATTGTGCAACCCATCTTAAGTTTATCTGAATTCCTCATTGGAAAAAAAAAAAGTGAAGACTTTTTGCTTTTGAAAAATTTTTTCAAAAAAATTTTGAAAAATTTTTTACTTGAGAGAGTGAGAGAACGAGCACGTGCAAGCAAGGAGAGGGGCAGAGGGAGAGGTAGAGAGAATCTCAAGCAGACTCCCCACTGAGTGTGGAGCCCGAAGTAGGGCTCAATCTCATGACCCCAGGATCATGACCTGAGCCGAAATCAAGAGTAGAATGCTTAACCAACTGAGCCACCCAGGCACCCCTAAAATTTTTTATGTAGTAAAACTCCCTCTTTGTGATGTACAGTTCTATTCATTTTGACAAATAGAGTTATGTATCCACCACCCCACTACCATATAGTACAGGCCCATAACCCCCCAAATTCCCTAGTAACCCTTTGTATTCAAGCCCTCCCTCTACTTTCAAAGCTGGAAACCATGGGTCTGTTTTCTGTCCCTTTAGTTTTGTCTTTTTCCAGAATGTCATATAAATGGAAACATACTATATTTTAGCCTTTGGGGTCTGGCTTCTTTCACTTAACATAGTATTTAAGCTTCATCCCTGTTGTATGAATCAATTAAGTGTTCCACTGTATGGATATGGTACAGTTTGTTTGCATGTTGATAGGCAGGGAAGTGGATTTTGGAGATTATGAGTAAAGCTGCAAAAACATTCATGTATGGAATTCTATGTGAATGTAAATTTTTATTTCATTTGAGTAAATACCTAGAAGTGGGATTCTTGAGTTGCACAATAAGTATATGCTTAACTTTACAAGAAATTGCCAAACTATTTAACAAGGTGACTGTACCATTTTGTGTCCCTGCCACCAATGTATGAAGACTCACATCTTTGCCAAAACTCGGTATTCCAGTTTTTATGATTTCAGCCATTCTCATAGATATAAAGTGGTGTATCATTGTAGTTTCATTTTGCATTTCCCTACTTGACGTTGAGAATTTTTTCATATGCTTATTTGCTATCTTAATACCTGTGTTTGTTAAAAAACATTGGAGGGTATTTTTTATTGTTGAGTTATGCAAGTACTTTATGTATTTTGTATACAAGACCTTTATTAGATAATGTGATTTGCAGTTATTTTCTCCCCATCTGTGACTTATCTATTTATTCTCTTAACAGGGTCTTTCACAGAGAAAAATGTTTTAAAATTTTTAAACATTAAAGTCCAGTCTGTCATTGAATTATACTTTTGGTTATTTTTTAGATATGCTCTTTGCCAAACCCTAAATCATAAATTTTTCTGCTATCTTTTCTTTTAAAAATTTTAGTTTTTGGGTGCTTAGCTGGCTTTGTTGTAGGCATTGGCTCTTGATCTCAGGGTTGTGAGCTTAAGCCCCACATTGGATTAAAAATTAAATAAATAAACTTTAAGAATTTCAGAATTGGGGCACCTGGGTGGCTCAGTTGGTTAAGCATCTGCCTTCAGTTCAGGTCATGATCCTAGAGTCCTGGAATTGAGCCACTTGGGCTCTGCTCAGTGAGAGTCTGCCTCTCCTTCTCCTCCTGTGCTTATGCTTCCTTTTCTCTCTCAAATATGTAAATAAAATCTTTAAAAATAATTAGAGTTTTGTATTTACATTTAGGTCTGTAATACATTTAAGTTAATTTTTATATAAGGTGTGAGGTATGTATCAAGATAAACTTTTGAGTGGCACCATTTGTTGAAGATTGTCTTTTTTCCATTGAATGACTTTTGTATCTTTGGCAGTAATCAATCGGTATGTTTATATAGGTCTATTTTTTTTTTTTTTTTAAGTAGGCTCCACTCCCAGCGTGGAGCCCAACCTGGGGCTTGAACTCACAATCCTGAGATCAAGACCTAAGCTGAGATCAAGAATCATCTAGATGCTCAACCAACTGAGCCACCCAGGCACCCCTATATATATCTATTTGGGGGTTCTGTATTTTTTTCCATTGATTTAGATGTCTATTTTTTCACCTACAATACATTGTCTTCATTATTGTGGATTTATAATGAATCCTGAAATTGAGTGGTGCAAGTCCTCCAACTTTATTCTTTGTAAAAATTATTTTAGTTCTTCTAGTTGTTTTGCCTCTCCATATATATTTTAGAATCAGCTTGTTCATTTTTAAAAATATCTTTGGAATCTTAATTGTGATTGCATTAGACCTATAGATTCAGCATTTTTTTTTTTTTAGGGGAAGGGGTGAAGGAAAGAAAGAATCCAAAGCAGACTCCATGCCCAGCACAGAGCTTGACCTGGGGCTCAATCCCACAACCCTGAGATCATGACTTGAGCTGAAATCAAGAGTCAGATGCTTAACTAACTGAGCCACTGAAGTGCCGCTGCCCTATAGATTCAGCATTTTTAACAATTTTGAATCTTCTAATGATCAGCATGGTATATTTCTCTATTTACTTACATCTCTTTGATTTTTTTGATTAGTATTTTGTTATTTTCATAGTGCAGGTTCTGCACATATTTTCTTATATTTATTTTTCTTCTTTTTCTCCTTTTGGTACTATTGTAAATGCTTTATTTTTTCTACTTTTTAAATTTCGGATGCCAATTATTTATTGCTAGTATAGAGAAATAAAGTTGATTTTTGTATATTAACCTTACATCCTGTGACTTGTTAAACTCACTTATAGGTCTTGTAGCTTTTTTATAGATTCTTTGGGATTTTTCTGTGTAAGTAATCATGTTGTCTGCAAATAGAAGCAGATTCGTTTCTTTTTTTTTCCCTCAATATACATGCCTTTTATTTCTTTTGCTTACATTATTTCACTGGATAGGACTTCTTTTTTTTTTATAATCTATTTTATTTTATTTTATTTTATTTTTTTTAATTAATTTTTATTGGTGTTCAATTTATCAACATACAGAAAAACACCCAGTGTTCATCCCATCAAGTGTCCACCTCAGTGCCCGTCACCCATTCCCCTCCAACACCCGCCCTCCTCCCCTTCCACCACCCCTAGTTCATTTCCCGGAGTTAGGAGTCTTTATGTTCTGTCTCCCTTCCTGATATTTCCCAACATTTCTTTTCCCTTCCTTTATATTCCCTTTCACTATTATTCATATTCCCCAAATGAATGAGAACATACACTGTTTGTCCTTCTCCGATTGACTTATTTCACTCAGCATAATACCCTCCAGTTCCATCCACGTTGAAGCAAATGGTGGGTATTTGTCGTTTCTAATTGCTGAGTAATATTCCATTGTATACATAAACCACATCTTCTTTATACTGGATAGGACTTCTAGTAGGATGTTGAATAGGACATAGGGAGTGAAGACATCCTCGCTTTTTACCTAATCTTAGGGGGAAAGCGTTCAGTCTTTCACCATTCAGTATGATAGCTGTAGATTATTATATAGTTGCCTGTTTCAGGTTAAGAACATTCCAATCTAAATCTAAAATTTCTGCTGTGAATTTTTTTTTTTTTTTTTTATTTATTTATGATAGTCACAGAGAGAGAGAGAGAGAGAGGCGCAGAGACACAGGCAGAGGGAGAAGCAGGCTCCATGCACCGGGAGCCTGATGTGGGATTCGATCCCGGGTCTCCAGGATCGCGCCCTGGGCCAAAGGCAGGCGCCAAACCGCTGCGCCACCCAGGGATCCCTCTGCTGTGAATTTTTAATAGGAATGGCTGTTGAATTTTGTCAAATTCTTTTTCTGTATCAATTGATAGTATTATGATTGTATTTTTTTCAGTCTCTTAACATGGTGAATTACACTGATTGCTTTTTTTTTTTTTGATTGCTTTTTAAATGTTGAACCAGCTATAAATTTCTGGGAGACATTCTGATGTATTGTCCTTTTTACTATATTCTGATTTCAATTTGATAATATTCTTTTGAGGACTTTTGCAATTTATGTACATGAGAAACTGTAATCTGTAGTTTTCTTCTATTGTCTATTGATAGTAGGGCAGTGATGGCCCATTAAATGAATTAAGAAGTGAATTAGGAACCTTTATTATTTTCTGTAAGAGTTTTGTAGAATTTTTTTTCTTAAATGTTTGGGAAAACTTGCCAGTGAAACCATCTCAATTAAGTTCAGTTTCTTAAATAGAGGAATATATTATATTTTCTTCATAAATGAGCTTTGGTTGTTTGTATCTCAAAGAATTAGTCCATTTTATCCAGGTTTTCAAATGAATAGTCAAAGGGTTGTTTATAATATATTTTTTAAGATTTTATTTATTTATTCATAGAGAAAGAGAGAGAGGCAGAGAGGGTTGTTTATAATATATGTATATTTCCTCATTAATCTTTTATTGTCTATGTGGTCTTTCATTCTTTTTTGGGGGGGCTAAAATTTTACATTTTATTTATTTATTTATTTATTTATTTATTTATGTATTTATTTATTTTTAAAATTTCTTTTTCTTTTTCTTTTTTTTTAATTAATTTTTATTGGTGTTCAATTTACCAACATACAGAAAAACACCCAGTGCTCATCCCATCAAGTGTCCACCTCAGTGCCCGTCACCCATTCTCCTCCAACACCCGCCCTCCTCCCCTTCCACCACCCCTAGTTCGTTTCCCCGAGTTAGGAGTCTTTATGTTCTGTCTCCCTTCCTGATATTTCCCAACATTTCTTTTCCCTTCCTTTATATTCCCTTTCACTATTATTCATATTCCCCAAATGAATGAGAACATACACTGTTTGTCCTTCTCCGATTGACTTATTTCACTCAGCATAATACCCTCCAGTTCCATCCACGTTGAAGCAAATGGTAGGTATTTGTCGTTTCTAATGGCTGAGTAATATTCCATTGTATACATAAACCACATCTTCTTTATCCATTCATCTTTCAATGGACACCGAGGCTCCTTCCACAGTTTGGCTATTGTGGCCATTGCTGATAGAAACATCGGGGTGCAGGTGTCCCGACGTTTCATTGCATCTGAATCTTTGGGGTAAATCCCCAACAGTGCAATTGCTGGGTCATAGGGCAGGTCCGTTTTTAACTCTTTGAGGAACCTCCACACAGTTTTCCAGAGTGGCTGCACCAGTTCACATTCCCACCAACAGTGTAAGAGGGTTCCCTTTTCTCCGCATGCTCTCCAACATTTGTTGTTTCCTGCCTTGTTAATTTTCCCCATTCTCACTGGTGTGAGGTGGTATCTCATTGTGGTTTTGATTTGTATTTCCCTGATGGCAAGTGATGCAGAGCATTTTTTCATGTGCATGTTGGCCATGTCCATGTCTTCCTCTGTGAGATTTCTCTTCATGTCTTTTGCCCATTTCATGATTGGATTGTTTGTTTCTTTGCTGTTGAGTTTAATAAGTTCTTTATAGATTTTGGAAACTAGCCCTTTATCTGATATGTCATTTGCAAATATCTTCTCCCATTCTGTAGGTTGTCTTTTAGTTTTGTTGACTGTATCCTTTGCTGTGCAAAAGCTTCTTATCTTGATGAAGTCCCAATAGTTCATTTTTGCTTTTGTTTCTTTTGCCAAGAAGTTACTGTGGCCGAGTTCATTATTATTATTATTTTTTAATTTTTTTTTTAATTTTTATTTATTTATGATAGTCACAGAGAGAGAGAGAGAGAGAGAGGCAGAGACATAGGCAGAGGGAGAAGCAGGCTGCATGCACCGGGAGCCTGATGTGGGATTCGATCCCGGGTCTCCAGGATCGCGCCCTGGGCCAAAGGCAAGCGCCAAACCACTGCGCCACCCAGGGATCCCCGACTGTGGCCGAGTTCAAAGAGGGTGTTGCCTGTGTTCTCTTCTATGATTTTGATGGACTCTTGTCTCACATTTAGATCTCTCATCCATTTTGAGTTTATCTTTGTGTATGGTGAAAGAGAGTGGTCCAGTTTCATTCTTCTGCATGTGGATGTCCAATTTTCCCAGCACCATTTATTGAAGAGACTGTCTTTCTTCCAATGGATAGTCTTTCCTCCTTTATCGAATATTAGATGACCATACATTTCAGGGTCCACTTCTGGGTTCTCTATTCTGTTCCATTGATCTATGTGTCTGTTTTTGTGCCGGTACCACACTGTCTTGATGACCACAGCTTTGTAGTACAACCTGAAATCTGGCATTGTGATGCCCCCAGCTATGGTTTTCTTTTTTAAAATTCCCCTGGCTATTCGGGGTCTTTTCTGATTCCACACAAATCTTAAAATAATTTGTTCTAACTCTCTGAAGAAAGTCCATGGTATTTTGATAGGGATTGCATTAAATGTATAAATTGCCCTGGGTAACATTGACATTTTCACAATATTAATTCTGCCAATCCATGAGCATGGAATATTTTTCCATCTCTTTGTGTCTTCCTCAATTTCTTTCAGAAGTGTTCTATAGTTTTTAGGATATAGATCTTTTACCTCTTTGGTTAGGTTTATTCCTAGGTATCTTATGCTTTTGGGTGCAATTGTAAATGGGATTGACTCCTTAATTTCTCTTTCTTCAGTCTCATTGTTAGTGTATAGAAATGCCATTGATTTCTGGGCATTGATTTTGTATCCTGCCACGCTACCAAATTGCTGTATGAGTTCTAGCAATCTTGGGGTGGAGGCTTTTGGGTTTTCTATGTAGAGTATCATGTCATCGGCGAAGAGGGAGAGTTTGACTTCTTCTTTGCCAATTTGAATGCCTTTAATGTCTTTTTGTTGTCTGATTGCTGAGGCGAGGACTTCCAGAACTATGTTGAACAGCAGTGGTGAGAGTGGACATCCCTGTCTTGTTCCTGATCTTAGGGGAAAGGCTCCCAGTGCTTCCCCATTGAGAATGATATTTGCTGTGGGCTTTTCGTAAATGGCCTTTAAGATGTCGAGGAAAGTTCCCTCTATCCCAACACTCTGAAGGGTTTTGATCAGGAATGGATGCTGTATTTTGTCAAATGCTTTCTCTGCATCTAATGAGAGGATCATATGGTTCTTGGTTTTTCTCTTGCTGATATGATGAATCACATTGATGGTTTTACGAGTGTTGAACCAGCCTTGTGTCCCAGGGATAAATCCTACTTGGTCATGGTGAATAATTTTCTTAATGTGTTGTTGGATCCTATTGGCTAGTATCTTGTTGAGAATTTTTGCATCCATGTTCATCAGGGATATTGGTCTGTAATTCTCCTTTTTGGTGGGGTCTTTGTCTGGTTTCGGAATTAAGGTGATGCTGGCCTCATAGAACGAATTTGGAAGTACTCCATCTCTTTCTATCTTTCCAAACAGCTTTAGTAGAATAGGTATGATTTCTTCTTTAAACGTTTGATAGAATTCCCCTGGGAAGCCATCTGGCCCTGGACTCTTGTGTCTTGGGAGGTTTTTGATGACTGCTTCAATTTCCTCCCTGGTTATTGGCCTGTTCAGGTTTTCTATTTCTTCCTGCTCCAGTTTTGGTAGTTTGTGGCTTTCCAGGAATGCGTCCATTTCTTCTAGATTGCCTAATTTTTTGGCGTATAGCTGCTCATAATAAGTTTTTAAAATCGTTTGTATTTCCTTGGTATTGGTGATGATTTCTCCTTTCTCATTCATGATTTTATTAATTTGAGTCTTTTCTTCTTTTTAATAAGGCTGGCTATTGGCTTATCTATCTTAATAATTCTTTCAAAGAACCAACTCCTGGTTTTGTTGATCTGTTCCACAGTTCTTCCGGTCTGGATATCATTGAGTTCTGCTCGAATTTTAATTAACTGTCTTCTTCTGCTGGGTGAAAGTTTTATTTGCTATTCCTTCTCCAGCTCCTTTAGGTGCAAGGTTAGCTTTGTATTTGAGTTCTTTCCAGTTTTTTTTTTTTTTATGATAGTCACAGAGAGAGAGAGAGAGAGGCAGAGACACAGGCAGAGGGAGGAGAAGCAGGCTCCATGCGCCGGGAGCCCGATGTGGGACTCGATCCCGGGTCTCCAGGATCGCGCCCTGGGCCAAAGGCAGGCGCCAAACTGCTGTGCCACCCAGGGATCCCTCTTTCCAGTTTTTGAATGGATGCTTGTATTGTGATGTATTTTCCTCTTAGGACTGCTTTTGCTGTATCCCAAAAATTTTGAACGATTGTATCTTCATTCGGTCTTTCATTCTTGATACTGATAATTTATAGTCTGTTTGTCAGTCTCTGTCAGTTTGGCTGACAGAGGTTTATCAGTGTTACTGGTTTTTCTTTCCCTCTAGAACTACCTTTTGGTTTCATTGATTTTTCTCTATTTTTCTGTTTTCAATTTTATTAGTTTATAAAACTTTTTTTATTATTTCCTTCCTTCCATTTGCTCTGGCTTTAATTTTCTTTTATTCTTTTAGTTTTTTAAAGTGGCAGCTTATATTACCGATTTGAAGCTACTCTTCTTTTCTCAAAAGGAGTTAATGCTATAACATTTCTTCTAAGCTCTGCTTTAGCTATCTCCATCAAATTGTGATATTTTATTTTTATTTTCACTTAGGTAAAATTATGTTTATATTTCCTATTGGACTTTCTTTTTGACCCATGGATATTTAAAAGTTTAATTTCCATACATTTAGAAAATTTTAATTATCTGTATGTTGTTGATTTCTAGTTTAACTTCATTATGGCCCAAGAAAAACTTTGTATGATTTCTTTCTTTCCTTTCTTTCTTCCTTTCTGGTGCAAAAAGTGCTTTTACGGCATGGGGACAGGATCTGTGGGTAGAAAGAGCTGTGATTGTAAGGTGTGACTGATTCTATATTTTTAGGTTGGAGATGGTTAAAGATAAGGGAATTCTCTAAAGGGATTTTGTACTTTAGAGAAGACTTACAGGATCCTGGAAGTCTGGCTATTATCAAGCTAAGGTTGCTTTTAGTGTCTTGAAAAGCATTAACTTTAAGGCAGCTGTGAGTCCCTTGAGAAATGTCACACTCTACATACCTCAGGTATTTATCAAAGGGCTGCAACTTATAAGGAAATGTAATTTTATCTTCATTTCTCTTGCCTTTGTTCTCCTCATTTTCACCCCTGAACAATTTTGACCCTTAAATCTTTAAGGTTGCTGAAGGTGGGAGGTCTTATCTTCTGTAACTTCTTCCTGCTGAAAAGGGCATAGAGATGTCCCTACCTATGGGTCAATATTGATCATTTGGGGAATTTATATATAGAAGCTATGAAAGACAGAGGCAGCCAAATCCAAGGTAGACAATACATATCAATCTCCTTGAGTAGAAAGGATCATGTGTCGGCTTGAAGTCATGGCAGTGAAGGAGTCTCAGCTCCAGGTGGAGAGACACTGGAAAAGATAATAAAATAAAGGTTAATATTATTATGAGAAAGGTATGTCTGAGTGACTCAGTTGGTTAAGCACCCCACTCTTGATTTTGACTCAGGTCATGATATCAGGGTTGTGAGGTAGAGCCCCATGTGGGGCCCCATGCTGATGAGAAGCCTGCTTAAAATTCTCCCATTCCCTGTCCCTATGCCCCTCCTTTTCTCCCTGCACACACTTTCTCTCTCTCTCTCAAAAAGTAAATATATATGTGTATGTGGTGTGTGTGTGTGTGTGTGTGTGTGTGTGTGTGTAAAATTAGGAGATAAGCCCAATAAGAAGACCTTTGATGGTTATCCAAAATCTTCCTCCAGTCCTGGAATTTAACCAATAATTAAAGGAGAGGGAAGGATCATGTAAAGCACCAGTTTGAGTGTTTATATCTTTTATCAATCTTGTTACATGATTTATTTCTTTTCTTTTAAATTTGTTACAGTTTTTTTATGACCAAGAATATATCTTGGTAAATGTTCTGTGCATAGTTGGGAAGAAAGTACATTCTGCTATTTCAGGGTGGAATTATTCTAAAAATATCAGGCCAGATTGGCTGATAGTGTTGTTTATGTAATCTGTATTTTTTTTCCATCTGTATTTTTTTTTTAAGATTCATTTATTTGAGAGAAAGTGTGTGTGTGAATGACAGAGAGGGGCAGAGGGAGAGAGTGTGTCTTAAGCAGACTACAGGCATTGTGTTTTTGAAGTGCTGTTGTTAAATATTCCCATATTTAGGATTATATCTCCTTAGAGAATTGACTCACCTATCATTACACAATGCCCCTCTGAAGTTAACTTTGATGTTAATATAACTTTCTTTTGATTAATGTTTATATGGGATGTCTTTCACCATCTTATGACTTCAAGTTATTTATGTCTTCATGTTGCATTTCTTTGTAGACAACATATAGTTGGGTTATACTTATTTATTTAATCTGATAATCTCTTTTTATTGGTATGTTTATATTTAATGTCATTATTGATTGTTGTATTAAATCCTACAATCTGGATGTTTATTTGTTCCATGTGTTCTTATTTGTTTCTCATTTCCTATGCCTTTTCTTGAGATAACTGAACATTTTTTACAATTTCCTTGTATTTCTTCTGTTGGACTATTTTGCATGCCTCCTTATAATTTTTTTTTTTTTTGCGGTTTCCCTGGGATTTGCAATGTATATCTTAATCAGAGTATACCTTTAAATACTATTATACCACTTAATGTGTAGTGTAATTAGGTTTTGATGGTCTATTTGTAATTCCACCTTTTCATCCTTAGGCTATTGTGTTCAGATGTTTTACTTTTATATATGCTATAACACACAATAATATATCCCTACTATTTTTACATTAGCCAGTTAGCTTTTGCATCAAATGATGGAAAATAATTTAATTTTACCACCTGTTTTTCAATTTACAGTGCTCTTCTTTCTTTGTGTAAGTCCAGCTTTCTGTCTTGTATCATATTCCTTCTGCCTGAAGAATTTCCTTAATCATTTCTTAGAGAATACGTCTGCTGACAAACAACTTTTGCTTTTCTTTAGAAGTCTTTGTTGCTTACTTATTTTTGAAAGATATCCTCACTGGGTATCAAATTCTGGATTGCTAGGAGTCATCCCCTCCCACACCGCCACCCCCTCCTTGGCACTTCAAAGATGTCACTCAATGATTTTCTGATTTGCATGGTTTCTGAATAGAAATCTACTGTAGGGCAGCCCGGGTGGCTCAGCGGTTTGACACTGCCTTCAGCCCAGGGTGTGATCTGGAGATCCCAGATCGAGTCCTGTGTCGGGCTTCCTGTATGGAGCCTGTTTCTCCCTCTGCCCGTGTCTCTGCCTCTCTCTCTCTCTCTCTCTGTATGTCTCTCATGAATAAATAAATAAAATTAAAAAAAAAAAAGAAATCTGTTGTAATTCTTATCTTTGTTCTCTGGATGTAATGTCTTTTTCCTCTGGGTGCCTCTAGGATTTTCTCTTTGTTTTTTTGTTTTCAGAAGTTGGAATATGATATACTTAGGAATTTTTTGTTTGTTGAGCATTTATCCTTCTTGGAATTCTCTAAGATTAATTATCTCTTGAGTTTGTTGTTGGACATTACTTTTGGAAAATTTTTAGGCATTGTTTCTTCAAACATTTCTTTTGCTCTGTTCTCCCTCTCCTTTTCTTCTGGGATTTCATTTATGTGTGTGTTAAACCTTTTTATATTGTCCACAGCTTGCAGATACTCTCTTTTTTCTTTGTTTTATTAGTGTATTTTCTGTAGACCTATCCTCAAATTCACTGATTTCTTCTTCTGTTGTGTCAAACCTACTGATGAACCCATCAAAGGCATTTTTTATCTTTGCTACTTTATTTTTCTTCTCTAACATTTCCATTTGATTCTTATAGTTTCCATTTCTTTGCTATAATTACCCATCTAATCTTGCACGTTGTTTATGTTTTAGAGTCTTTAACATACGATTCACTGTTAAATTCCCTAACATATTGTTCAATATCTGTGTCCTATCTGAGTCTGAATCTGATGATTGCTTTGTTTCTTTATTTTTTCCTTTTCGTATACTTCCTTTTTTTTGCTCAAAGCTGAGCACCTTGTTTAAGATAGGAGTGGCTAAGGGAAATAAGTTTTTATGCATCAAAGTGGAACACTTTTCTTTTTGCTATACCTTTAGTGTGGTGGTTTTAGTTAAACTAATTAGGAGTTTGGCTTGGTTTAAGATTTGTTGTTGATATTGTTACCTTCAGTTCACCTCAGGTGTCAATTCATCTAGTGAAATCCTGTGTTTAGGCTATTAATTTATTTTATAGAGAGTGTTTTCCTTCAACACCTGCTCCACCCTCAGCTTTAGATCTTTTCTTTGTGTGGTTCTCCAGAAGAATCTCATTACCCTATATTATTAACTTGGTTGTAGTGAGTAAAGGAAGGGAGAGCATTCTCCATCATTATGATTAAGCATCATCATAGTCAGGCCCTATGTCCCTGAGTCTCAGAAGTGTGGTCTTCTTCCTGTCTCTGGCATAATTTTGAGCCCGGCACATATTTCTGGCCCTTCCCTAATTGTAGAGATTTTCCCCTTTCTTTTCCCCCTCCTAGGCTGCAGTGGATTTTGCCACTTATAAAGTGACAGTATTTGTTTCACATCCACCCACAGATGAAGGTGTATAGGGGAGATAAAGGTAAAGTAACTAGCAGTTTTGCGCCTGTCTTGCAGTAGCTAATGTTCTTCCCCAGTTCCATATTACAAGGGAGATTTCTCAGGACTCTCTGAGACTTTGCCATGAGGACCTGGTCAGTTGTGGAGTAAAAGCCTGCAAGACAGTGTGAACTCCCATGTGGCTTAATTCTTGCCTGTAAATACCCAGTTGATGAGTATTTGCCAATGTCCATCAATTTGCCAATTTGTCTGAATTCCTTATACAAGCGTCTAGCTGCATCTTGCCCAGTTAAGCTAGTGCTTATATCTGGTGTCTCCATGCAGGTCCCTGTCTGTATTTAGATTTTGATCAGTTGGTTGCTCTCAGAACTTTGATAAGTTCAAGAAAAGTTGTAAATTTGGTGTTTGTCCAGCTTTTTTGGTTGTTGTTATAAAGTTAGGAGTAATGCTCCTTCCCAGGTCCCTTTATCCCTGAGTGGAAATTGGGAGAAACAATAAGTTGTATTTTTCAAAGTTTGTTAGTTTCATCTAAATTGTTGAATTTGTTAGTATAAAGTTCTTTTTTTAAGATTTTATTTTTAGGTAATCTCTACGCCTAGCGTGGGACTTGAACTTACAGCCTAGAAATCAAGGATCACATGCTCCACCAACTGAGCCAGTCAGGTACCCCATATAAAGTTCTTTATAACATTTTCTTACTATCCTTTCAGTGTCTGTAGTGATAATCCATGTTTCATTCCTCATATGGGCAATTTCTATTCTTTCTCTTTTTTATCAGTTCAACTTTAGGCTTATCAATTTTGCTGATGTTTTGAAGAAACAACTTTTTTTTAAAGATTTTATTTTTAAGTAATCTCTACACTTAAAATGGAGCTTGAATATATAATCCTAAAATCAAGAAATTCATGCTGTATTATTGACTGAGCCATTCAGGTGCCCCTCAAAGAGCCAACTTTTGACTTTGTTCATTTCTCTATTGTTTTCTATGTTGTTGTATTCTGCTTTTTCTTATTGTATTACTTCTACTTAATTTGAGTTTACTTTGTTTTTCTTTTTCTAGCTTTTTTTTTAAAAAAAGATTTTATTTATTTGAGGAAGAAAGAGTGAGAGAGCACAGGCAGGGAGGAGGGGCAGAGAGAAAGGGAGAAACAGACTCCCTACTGAGCAAGGAGCCCAATGTGGGGCTCAATTCCAGGACCCTGGGATCATGACCTGAGCCAAAGGCAAATACTTAACCAACTGAGCCACCCAGCTGCCCCTTTTTCTAACTTTTAAAGACACAACCATGAATCATTGATTTTATTTCTTTCTTCTTTATAATGTAATAAGCATTTAAAGCTAGAAATTTATTTCTAAGCACTCCTTCTAGCTACATCCCAGAAAATCTTATGTGGTATATTTTCATTTTTATTTAGTTCAAAATAGTTCCTAAATGTCTCTTGTAATTTCTACATTGACCTATGAATTGTTTAAAAGTACTGTATTTAACTTCCAAGTATTTGGGAGTTTTGAAATATTTTTTTGTTAGTATCTAATTTAATTCTATTGGGATCATTCAGAATATGATTTCTATTCGTTTAAATTTGACACTTATGTGAACTCACATATAGTCCACCTTTGTAAACAAAATATGTGTACTTAAAAAGAATGTGTGTTTGACAGTTGTTGTGTGAAGTATGGTTGTCTATAAAATACCAGGTAGGCCAAGGTAGTGGATCATTTTTATCAATTGCTGAGAAAGGGCTATTAAAAACTGTGACTGTGGGGCACCTGGGTGGCTCAGTTGGTTAAGTGTGTGCCTTCAGCTCAGGTCATGATCCCAGAGTCCTGGGATTGTCCCACATTGAGCTCCTTGCTCAGCGGGGAGCCTGCTTCTCCCTCTCCTCCCCACTTGTGCCCTCTTTTGCTATCTCTCTCTCTCACACAAATAAATAAATAAAAACTTTTTTAAAAAACCATAATTGTATTTTTGTTTTTCCCTTTAATTTTGTCTCTTTTTGTTTCACATATTTTGAAACATTGTCATTAAGTTTATATGCATTGTGATTGTTATATCTTCCAGATGAATTGAAACTATTATTATGAAATCTCTCCCTTTATCTCTACTAATATTCTTTCTTAACTTCTATTTTATATTATACTAACATAGCTCCTCTAGCCTTCTTATTATTCCATAATATATTTTTTCTATCCATTTATTTTCAGCTCATTTGTGTCTTTATATTTAAAGCATATCTCTCGCAGATAGCAGATGGTTGGCTTTTTCTTTTTTTTTTTAATTTTTTTTCTTTATTTATTTATGATAGTCACACACAGAGAGAGAGAGGCAGAGACACAGGCAGAGGGAGAAGCAGGCTCCATGCACCGGGAGCCCGACGTGGGATTCGATCCCGGCTCTCCAGGATCGTGCCCTGGGCCAAAGGCAGGCGCCAAACCACTGCGCCACCCAGGGATCCCCGGCTTTTTCTTTTAAATTCATTGTAATAATCTCTGTACATACCCCCTTTCAAAGTTCCACATTAAAAAAATAAAAAATTGAAAAAATTGAAAAGTTCCAAATTACATTTTGGCTTTTGTCTCAGAATGACTCCTACCTTAATTGCAAGGGAAGCTGAGAAATGTGGATTTTAGGGGAGAATGTTACTCAGGGTTTTATTACTAAGGAAAGAGAGGTGACTGGATATTGAGAAGCAATTAAATATATATTATAGTATCTTCCTGGATATATTCCTTCTATGGTCAAGTACTTTCTCAAGAGTAATTTCCAGGATTGTCCTTGAGCAATAAACTTTCTGAGGCTTTTTAGGTCTGGTAACATCTTTATTTTCCTCTTTCATTTATTTTTAAAAATTAAATTTATTTTTCTAAAGATAACATATTACCATGAGCACACACACACAGATACACACACATGCACACACACACAAAGGTAAACAGTGAAGATTCTCCTTATCCCTGTCTCCTCTATGTTTCCTACAGTCTTCATTTGTAAACATTGTTATTTGTTTTTTTTTCTATTCTTCTAAGGTTTTTATGCATAAAAAGAGAATAAGGCCATTCTTATTTTCCCTTGTTTCACACTTAAGACACATTATAAGATACATTATATTGTACCTTTCTTTTCCCACTTAATTTATATCAAAGATCTTTGATTTTGCATTTATATAAAAGTTGGACTAGATATAACCATTTTTAAAAAGATTTTATTTATTTATTCATGAGAGACATAGAGAAGCAGAGACATATGCAGAGGGAGAGGCAGGCTCCTTGCAGGGAGCCTGATGTGGGACTTGATCCTGGGACTTCAGGATCATGACCTGAGCCAAAGGCAGATGCTCAACCACTGAGCCACCCAGGCACCCCATAGATACAATCATTTTTAGGAATAATTTTTTAAAACTATTTGTATAAGGGAGTTGAGGTGAAGGAAATATTTAGGGGCCAGCTAACCTGCCTGTACTTCTCAACTGCTCAACAGACCCAAATGTTTCCCTTCCTTTTCCCATCAACATGTTGCCACCACCATGAGGGTGAGATAAAGGGACATACCTAAAAACTTGCCAACAACATTAGCTCCCAAAAATGCATCATGTGATGGCTCATTTTATGTGCTTACATAATAGGGCCACAGAGTGCCCAATTTTCTGGGTGTTTTTATGAGGGTGTTTCTGGGTGATATGAACATTGGAATAAGTAGACTAAGAAAAACATATTGCCATCGGCAGTATGGGTAGGACTCATCTAATCCATTGAGATCCTGAATAGAACAGAAAGGCTGTAAGAGACTTGACTGTCTTTAGGCTGGGACAAAAGTCTTTTGCCTTTGGACTCAGACTCAGACTGGAACTTATACCATTGCCTTTCCTGCTTCTCAGATCTTCACACACGTATTAGAACTATACTGTTGTTTCTTCTGAGCCTCCAGCTTTCCTACTTCAGATCTTAGGACTTCTCAGACTCCATAATCTAGAGCTGATTCTTTATAATCAATCAGTCTTTGAAATATATAACATTTTCATATTTCTCTGGAGAACTCTGGCTGATACAAGTGTTCAGCCTAATGGTCCTTATATAAGTTTTGACAGATATCTCACCTTTTCTCCAGTTTTGTAATGTCTTTAGTTTTAGGTTTGAGGAGAGACCCAATGTTCGCTTGCCATTTTTGTTTTATACTCTTGTTTGGCTTTTATTGCATTTTTAAAGATAGCCCGTTTTTGCTTTTAGTTTTGTTTATCCATTGTTTTTTTTTTAGATTCCACATATGAGTGGCATCATATGGTATTTGTGTTTCTCAATCTGACTTATTTCACTTAGCATAATACCCTTTAGGCCCATCCATGTTGTGTCAAATGGCACAATCTCATCCTTTTTAATGACTACATAATATTCCTGTGTGTGTGTGTGTGTGTGTGTGTGTGTGTATGTTCAATTCAGTGTAAATAATAAGGAAACCCACCATTTAACTGACCTTGCTCTTTTTGAGTGTTCTGTTAGAATTTTAAGAGTGTAATTTAGACCAAATTTAAAGCTCAGAGAAATGAAACAATATTCTACTTGTATATTGTAGCATTAATATACTTTAGCATAGTCAGGGAATAAGATATAAATATTACTGACTAGAACATATTGAAATGTGTAAACTTATAGTATAAAAAGCATAAAAGATAGTAAACTCAAAGAAGAACTAATAAATAGAGAGATACTCCATGTTCATGGATAGAAAGACTCAATATTATCAAGATGTTAGTTCTTTCCAACTTGATTTATTTTTTTTTCCAACTTGATTTAAAGATTCAATTCAATTGCAGTCAACCTCAACAAATTATTCTGTAGATATCAAAAAGATGATTCTAAAGTTTATATGGAGAGGCAGAAGACCCAGTGTAGCCAACACAATATAGAAGAAAAAGTTGGATGACTGCAGACTACAAGAATTAGTATACAGCTCCAGTAATCAAGACAGTGTGTTGTTGATGAAAGAACAAATAGATCAATGGAATGGAATAGAGAACTCAGAGACCTACACAAGTTCATTCAATTGATCTTTGATAAAGGAACAAAGGCAATACAATGGAGTAAAGATAGTCTTTTCAAAAATGATGCTGGAACAACTGAACATCCACGTACCAAAAAGTGAATCTAGATACAGACCTTCTATTCTTCACAAAAATAAAATGGGTCACATAAATGTAAATATAAAATACAAATCTATGAAGTTCTTAGAAAATTACATAGAAGATAATCTAGATGATGTAGGCTTTGGTGATGACTTTTATTTCTTTTTTTTTTTAAGATTTATTTATTATTAGTGTGTGAGGTGGGGAAGGGGCGGAGTGAGAGAGAGACAAACAGAGTTGGGAGCCCAATGCAGGGCTTGATCCTAGGACTCCAAGATCATGACCTGAACTGAAATCAAGAGCTGGACGCTTAACCCACCAGCCACCCAGGCAACCCAATGACTTTTTTCTAGTCATTAGTATAATACTAAGGCACAGTCTATGAAAGAAATAACTGATAAGCTGAACTTCATTAAAATTAAAATTTTATGCTTTGCAAAAGACACAGTCAAGAGAATAATAAGAAGACACGGATCGGAGGAAAATATTTGCAAAAGACACATAAGAGATTGTTATCTATAACATACAAAAATTCTTAAAACTCAACAATAAGAAAAAAAACCCTCAACAGTAAGAAAACAAACCACTCAATTTAAAAATGGGCCATAGACCTAAGCAAACACCTGATCAAAAAAGATATACAGATGACAAATAAGCATATAAAAAGTTGCTCCACAACATACACCATCAGAAAAATGCAAGTTAAAACAAAGAGATACCACTGCACATCTATCAGAGTGGCCAAACCCAGAACATTGACAACACCAAATGCTACCAATAATGTAGAGCAATAAGAATTCTCACTCATGGCTGATGGGAATGCAAAATGTTAGAGCTATTTTGGAAGACAGTTTGGCATTTTCTTAAGAAACTAAGCATGCTCTTATCACATGTTCTAGCTAGCTATGGTGCTTCTTATATTTACCCAAAGGAGATGAAAACATATCCACACAGAAACCTGCATACAGATGTCTATAGGAGCTTTATTCATAATTGCCAAAACTTGGAAGCAACCAATACATTCTTCAGTAGGTGAGTGGGTAAATAAACTATGGTACACCCAGACAATAGAACATTATTCAGGGTTAAAAAGAAATATATTATCAAGCTACGAAAGGACACGGAGGAAACTTTTTTTCTTAAAGATTTTATTTATTTATTCGTGAGAGACACAGAGAGAGGCAGAGACACAGGCAGAGGGAGAAGCAGGCTCCTCACAGGGAGCCTGATGTGGGACTTGATTCCCGGACCCAGGATTACCCCTGAGCCAAAGGCAGACACTCAACCGCTGAGCCACCCAGGTGTCCCGGACATGGAGGAAACTTAAATGCATATTTAAGTGAAAGAAGCCAATCTGCAAAGACTAAATACTATATGATTATAACTACCTAACATTCTGGAAAGGGTAAAACTACAGAGACAGGAAAAAGGTCAGTGGTTATGAGGTGTTAAGAGGAAGGGAGGAGTGAATAGGCAGAGTAGATGATTTTTAGGACAGTGAAAATACTCTGTATCATGCTGTAATAATGGATACGTGTTATTACAAGTTTGTCCACCATAGGATGTACAACACAAAAAGTGAACCCTAAATAACTTCTAGACTTCGAGTGATAAATGATGTGTCAATGTAGGTTCATTGATTGTACAAATGTACCACTCTGGTGGTAGATATTGATAATGAGAGAGCTATGCATGTGTGGGGGTAAGGAGCTTATGGGAAATATCTACCTTTTGCTCAGTTTTGCTGTAAACCTGAAACTGCTCTAAAAAGTAAAATCTATTAAAAATCAATATAGGGAAAATTTGTACAACACACACACAGCTTTAAACCTTTCTACTGCTTTGCTGATGGCAGAGTTGTAAATCCTTTTTGAGTAATGGAAAATGTAAATATTAATTTTTTATTTATTGTGACAGAATTTCAGGGGCCTACACAGGTGACTGGAGCTTTGATCACTGCTAGCTGATGGCCAGAGAGTGTTAGTAATTTTGAAGTGAAGAAAATTACAATTTTTAAAATAAAGATTTCTCATCTTTTGAAGAAATGAATGAACAAGCAATGTATAAACGTGGCTGGCATGTTGATGCTTTCTCTTTGAATTTCAATTTGCTCCGTATAACTTGCCTTAGAGGCTGAATGGCTCATTTAGAAACATTCCCATTGCCTTGCTTTTATAGTTTGCTCTTGATTTCTCCAAAGCTGACACAAGTCACATGCAATCAAATTTATATCCCTGGTGGACAGGCCTGTCCTAATATTCTCTGACTCACACCCAGGTTGTTTGCAGCACAGCAGTTCTGCTTCTAAATACATCATTTTGTATTCTGATGTTAACATCTTGCTGAGAATTTGTCCCTTAACATTATTTCTTTAATAGTGTAACTTTTTTAAAAGATTTTATTTATTCATGAAAGACACAGAGAGAGAGGCAGAGACACAGTCAGAGGAGAAGCAGGCTCCATGCAGGGAACCCAACGTGGGACTTGATCCCAGGTCTCCGGGATCACACCCTGGACTGAAGGCGGCACTAAACCACTGAGCCACCAGGGCTGCCCTAGTGTAACTTTTTTGATTTGAGATGAATAGGATACTCTTCTTAGAACATTCCCCTACTTTTTAGAGGGTAATTTTTCCAAAGTATCAGCTAACCTTTTAATAAGTTTTTGGTGCATTTTAGGAAGTATTCTTTTCAGGAAGGAAGGTTTTTTTTTTAAGATTTTTTATTTTTAAGTAATCTCTACACCCATTGTGAGGGCTTGAACTCACAGCTCTGAGATCAAGTGTCATGTGCTCCACTGACTGAGCCAGCTAGGCATCTCTTCATTTTGGATTTGTAGTTCCAGATTGATTAATCACTAAAGAGTATAGCAGAAGGATGATGGATAGAGTATTGAATAGTAGTGGCCCTGGTGTTACTATTCAGGTTTAAACACTAGAAGATTCATGCTGAAGTGTGATCTGGGCCAATTATTTATCCTCTTTGCTTTAATTTCCTCATTTTAAAAATGGGGTTGATTGTCCTACCTATCAAGGAAGATTGTTGGGAGTATTGAAGTGTTTGATCTGGTGCTTAGCTTACAGTCAAGTGCTAGGTGATCTAATTTGTTTTAGAGATGGATGATGGAGATTTCCATGCCAAATATAGGAAAATTTAATGTTCATATTTTCAAAAATTTATTAGGAAATGCTAAATACATCAAATGATAAAGATATATTTTAAAATAACTTTCAGTTATTTCAGCCCAATGATAAAAAAAAGTATTCAGTAAGAAGGCATTTTATATTAATTCAGTTACATCATGGTCCAAATAAGTCTAAAAAATAACTATTTGCAAAAGTTATGTTTTTTCTAGCCAAGGAAGAAATAATTTTGTCTTCCAACACATCATGAAGGGATAACATTAAAATATTTACTCCTTAATATCAATTTTTATATTTTGCCCAGCTTTATGATTAATTGATGCCTTCTGATGATATAAAAATATTTGAATTATGCATTGAAGTTTTTGATAGCTAGTAATATCTGCATCTGTTGAATTAGTCTATCATTTTCTTACTCTCTGTACTTAGTGTCTAGAAAAATAAAAGGATCTCAAAAGTAAAAATGTGGCTAACCTAATAATAATTAATGTAAGAAATACTTGTTAAGATCTACCAAGTAGGAATGATAGGCAGTACACAAAACTTGCATCAATTCTTAAAATGTTCTCAGTAATGACCATAAAATGGGAATTGGTCCTGAGGCAAGAACTGGGTATTTCTAGAATGTGGAAGTCAGTATGGCCAGGGCATAGTGAGTGAGAAGGAGAAAAGAAAGGGAATATAGTAGTGTTATTTTATCTGAGCTAAACAAAAATTAACCCTCCATAACAATAGTAACATCCCTATAAGAACCTGAGTTTATTCATATATAAAACCAACCTGGTCTCCAAAACACAGTTGAGAATATAATACAAAAATTTTTATTCCTATATTCCCACATAACACATTGAGAATAAATTATTATGAGTGTATTTCTGACAGATAGCTTAAATTAAACATGCTTAAAAAATAAAATCAGTACAACAGTATATTTTTTTTCTTTGTGAGTAGAGAATTACAAGGGGAGAAGTTTCTTACCTGCTTCCATTGCTTGAAATACCACCTCTATGCTATTTACTTTTACTTAGCCTCTACAACTCAGCTCAAAGACACCTCTGTGAAGCCTTCTCTGACTTCACTAAGCAGATCTCAGCACTTTTTTAAAGGTTTTTTTTTCTTTCTTTTTTTTCTTTTTGGTAATCTCTGCACCCATGGTGGGGCTTGAACCCATGATCCTGAGATCAAGAGTCACATGATCTTCCACCTGAGCCAGGAGCCAGGCACTGCAGATCTCAACACTTCTTATATGCTCCAAAAATACTTTGGTTATACCTGTTAGCATAGCTTTTACAATACTCATTTATTAATTACCTATTTGTAAAATTAGACTTTGTATTTTACACCGACAAGGATTATGCTCTAAAAATCTTAGTATCCCCAACTACAATGATGCATTAATCATTTTTATAATTATTGAATAATTCTCATCTTCCCCACCTGACTAAATCTAATTTGTTTGATACTACTGCCTCAGATAGAATCTAGCACAGTACCTAGCCCATGTAGATGCTCAATAAATATTTGCTGGAAGAAAAGTGAATGGCATGAGCTAATTATGCCAATAGGCTAGTCAATCCTATGAATCAAAGACTACATGTTAATCATTTTTATGTCATCACTTTCTAT
Source organism: Vulpes lagopus (assembly GCF_018345385.1). Taxonomy (NCBI): domain Eukaryota; kingdom Metazoa; phylum Chordata; class Mammalia; order Carnivora; family Canidae; genus Vulpes; species Vulpes lagopus. The sequence goes on from NC_054829.1 coordinate 38,043,280, forward strand.
CACTACTGTTTTATAGAATATAACTTTTCTTGAGAACTTTTCTCATAACTCTAGATATGAGCTCCTTGAGAGAAGGGACTTGGCCTTTAATCTTTAATATATCCCCATTCCCTGGTTCTTAATAGGTGATCAACAAATGTTTACTAAATTACTATGTAGCATGTAGTATACACTTGGTAAATATATGTGCAGATGATAATTTGAAAAGCATTCCTAGATATTCTTTAAAGTTATTTAAAAATACTTGAATTGAAATATTTTGTCTTAATAGCTTGACCTAAAGTATATTGTTTTTTAAACAAAAAAATGTATGAAGTTCTGACATTAATCAGCATTGAATTATTACATTTTCTTTAGAGAATGAACTTCCAAAAAAATTACCTCAGAAAAATTATTTGCAATCTGAAATTAACTTCAAATAGCAACCTAAAATCTAATAATTGACTTTTCTTTAAATATATCTTTTCTTTTTAAGATTTTATTTATTTGTTCATGAGAGACAGAAAGAGAGAGAGAGAGAGAGAGAGAGAGGCAGAGGGAGAAGCAGGCTCCACGCAGGGAGTCCAACGTGGAACTCGATCCAGGGTCTCCAGGATCACGCCCTGGATCGAAGGCGGCGCTAAATGGCTGAGCCACCCGGGCTGCCTTCTTCAAATATCTTGAACAAAGTTATTTTATATCTTGACATTAAATGGCATGTTAGTTAGACTCCTCAGATGTAAGTAAAAGATATCCAACACATAAAAGCATAAACACAAAGAAACCATAGATTTGGCTTCAGATCTGATTAGAACGATAGGCTTTGTTAACACCGATATACTCACTGATTTATGTCACTTTCTCAAAGAAGCCTTCCCTTTCTCCCATAGACTATTAGGCTATCTCATAACATTCTGCATACCTCTTTAATGTAACTTTACAACTTTAATTACATAAGGAATTATGTATGTACTTTAATGTGTATCTGCCACTAGGCTATAGGTTCCAAAAAGTGAGAGATCAAGTTTGTCATTTTCACTGCTGTCTCTGAAATACCTAGTACAGGATTTTTTATAATAATACTACATAAATTTTTGTTGAATAGATAATTAAAATTTTTTTTTGAAAAACTACTGGAATTTATAGACAGTAAAACCTAGAGAAATATGCCTCAGAAATGGTCATTAAATTTTTTATCAGATAATGAAGCAGTCTCTTCTACCCCATATAAAAAAAATTGTAATTATGCTGCAAGTCTTCTTCTATATTAGGAAAAAAACTAGTCCTTTCTGGAAGGTACACGTGGCCTAAAGCAGAACAAGGATTACAAAAAATACACTGATGGATTAACTCTCTTGAGATTATACCACTGCCATTTTACTTTTAAGGATTTTCACCTATCCATACCCACAGCTACATATTCTCTGGTTTAGATAACAAGGTATAACACGAAAAATGCTGTATGAGAGGAATAATTATTTTATTTACAATTTAAGATGTTTTATGATCTGTTTCTCCCTGTTTGCAAAATCAAGACTAATCTAAAATAACTATTTGAATTTCATGGGACCTTATGTGTATTTTCCTTTAGTTCTTAAAGGAAATGAACTTCAGAATTAAGATCATCAGAGACTAAGCATGGTGGTTGGATCAATTGTTAGTAGTGACATAATGTAAAACTATCTCTATTCCTGGTTTTTGTCATTTATTGCTCCTTGTTAGTTATGATGATTACTTTGACAAGGGAATGCTGAAGGCTTAGCAGTTTTTTCCAGGACTTCAAATATAGTTACCTTTTCTCTGGGCTATCAATATATGAGAGATGACATTTGATGGTCAGTGCTTACTGCATCTTTGTGATTTAAGAAATAAAATTGGATGCAAATACATGTATTTTATTATAATGTTAATAAGTATGGAAACGGACTCTAAGTTAAGCCAAATAAAAGGTGGAGTGATGAGTGAGGATTTATTTGAAGGATGAGAATAGTCTGTGAAATAGGAGCAAAAGCTGAACAATTGGTTTCTATGACACAAGAAGTACAATAAGGATCTATTTGGTAAACTAAGGAAAGAAGACACGTAATGAACACTCACTTCTCTACATCGTGGCAGCTCTCCTTCAGCTTCACCTTGACTTGAGTTCCAGGACAGCTGTTGCTGATAACTCATAAGACATAAGCTTTAGCCATGCCTTGCTTGTCCCAAAGTAGCAAACTGGAGGTCTGAGGGTCTTGTTAATCTTGCGCAGTGTTATAAGTAATTGCTAACATTAAAAGACTAGGACAAAGGAGAAATGACTAAATGCATTGTGGGATCTAGAATAGATCCTGTTTCAGAAAAAAAAAAAAAGGATATTAGGGGAACAATTGGTGAAATTTGAAGGACTGCACATGAGTTAATAATGTGGTATCAATGTAAATTTTCTGGTTTTAATAACAGTACTATGGTTATATAAGGTATTAACATGACTATAAGTCTAAAATTATTTTTAATAAAAAGAGTATTAATAAAACCTAATTTCTACCTTCTCTGGAAAAATGGGAAGATCCGACAAGATTATTTTGATGGAATGAATTATTTTCTAAAAAAATAATTATCAAAATTGACTCAAAAAGAAAAATAATCATGTAACAAATTGAAAGGTTTATTAAAATTAGCCACTATAAAATTTACCAGCCCTTAAGGGTTTTAATGGTTGTTACTATCAATCTATCAAAAACAGATAACTCATGTGCTTTTAAAAATATTTCTGATCACAGAAAAAATATGGGACATTTGATATCATAACTGATATAAAAATCTGCCAAAAATTACACACAAAAGAAAACTATACACAATTTATGAATTAAGTTGGAATAACCTCTGAATAAAATACTAACAAATAATGCCCAGAAATCTATTAAGTAAATAATTCCCATAAAAACTTTATTTTGTAAAATGCAGTGATGGTTTAGCATTAAGAAAACTATTCAGCTGATTTATTATATTAATAAGTCAAAGGAATAAGATGTGTCATATTGATAGATGTCAAAAAGGCACTCATTAAAGCTCAGCATTTTTTCCTGATAAGATGCACACATACACACACATCTCCAAAAAAACACAAAAAAAAGATCTCAAACTTGTAACCAACATTGTACTTAATGTAAACCCTAGAGATATTAAAGAAACAAAATAAGGATGACTGAGAAAACTGATTCTTTAATATTACTTTGGAAGCTGAAGTTTCAAACTAATCAAAGACAAAAATAAAGGAAATGACAAGCATACAAACTACAAAGCAGGATGCATCCAAAACTTTATTTTCAACTTATATGATTGTTTACCCAAGAAAATCAATGGAAAACCTATTAGAATTAATAAGAAATTTTAGAATGGGAGTCATACATGAATAAAAATACGAAAATCTATGCCTCTTAAATACCATCAGTAGTAACTGTTAGAAAACATAATGAGAAAAAGTACCAGACATACCATTTTACAAAAATGCATAATTTTTATTATATACATTTTATTTTTAATTTTTTTTATTATATACATTTTAATGCAGTCTTTTTTCTTTTCCTCTTTTTCTTTGCTCTACTTTTTTCCCCTGTTCTACCATACCGATGTTCCCAAAACCTTTTTCTCCCCAGGTAACCCCATCAACAACCTGATCTGTACCTTTCTGTATTTTTTTCTATGCTCATGTTATCATACAAAAGTATATAAACTCATGTAAATACATACATATATTCACAAACACATAGTAGTTTTTGTCACTTTTTTCCTTTATTAAAAGGGGACTTTGTTTCCTTACTCAACTTTGCAAGAATTCTTTCAAATCAACTGGTATATTTCTAATTCATTTTTAATAGATGCATAATATTATATATCATAATTATTATATCACTACCAAATTCATGGGTAGTCACCTGTTTCTGGGTTTTGCCACTAAGAACAAATTCAGTAAGTGCTTATATGTTTTTATACCCTGATGGATTTATTTCCATGGAAGAAATTCTCAGGCCTGAAATTAATGAGACTAATTAATCCCTTTATGAGAGATATTGGTCCATAGTTTTTTGTTTGTGTTCTGTCCTTGTCTGATTTTGGTAATAGCAGACTTATAAAATGAGCTAGGAGGTGTTTCCTCCTCTTCCATTTTCTAGAACAGATTGTGTATAATGGGTGTTAGTCCTTTAAATGGTTTATAGAATTCTCCAGTGAGTCTACCTGGGACTAATCATTTCTTTTGGGGGAACTTTTTAATTACAAACTAAATTTCCTTAATTGTTGTAGGATTTATTGAGATTTTCCATTTCATCTTGATTGAATGCTGATAGTTTGTGATTTTTGAGGAATTGGTTCATTTCTTTTGTTTTTAAACTTATGAGCATAAAGTTGTTCATAGATGTGATGGTTAATCTTATGTGTCAATTTGGCTGGGCCGCACTGCCTAGATATTTGGCCAGACATTATTCTGGATGTTTCCATGAGGGTGTTTTTGGATGAGACTAACATTTAAATTGGTGGACTTTGGGTAAACAGATTGCCCTCCATAATGTAAGTGAGCGTCATCCAATCAGTTAAAGGCCTCAATAGCATAAAGACCTCACCTGACCAAGGAGAAATACTGTACCAGATGGCTTTTGGACTTGGACTACCACATTAGCTTTTCCTGGGCCCCTAGCCTGATTGCCTTCACTCTTGAGCTGCAACATTGGCTCTTTTCTGGGTTTTCAAGCTTGATAGCTTTAGAATTGAGCTGTAGCATTGGCTTTTCTCTGGGTTGCCAGCCTACTGGCTCACCATGCTGATTTTGGACTGCCAGTGTCCATAATCACATGAGTCAATTCCTTAAAATAAATCTCTTTCTATACATGCACATGTTATCAGTTCTGTTTCTCTGGAGAACCTAATAATTATTTCCTCCTAATGGCTGCAGGATCTGTAGTAATATTCTCTGTTTAATTGCTAGTATTGGTGGTGTGGGTCTTCACTCTTTTCATCTTTGTTGGTATCATTAGGGATTTATCAATTTATTGATTTTTTTTTAAAAACCTAGCTTTTTGTTTTATTGATTTTTCTCTATTGTTTTCAATTACATTAATTTCTGCTCTTCAATGTTTTATTCCTTCATCTTCTTTAGATTTATTTTTGTCTTCTTTTTCTAGTTTCTTGAGGTAGAAACTTAAGTTATTGATTTAAAATCTTTTTTTCTAATGTAAGTATTTAATACTCAGCACTGCTTTAGCTGCATCCCACATATTTTCATTGTTGTATTTTCACTTTCACTCATTTCTATCTATTTTTAAATTTTTCTTTGAGACTTCCTCTTTGATTTAGGCATTATTTAGAAGTGTATTGTTTTACTTCCAAGTGTTTGAAGAGTTTCCTAATTGTTTTTCTGTTATTTATTTCTACTTTGGCTCCATTATGGTTATAGAATATACTCTCTGTTATTTCGGTTCTTTTAAGTGTGTTGATATATTTTCTGTGACTCAAGATATGGTACATCTTGGTGAATGTTTTTCACGGGCACTAGAAAAAAATGTGTATTTTTCTAGGTATACTATTCTGTATATTTCAGTTAGATCTTGGTTGATTGTGTTGTTCAAATCTTACATATCCTTGCTGATTTGACATCTAGTAGTTGTTTAGTAGTAATTGCTGAGAGTGGGATATTTAAGCCCCCGGTGTATAATTGTGGATTTGTTTATTTCTCCTTTTACCCTATCAGCTTTTGTTTCATGGTTTTGAGGCTCTATCATTTGGTGTATACATATTTAAGATTAAGTCTTCCTAATGGATTGGTCCTTTCATCATATGTAATGTGCCTCTTTGTGTCTTGTAATTTTTATTGTTTTGAAGTCTATCTTATCTGATGTTAATATAGCCATTCCTGCTTCTTAAAAAAATAATGTTTGTATGGTATGTCTCTCTATTCTTTTACTTTATTTTTTTACAAATTAGTTTTTTATTAAAAAACATTCAAATCATTAGTTTTCTTAGTGAAGAATATTGTGCATGTTCCATTTACTTGACTTATATATTAAAATACAAATAAAATTCAGAGTAAAAAGGAGGGGCACAAAATGATAGGTGCTTTGCAGAACACATAATTAGATACAATTCCTGTAAAAGTTCTTTTAATCCAAAATATTAATCACAAGTAAGGATCATTAATAATTTTCTTTATTTTTCAGGCTTATATAGAATCCTTCCTTGTAAAATTTCAACAAATGTAACCTCAAAGGCACTATATTTCAATGCTAAATAACAAGAAAAACCCTAAAAAATAAAGCTTAAAAAAATAAAAATAAAACTTTCAAAATTGCTATAAGCTTGTCATAGAGAGACTTTATTGGGCTGAGATAAATTCCTTCTATACCTAATATGTTGAAAGTTTTTATCATGAAAGTGTGTTGAATTTTGCCAGATGCTTTTCCTGCATCTATTGAGATGATCATGTGATTTTTATTCTTCATCTTATTAATGTATATCACATTAATTGATTTACAGAACTGAAAGCCTGGGGGTATTGGAAGCTCACCTCACTCTCTCTTCTTTCCTCCCACTGCAGGGGAGGAGTCACAATCTCTCTCCCTGAGCTGTGCCAGGTTCAGGGGACTGATGCAGAAAAAGTGAAATTGCTCTTTTTTCCTGTTTTAGTACAGCTGATCTCAGGTTTTTTACTTATCTAGGGTTCTGCAACTTCTTAACTGAATTCTGGAGTTTTCATAAAGGTATTTCATAAATTATGTTGTTAAATCTGCATTGGTGGAGAGGTGGAAATGAGGGCTGGGACTTCCTATTCTGTCATTTTTATGTTACGTGATCTTTATTTTACTTTAAATTTACTTGTGTCATTGTATTTGAAGTGAATTTATTATATACAGCATATTTTTGGGTGTTTTCTCAGCCACTCTGTCAATTTCTGTCTTTTAATTAGTGTATTTAAGCTACTTACATTTAAGGTAATAATTGATAAGTTAAGGCTGAAGTCAGTCATTTTATTATTTTCCCTTTGTTTCTTCTGTTTGTATTTTCTTATCTTCTTGTGGGACCTTTGAACATTTTTAAGAGTGGGTTTTTTTCCATTGATGTTTGGCTGGAGCAGGACAGGTATTGCCCAGAGCTTTTCTGTAGTAAGGCCATTCAATCCTTTGGCTAGGGGAAAGATTTTTCTTGGAAGTGTTTTTGTTTTTTGCCTTTGCCTGTTCATGGTTTCAGTTTGGAATCTTCTGCAGTGCCTTATCCAGGATATATGGAAAGCAACAAGGGAACTCAGGAACTCATCGCTATGTTGTTCCTCAAGTCTTGAGGTCCCCAAGCAGTTTACTATCTTCCAGAGTCTTCCTATCTTTGTTTGTTGTGTATGCCTAGGGTTTTTTAGTTGCAAGGAGGAGGTCCTAGGAAAAATAAAAGTTCTCCATCTTGGCAGAATTGGAATGTATATTTTTTCATAGCTCTTTCTAGATTGCTTTAGTGTGCACTCAATAGGATGTAATTGCCTCTGGCTTTGATTGATGGCGAATTCCAGTGTTAGAAAAACTTCAGAGGATATATTTATTTTCAGTACTGACAAATGAGATTATTAGGGTAATAATTATAATATGTTAGGATAACTAATATATGAACATTCCTTTTTTACAAGGATTGTTTTATTAATCTTCACTGTGGAGCACATTCAGATAACATGCACTAAATCTTTTGTCAGTATTGTGTTTGTTGGTTTACTCTGTGTGTATAACATTCAAGAAAATAAATACTCTGCTCATATTAACTCATTAGAATAGAAATATTCTAATTTTCTTTAAGATAAGAAAAATACAAGTAACAATAAAAAGAATGAAATAAATATAGTTGTTTTACTGGATATTTGTACATATTCTCTATGAATATAAACTCTGCTTTAGTTATGCAATCGAAGTACCCAGTCAGAAGTATGATACCTGAAATCAAGCCATGTAATGACGGAAAATGTTTCTGCATTCAATGTTTACTTTAAAATAAAACAAATTACACACACATATCTATATATCTTTGTTTCTATATCTACATATTCTAACCAAATCCACAAAATTATCTGGAAAGTGCTTATTTTGCTTGAGATTCTCTTTGATACAGTGAATTCTATAGGTTAAAAAGGAAAGGAAGAAAGACTCTATTCCTAATGATTATAAAATCCATTAGATGTTTTATAGCAGATGCAGTAAAAATGTGTAGAGTCACATGAAAAAACCATAAAACTTAAAAGATACATAGAAACCTGGAATAAATGGAGAGAAATTGCTTATTCGTGGATGAAAAATATATAAAGATCTTAATTCTCCTGAAATAAATCTATAAAGTAAATGGAATTATAAAATTCCAATAAGTTTTTTTCTTTTTTTTTTCCAATAAGTTTTTTTCAAATAATTTAGCAACATGTTTTAAAGTTAATTTGGAAAAATAAATGGATGAGAAAACCCAAGAAACTTTTGAAACAGATGAAAACTTATAAAAGAATATAGTTAAAACAGTTAATACCAGTTAAAAGTTGATACTGGTATAGAAATAAATCTCAGGGAACAGAGTAGAATTATCATAAAGAACACATCTAAATTCCTGGGTAAAGAATTTAATAAATGTGGAAGGCTATGTGTTAAGGAATTCAGAGGTGAGTGATCACTAAAAATGACTATTTGAGTAGGGAAGATGTGGGATAAAGGTGATCCTAAAAGATTAATCAAACAATGGTGTAAAGGTTGAAATGGCAGTGATAAAAAAACAGAAACCGGAAATTAGTTCAAAAATAATTGTAATAATTGAGCTGTTTTTATGCAAAATCCAAAGAGCAACTGGAAATGGAAAAGAAAGGGCAGATGAAAACTATGAAAAAGAAAGAATTGAAGCTTTCTCACTAATTGGCTCTGACAGTAAAGGCCTCAGTGATGATGCCTAGAGGAAGAAGAGCTGAAAATAATAAGGAAGAGAGAAGAAGTTCAGATTTTGTTATATCCTGCTTAAGATGGTGATGATAATTCATGAGTTTAGAAGGCAGTTGGAGATAAATGACTGAAGTTTATCCCTTTAGTGAAAGGGATAGGGCTGAAAAATATTTATTTCTCACTCATTCCACAAAAGACTGATGGATGGGGATATATATGAATTTGGAAATCATTCACTTGGAAGATGATTAGAATTTATACTTAGATTTTGAGTCACTGGTTCTATGAGGTAGAAACAATAAGCAGAAGAGAAGATAAATAGTTGAGTACTGATTCTTAGGGACCACTCATTAGAGAATAAATAAGCAGAAGAGTCAAAATGGGTAGTCAACAAAGTTAAAGGAGAGTGAGGATAACGCAGTAGAATGGAAGCCAAGTGCATGGAGAGTTTCAAAGAGGAGGCTGTAGGTCGCTTTAACAGCTACAGAAAGGTAAGGGAAAATAAGGACTTAGAAGTAATAAGGAGGGGCTCCTGGATGGCACAGTTGGTTAGGTGTCTGGCTCTTGGTTTTGGCTGGGTTCATGATCTCAGGGTCATGATATTGAGTCTGGCTTCAGCCTCCATGCTCAGTGTGGAGTCTGCTAAAGTTTCTCTCTCTCTCTCTCTCTCTCTCTCTCTCCCTCTGCCCCTCCCCATGCTCACTCTCTCTCAAGTAAATAAATAAATCTTTAAAAAAAAAAATAAGTAATAAGGAAACCACTGATGGCTATGGAAAATATGGTTTCAACAGTGTAATGGAGGTGGAATTACAGGATGATTGCTGGGTCCTGAGGAATGCCCAAAGGCTTAGGACCACAAATTAGTAGTAAATGAAAGAAGAGATTTTATTTTTACTTTTATTTTTTAAAGGATTTTACTTATTCATGAGGGACTGAGAGAGAGGCAGAGACGTAGGCAGAGGGAGAAGCAGGCTCCCTGCAGGGAGCCTGATGCAAGACTCAATCCCAGGACCCCAGGACCTGAGCCAAAGGCAGACTCTCAACCACTGAGCCACCTAGGTGCCCCAAAATAAGAGATTTTAATTTAAGCATTAATTTAGTACTAACTACAAGTCCTATACACTAAAAAATGAGAAATATTTCACAGGGAAATTTTAAAAAACCAAAATAACATAAGTATGTACCATGTTTATAGATTTAAAAGCTCAATTCTATCAAAGTTTATAGATTCAATTCAATCCCAATCAAAATATTAATGGGATTTTTTTTTTTTTAGAATTTGACAAGTTGATTCTAAAATTTATATGGAAAAACAAAACCCAATCTTGGAAAAAAATTAGAGCTGGTGGATATATATATATATATATATATATATATATTTTTTTTTAACTATAAAGTTACAATAATCAAAACATTGTGGTGGTGTTATAAGGACAGACAGTGGACCAGAACACCTACACGTATGTAGTCACTTGATTTTTGCAAAGGTGCCAAGAAAATTGGCTAATAAACTGGTGCAACAGAGAAAAGATAGCCTTCTCAACAAATGGCACTACAGCAAAATCGTAAATATTTATAAAAAATGAACATCAATCCTACTGCACACATATCACAAAAATTAATTTGAGATGTATTATTGACCTAAATATAAAAGCTAAAAGTATAAACTTTTTTAAAAAAAGATTTTATGTATTATTTAAATACAGGGGAGCAGGGGAGGGGCAGAGGGAGAAGAGAAAGAGCATTTCCAGCCGACTCTACACTGAGTGCAGAGCCCAAAGCAGGGCCAGATTCCATGACCCTGAGATTACAATCTGAGCAGAAATCAAGAATCTGATGCTCAACTGACTGAGCCACCCAAGTGTCCCTAAAACTATAAACATTTGGAAGAAACATAAAAGGATATAAACGGAACCTGAGTTAAACAAAGACTTATTAGAGGACACAAAAGCATTAACCATAAAAGAAAAACATTGATAAAGTAGACCTAATCAAAAATTAAAACTTTTGCTCACCAAAAGACAACAGTTAAGAAAATGAAAAGACAAACCACAGTGTCCCTGCTATCAATTTATGGCCTATAAGTTCTAAATTCACCCTTCTCTGGAACATTTATATATTTTTCCATTGCCACCTTTGTCAGTAAAGGACTTTGTTATGCTCATTCAGACTCCTACTTAAGCTTCAGGCTCCTGCAGTATTTGCAACTTCTCTAGCACCAAGGTGCTATGCTGTAGTGCATGGTGGCCAGCAGCACCCAGTGGCAAGCAACTTCACTTGGCACTTCCCTCAGGCAGTTTTGTGCCAGACTGCTCTAGTGAGACATTTCCCTATGAACAGGCTTCATCAGCACATTAGAGGCATACTTCTAGCAAGTTCCACTGATATGGCATCACAGTGACATCTCTGTCAGCTATTTGGTAAGTATAGCCAGTACCTTCAAGATCTACATCTCAGCTCTGGTGAGGCTTCTTCCTTGGGCACTTTATCTCAGTCCTAGGGATAGTAAATGTTCTTTATACCTACTATTTCTATATTCCTTAAAGCTCTTTTTTTTCTCACTGGCCAGTCTTTTGGTCTTCAATCCCCAGTTATTTTTAAGAATTCATAAGCCTATTAAACTCTTCCTGTTCAAACTACATGGCTTCTCTATCCTGACTAATACAGACAAGAAGAAAATATTTATAATATATACGTCTGAACAAAGGAATTCTATCCAGAATATATAAAGAATTCCTAAATCAGTAACAAAAGACAAACAATTCAGTAAAATATGGGCAAAAGACTGAACAGACCACTCTCAGAAGATGTGCAAATGATCAATACATGAAAAGGTGTACATCTTCATTGGTCATCAGGAAGATACAAAATAAAATCACAATGAGATGTTATTTTTACCCATTAGAATGGCTAAAATTAAAAAGATAGATAATACCAAATGTTGGTGAGAATGTGGAGAAATAAGAGTTCCAATCCATTGCTGGTAGGAGAGCAAAATAGTGAATCACTTTGGAAAGTTGTTTGACAGTTTCCCATAATGTTAATTAATCATATACCTGCCCCCTAACCCAGCAATTCCACTCATATCTATTTCTCCAAGAGGAATGAAAACATCTCCACACAAAGATTTGAACAATAGTGTTCACAGCATCTTTATTCATAATAGCCAAAAACTGAAAATAACTCAATTATGAATTGATAAACATTGTAATGAATCCCTATAGTGGGCTATTACTTAGGAATACACTGAACTATGGATGTATTCAACAACATGGACAAATCTCAAAAACATTGTGATGAGTGAAAGGAGTCCTATCCTCAAGAACAGGAGACAGAGCTGACTTTTTTTTATTTAGAAAAATTATTTATTTCTGCTCTTTTCATACATCTTATTGTGCAAGAAACAATCTCACATACATATCTGAATAATGTACTGTCGCACTGTTTACAGGCAAAGCACCATAGGTAAAGCTGATCATTTGGCCAGAGTTCTCAGCTTATGGGATCTCACTTCCTGATTTTACATTAATTTTTGAAAGTCAGAAATGTCATCTCCACAAAATGTTAAGGGTGCTGTAAAAAACAATCACTTTATTCAATATTATAGTTGTGGAAATGGAGTATATTTTCTTTAAGAAATGAAAAACTAAGAAGAAAATGCCACTAAACATCGTTGGTGTGTCTGTACAGGCCAGCAGGAGAAATACTATGAGAAGCTTGTCTCTTTGATACCAAGAAGACATTCTAGTTCAAGCTTTAATATGATTCCTATTTCTCACTAGATGCTTCTTTTCTACTGCTTCACTCTTTTTCCGTATTTCACATCAGAGGATTGGTACAGCCTTTAAAACTTCATTAACAGAAGCAAATCCAATATCCACTGATTTCTTGTCAAAAGGCACTTTTTAACCCATCAGGTAGCCCAGCAGTTTCATTCTCATGGATACTCTAGCCATGACAAAACTCAATAGGACACAGATGAATCCAATGAATAGAAGAAGAAATCTATTGAGTTTTGGAATGTTTGGTGCATTCGATAGGTCCAGGATTATAAAACCTAAACGTCCCATTGTAAACAAGAAGCTGGATGCAAGTCCTTCCATTATATATTGTCCATTTACTCTGTAGGCTAAGAAAGCTATTGGTCTCTGATGTCCATGTTCATCAGTTATAGAACCAACACTTGGAGGTTCAACAATAACATCATAAATTATTCCTCCAGTGATGAGGAAGTAAGACACCACCACCAGAGCGTACACCATCATGGCCAACAGCATGTGCACCCAGGGTGGCTTCTTCAGCTTCAGGTTGGGGCATTCAAGCACTAAGAATGGGATGTGGTACAAAGTCTCCATGTTGGTGGTATGAGGGGTTTCTCTCCCAGAGCTGACTTTCTTAACACAGAAATAGGAAGAGACAAAATGAGAAGACAGAGAAATTGATCCTAAATGAAAGAACAGGACAAGATCACAGCCAGAGATTGAAGCTAAACAGATATAAGTAGAATGCCTGATAGAGAATTTAAAGTAATGATCATAAGGATGCTCACTGGTCTTTAATAAAGAATGGAAGACATGAGTGAGACCTGTAACACAGACATAAGGAGATTAACATAGCAGAGATTAAGGACGCAATAAACAAAATGAGAAACATGCTTGTTGAAATGAACAGCAGGATGGAAGAAACAGGAATAAATTAATGACCTAGAACACAGAGTAATGGAAAGTAATCAAGCTGAAAAGAGAGAAAAAAGATTTATGCAACACGAGAATAGACTTAAGGAATTCAGGGACTCCATCAAATGTAGTAACATTCATATTATGGGAATCCTAGAAGAAGAAGAGAGGAAAGGGGGCAGAAAATTTATTTGAAGAAATAATATGCAAAAACTTCCCTAATCTGGGGAAGGAAACAGATATGCAGGTTCAAAAGGCATAGAGAACTCCATAAAAATCAACAAAAGCAGATCCACCTCAAGACATATTGTAATTAAGTTGGCAAGATATAGTGATAAAGAAAAAAAATTAAAGGCAGCCAGACAAAAACTTACAAGGGAAAATCCATAAGGCTAGCAGGACCTTTTTCAATAGAAATTTTGCAAGCCGGAAGAGAGTGACATAATATTTACAAAGTGCCAAATGGGGAAAATCTGCAGCCAAGAATACTCTAACAGCAAAGCTATCCTTCAGAAAAGAGAGATAAAGAGTTTCCCAGACAAACAAAAGCTAAAGGAGATCATCGCCACTAAATCAGCCTTGCAAGAAATATTAAAGGGGACTCTTTGAATGGAAAGGAGAGACCAAAAGTGACAGTATAAAGGTAGGTAACAACAAAAAGGTAGGTAACATAAAAGCAGTAAAAATGAATATTTCTGTAAAAAATCAGTCAAGGAACTCACAAAATAAAAGAATACCTAAAACATGGGGAGGAGAAGAGCAAAGAATGGGTTCAAATTTAAATAACCATCAACTTAATACAGACTGCTATATGCAGAAGGTTTTTATTTTTTCCAAAGATTTTTACTTATTTATTCATGAGAGACACAGAAGAGAGAGACAGAGACATAGGCAGAAGGAGAAGCAGGCTCCATGCAGAGAGCCTGATGTGGGACTCAACCCTGGGACTCCAGGATCAGGCCCTGAGCCAAAGGCAGATGCTCAACCGCTGAGCCACCCAGGCATCCCTGCAGAAGTTATAAAGAAGAATCTAATCTTTCCATTTGCAAGGACATGGATGGAGCTAGAGAGTATAATGCAAAGTGAAATAAGTGAGAGAAACACAAATACCATTTGATTTTACTGATATGTGGAATTTAAGAAACAAAACAAGTGAGCAAAGGGGGGGAGAGAGAAAGAGACAAATTAAGAAACAGACTCAATTATGGAAAACAAACTAATGGTTATCACAGGGGAAGGAGATGGGGGAATAGGGTTAAATAGGTGATGGAGATTAGGAGGGCACTTGTGATGAGCACTGGGTGATGTGTGGAATTGTTGAATCACTATATGGTACACCTGAAACTAATATAATCCTGTATGTTAACTAGCAAACTTTAAAAAAAGTCATAGTGATTTTTAGGGGCTTAAAAGCAGCAACGGAAACTGTTCTTCAAAGTAATTTCTAAATTCTATCTCCTTTATGTCATTTTTCTGTATCAACTTAGTAATGATGTCTTCCATTCAGAGGCAGATTTATGGAGACACTACTAAAGCTTAAGCAATTCTTTGACTCCTTCCAATATGCACATACTTATGCTTTTGTAAAATTTGAAAGACCAAGGTATTTCAACTGTAATCAGTTAAGACCACTTGTGTGAGGTGGTGTTGAAGTAGCCAGCGGCACTTTGGGATTCAGATGAGGAACAAATGAGTTGGAGGTATATCTTCTTTGAATTTTTTTAAAAAAGATTTTATTTATTCATGAGAGACACACACAGAGAGGGGCAGAGACATGAGCAGGCTCCATGCAGGGAGCTGGACGTGGGACTCGATCCCGAGTCTCCAGGATCACCCCCTGGGCTGAAGGCAGCGCTAAACCGCTGGGGCCCCCCCGGGCCGCCCTATCTTCTTTGAATTTAACGGGGTATACGGGGTATATTGAGGTGGCTTGTAGTTACTTGCATGTCTATTTAAGGCATTATTAGATGTCAGAATAGTGTTGGAATGGCTTTCAATATGCTCCCATGGCCCACTGAGCCTGCTTAGCCAGCAGTGTGACAGGAAGGTATTAGGCTAGAGTCCACAGTACTGTATGAAGTTGTCCTATGGTGCTGTGACAGACAACTCCTAGAATGATGCTTTCTGACATTCACACCCTGTGTAATTACTTTCCCTTGAGTGTGGGTGGGGCCCAGGGATTCCTTCCAACTGAGTAGTGAAGAGATGTCACTTCTGTGATTAGGTTACAAGAAGACTGGCTTCTTGCTAGCTTGTTTTCTCTTGCTGCCAAGCTCTCTCTTGCCCTCTTGCCTGCATGTACTTCCTCTTGCATCAAGTCAGCTGCCATGCTGTGAGATACTCAGTGTAGAGGCATGCATGGAAAGGAACATTTTTTAAAAAATGGTATTCATGTTAAATAAAATTTAGCACATTCCATAGGCTTGTAACCACAACCCTGTAAGAAACATACAAACAGCAAATACATCGTTTTTTAAAGCTGGTATTGAAAACAAATTTGACAGGAATTTTCAAAATTGTTTTCTATAAAAATACTGGGGAAAATGTATTCTAGAAGCTTTTCAGGCAATTAATTTAAAAATTGTTTTCTCGGGCAGCCCCCATGGCTCAGCGGTGTAGGGCCACCTTCGACTCAGGGTGTGATCCTGGAGTCCTGGGGTAGAGTCCCGCATCGGGGTCCCTGCATGGAGCCTGCTTCTCCCTTGGCCTGTGTCTCTGCCTCTCTCTCTCTGTGTCTCTCATGAATAGATAAATAAAACCTTTTAAAAATAAAAATTCTTTTCTTGATTTCATGATGTTTTCAGTAGATTTTTGTACTTTATTGTTATTTGTTTCCTCATCCTAAATAAATATTCATTTTCTCACTTTAAAACTTGATGTTTTGTCAAGGAATTTCATTATTGCATGCATTGTGTTTAAAAATGGAATTATCTTTTTTAAGTGTTTTGAATGTTTTGGAAGAAATGTTATGAAATAGTACATTTATTTTTAAAAGATGCTCAGGAAAAAAATAGGAAGTGGCTCCTTTTATATATAGAGAGAAACCTCAGAATTTAAGACACCTAGCACAAATAAATATTTGTGAGGGAGGAAGGTACAGAATGAATGAATTGTACTTCTACACAGGACCACAATATGTTTTATATCACAATAGATGCCTCATTATTACCACACTTTGTCTAACATACTTAGCACAGCACTTTAAGGAGTAAACAAAGAAGAAAATTAAATTTTAAAGGTACTTTATTTATTCGAATCTACTGATTGACATACAAGGTTTCCTAAAATTAGAATTTTTGAGAAGTTAGTAAAGTCTTTTAGCTATGAAATATCATCACACAAACAGAAGGAAAACAAACAGAATTATACCTTTTAAATATAGCTTTCCAAAAGAAACATATTTAGCAAGGGCAATTGAATTTTTTATTTGATTAGATGCCAGCATTACATACCAAAGACTATAGAACAAGTTGGTATATCACTCTATTTGTAATAAAGCTACATGAAGTCCCTTAATGCTATAGATATTCTTTAGAGTTGATATACCACTTGCTTAATCTAATTGGTTTGGTGATTTCCAAGTACTTTAAAAATTATATTGATTTTCACCAAATCCTAGTGACTGAAGTTCATACTACAAAATTGATCTAATTATAGGATATATCCCTTTTTTAAATGAAGACCATTATAAAACATCTTTCTTGTTGATTGCAGTTTTTGTATTTAAATAATCCTTGCCTATTAGACATGGAATTATATGAATGAGTTAATGCAAAACAGACACAAAGTATGAGGAAAATAGCAAAATGAAAAGCTTGTTCCAAACAAATATCCATAAATTTCTGAAAAACTGCAAAGGATTATTGGAGAAAAATGATTAATAATTAGTGTTAGGTTTTTAACAGATGCAAAAGGGATATTAACGTAAACCTATTAGTACATAGCTTTCATGATGCATCCTTATGTTTTTTAGCACAACTTATTAACTAAAAGTGAGTTTTTAGCACTTAATGAAAAACAGACTCTGCTGCAACATCAGAGATAATCAGCCACCAAATATCAAAGTTTATTAATGAATTTTACTTGAGATAATTTTCTCTAATTATATTAGAATGACAAACTAATTTAATAATGGCTCCTGGTACATAAATAAATATGAGTATTTATTACATTTCTTAAAAAATTCATTAGGCTGAAAAGGAAAAGATACATAATTTCCATACTTTCAGGCTCAAATTTTAAATTTGAGATTTTTATCCATTTTAATTAAAAAAAAGATTTTATTTATTTATTCATGAGAGACAGAGAGACAGGAAGAGGCAGAGACACAGGCAGAGGGAGAAGTAGGCTCCACGCAGGGAGCCTGATGTGGGACTGGATCCCCGACTCCAGGATCACACCCTGGCCAAGGAAGGGCAGGAGCTAAACTGCTGAGCCACCCAGGCGTCCCTTTTATTATATTGAAATTTTAATCACTTCTCAGGAAAAGGCAAAAGATTAAAAGGCTATAAAATTACCTTTTTAATTTTTTCCCATTTTTTATGGATATAGAGAAATGAAAATGATATATCATTACTAACTCACTTAATTCCATGATTTTAAACCAATGACCAAGTCTCTGCACAGTCCACTGAAAAACCAAGAATTTGTTAAAAGGAGGAGAACAAGGGTGCCAGGGTGGCTCAGTCAGTTGAACGTTGGACTCTTGATTTTGGTTCAGGTCATGATCTCAGGGTTGTGAGATTGAGCCTTGTGTCAGACTCCATACTGGGTGTAGAGCCTGCTTAAGAATCTGTGTCTCTCTCTGCTCCTGCTCACCGCCCCCCCAAATAAATAAATGGAGAACATGAATCAAAATGATAAAATTAAGTCAAAATTAAGTCAAAATTAAAATTAACTTAAAATTAAGTCAAATTTAAAGTAATCCTTCAAAAAAAAGTGATCTTTGAAATTCATTTTAAAGTGTTAAATTTTAATCACTTTAAGAAAACTACTGGAGGGCCCCCTGGGTGGCTCAGTGGTTAAGGATCTACCTTTGGCTCAGGGCATGACCTTGGGGTCCTGGGATTGAGTCCCACATGAGGGACCCCACAGAGAGCATGAATAAATAAATAAAATCTTTAAAAAAGAAAAGAAAACTACTGGAGGGGTGTCTGGATGGCTTAGTTGGTTAGGTAACTGCCTTTGGCTTAGGTCATGATCTCAGGGTTCTAGGATGGAGCCCAAGTCGGGCTCTCTGCTCAGTGAGGGTCTGCTTGTCCTTCTCCCCCTGCCACTGATGCTTTCTCTCAGTCTCTCTCTCAAATAATAGATAAAATCTTAAAAAAAATTTACAGGAAAAAATGAATTCTAGGGAATTAATGGTAGACACCAGCTTCTCTTTTTAAGTATATTAATTTAGTTCATTTGTTCAGCAGCTTACTGTTCAACAGATACGATGTGAACACCTACCATGTAGTAAGCACTATGCTAAATGCCGGGGATATAGTGGTGAACCCAGAAGACATGGTCTCTGCCCTCACGGAACTTCAGCTTCCAAGATGCTTTATCTGACCAACTTAGAAACCTGCTATGGAGCCTCACAAAATGATTGCAGTTTTAAACAGTGTTTTATTTGTTTTTGGAGGGAAAATCTTATTAAAGTGTTAAAATGTGAAATAATCCTGTAAGTTCAATTGACGTAATCACCTAGTCTTTCTGAAAAACAAGAAGAGGAACAACTTATTGTTCTATCTACACCAAACTCAAATCAGCAAAAACTAGCAGAAAAGCAGAATGGAGTATGGCCTAAAGGAAAATGTGTCTATGCTTCATTGCATTCCTGCTATCGACTCACTGAATTATATTGGGCAACTAAGTTAACAACAGGGCTTACATTTTCTCATTTATAAAATGGAATTATCTATGAAGACTTTTAAGATAAAGGAGATCATATATGAGTGTTCAGAAGAGCCACTACTTCAAGCTGTTATTTATTGTACATTATTTTTAACATTGATTGTCAAAAGGAAAGATAAGGAAGCAATATACTGAAATAAAGTCAAGTTCATTGTGTTGCATAGGTTTGGGCACCCTTCATAAGAGACTGGGGCTTTTAGCTCACTCTCAGAATATCAGAAATAAAAGTTCTCTAGCTGAAGTGAAGTAAATCAATCAGAGAAAGACAATTATTGTATGATTTCATTAATATATGAAATTTAAGAAACAAAACAGAGGATCATAGGGGAAGGGAGCAAAAAAATAAAACAAGACAAAATCAGAGAGGGGAACAAACCAAAAGAGACTCTTTTTTTTTTTTTAAAGATTTTATTTATTTATTCATGAGAGACACAGAGAGAGGTGGAGACACAGGCAGAGAAAGAAACAGGCTCCATGCAGGGACCCCAATGTGAGACTCTATCCCAGGACTCCAGGATCACGCCTTGGGCCGAAGGCAGACGCCCAACCGCTGAGCCACCCAGGCGTTCCAAGAGACTCTTAATCATAGGAAACAAACTTAAGGTTGCTGGAGGGGAGAGGGGTAGAGTATGGGGTAACTGCGTGATGGACATTGAGGAGGGTATGTGATGTAATGAGCACAGGGTATTATATAAGACTGATGAATCACCGCTACCTCTGAAACCAATAATACATTATATGTTAATTTAATTTAAATAAATTTTTTTTAAAAAGTTTTCTAGCTGTCCCATTGTGTTTGGTGATGATCAAGAGTGCCAGATTGGACCTGCTTTCCCCAACAATATGACCTCATCTCCATCATCACACATGCATAGAACTTTCAGGCAGCCACATTTCATAGACATGTATTATAGAGAGTCAAAGGCAGAGAATTAACACCTGCATAAAGGATGCAAACTAGGCCATCACATTAAAGAGTATAAATTGATTAAATGAAAATGTAGTAAATGACATCCTAATGGTCCTTATTCTGGCTTCCTAATTCTCTCTGCATAAGATGCTTTTATGCACCACTGAAGTAGAGCCATCACAACCTCCAACTAGCCCCAGTTAGTCTAATTACAGCCTAATGCTCTCCAAATATGTCTGGCATAAAAGCCTGCATAACCTGTCTTGTCTTAATTTAGAAAGGTCAGATCGAACACTTTTAAAAATCTGAACTATAGTATGACCCTACAGCACACACAAAATATACATTCTTTTTTTTTTTTTTTTTTTTAAATACTGGCGGGGAGCCGGAGTGCCTCAGTCGTTAAGCACCCAGTTGTTTTTTTTTTTTTTTTTAATTTTATTTGTATTTATTTATGATAGGCACACAGTGAGAGAGAGAGAGAAGCAGAGACACAGGCAGAGGGAGAAGCAGGCTCCATGCACCGGGAGCCCGACGTGGGATTCGATCCTGAGTCTCCAGGATCGCGCCCTGGGCCAAAGGCAGGCGCCAAACCGCTGCGCCACCCAGGGATCCCCAAAATATACATTCTTAAGGAAAATGTGCATTTAAACTATTTTTGGTATGGTAACCTGTCTCTGTACACAGATCAAGAATTTGTGAAACTGAGGAGTTTGGGGATTAAGATGAAGTGATTAAACTGCTATGAAAACCCTAAAAGACATTATTTAATCTCCATATCTTAATATTTTTATTCACTGTGGGCATGAAGTTTTGTCTTAATATATGTAAGGGGCACCTGGGTGTCTTAGTCCATTGAGCATCTGCCTTTGGCTCAGGTCATGATCCTAGGGTCCTGGGATATAGCTGGGCATCAGGATTTCTGCTCAGTGGGGAGTCTGCTTCTCTCTCTGCCACTCCCCTACTTGTGTCCCCCATCAAATAAATAAATAAATAAATAAATAAATAAATAAATAAATAAATAAAATCTTTAAAAAAAAGGCATGTAAAATTAGATAATTGTTTTATAACATAACCAATATAATAATAATTACTAATAATAAGCACTAATTGCCTTACAAGAGTTTGCTCATTTAATCCTATAACAGCCCTAATCAGAAGCTACTCTTATTACTATTTTAGAGATGAAAAAAAATGAAACATAGGTTAAATTATCTCGGGCCACACAACATGTAAATGAAAGACCTGGGATTTGAACCCAGGCAATCTGTCTCTAGGTCAGCTCTTTTAACTATGATGTGGGAATGCTATAGGGGTGTAGAAAGTCAAGGCCTATCATGCAGGCTATCTTAGATCACAGAATGTCTAGGAGGGTCAGAGAGCCAGATGTGGGGCCATTAGTCTGGAACAGTGTTGAAAATCATGCCATAGACCTGGTTCCTTAAAACCACTTTAGTTCTCCCCTCTGCATACAACACCACTGATACTAGCCAAGGTGAATTCTGGATGCTGCTGCCAGAATCTACTACAGCCTCCCCCAGTCAGTGGACATAGCCATCACTTCACCAGAATTGATTTTGCCAAGTCCCCACTTCTTTGCATTCCTAGGTCCTTTATCCAAGTCCAGCCTCTAAGGCTGATAATGACCACAGAGAATATGTTCTATAAAGACATTGGAGGCAACACATTGTTTCAGGTGAAACGATTACGTAAACATCTGAGAAAGAAAGCAATTTTTAATTGTTGATATGTGTCACCACTGAGAGGAATTTAAAGTCACCAAGAACATTTCCATTAATTAGGCACAGTCAATCTGTGGAGATAATGGAAAACATGAGTGTTTTCTCAAGGATGTATTTTCCATTTAGATTAGCAAACAGTATCTCTGAAAATCCTCAGAGGAAGTGAGTCATCACAGGCAATATCTACTGAGTCTACATCTTTTTTGCCTGTAGAATGTTTCACCTCATATGACGCTAATGAAGAAAAAGTAGTTTGTTGTTTGAGTGTAAAGACTAAATAATGATAAATTGGTTGCCTGAAGTGCAGTAAAAAAAGAAACAAATAGATGTGTGGCATTAACAGAGTTAATTATAGATGCAGATTAAAAGGCAAGATTAAGTAGTGGAAGAAAAGCAGAGAGTCACCTTCGGCCCAGACCCGCCAAGCAGCAGTGGTCAGTCACCTAGCAACAAGTTTCCTATCCCCGCTGTGCTCTTTAATTCAGCAAATCTGCTCAGGATGGCAGGCTGTTCTCCTGACAAAACGCATTATGTAGGAGACGGAGGGATACAAAAATCCACTGTACACAGCACTCTGCTCCCTATTGACCACTGATCCTTTCTCTCAATCCACAAAAGAGGTTCACATAATGCCCTGAAAGGAGAAGAGTCTCCACAGAGAAAACATTTGCTTGTAATTGAGATTGACTACATAATGAAAATGATGTTCTTTTTAAAATTCTGCTTGTTGAGGCCACACTTTTGTCTCCTGGCACTCAAAACACATCCCTGCTGAGAAAAGGGGCAAACATTGTAAAAACTCAAAACTGTGATTTTTTTTCTTTTCTTTGCATTGAAAATACCCATTCTATAACAAAATGGCCAGGTCTCTCTCCTTAGAACTTAAACAAGTGATAAGAAGGTAAACAGGAAAACTTCTATTCAGAGTTGCTCTCACAAATGCTTGCTTTGCTGAAGGCACACAGGCAATACATGCTCATTCATTTGCAAAACAACTGGGCAAAAATAGTCGAGAGAATTTGGATTTCTTGATTGTGCCCTCTGTGAAGAGACCATAAATTGCTGGTCAAAACTCAAGTCACCATTTCAAACACCCATTAAAATTTTAACCTGGCTCAGAGACAGGAGCAAAGACAAGCAGAGAATAGAATAGCTCATTTTCTTAATCTAGACGACACTATTCAAGGGCTTAGGTTGATTTCCTATAAATGATTGTGTTAGGATCTTTGAGAGGACTGCTCCAGTATAGTCACAGTTGTTTTAAAGCCAGGTCATTAAATTAATTAACTTTGAAATAAAACTAAAGTTATTTTTAAATAGATTAGCAAACATAATATATCTGACTGCATTACTATATTTCTAGGAATTTTATCATACAAAATAACATGACTTTTACAAAACATAAGTCATTTCCCACACATTAACAAAATGCTCTTAGCAAAACATGCATTCAACAAACTTTTATGAAACACTGCCTATAGCAGGCACTGTTATAGATGCTGGGGTTCCAGACATGAAAAATAGAGAATCCTAGCCCTCAAGAAAAACTGAGGAGTAACATACAATTTCAGCATGGTGTGGAGGATGTTGATATAGAACTGGGCACATAAGGGAACACCTTGAGTGATTTATGGCCCAGAATGTGGGGAATGTAGGAGGATGTTGTCCATACTGGCTAGATATTCTGAAGGAATGACATCAGAGCTAATCCCTAATCTGGTTAGAGATTGTCCAAGTGAAAGAGAAGTTCTGGCAAAGAGAATATTGTACAAAGATTCTAAAAAAGAGAAAGATCATGGTGCTTTGAGTGACAGAGAAGTTCGATAGGGTGGGAGGCTGGAAGTGCAGATGTATTAGAGGACCATATCATTTATAGACTTGTATGCCAGGCTAAGAATTTTATTTATTTGTTTATTGGTTTTGTTTTATTTTTAATTTTTTTTAAAGATTGTATTTATTTGTGAGAGACACACGGGGGGGGGGGGGGGGTGGAGAAGCAGGCTCCATGCAGGATGCCCGACTTGGGACTTAATCTCGAGTCTCCATCCGCCCTGGGCTGAAGGCAGCGCTAAACCGCTGAGCCCCCAGGTTGCCCTGTTTTTTGTTTTATTGAGAAATAATTGATATTCATCTTGATATAAGGCATGCAGCATGATTATTTGATTACATATATTGTGAAATGATTACCACAATAGGTTTAGCTAACACTTATCTTCCGATATAGATACAATTAAAAAAAGGATAAAGAATAAAGGGGAAAATGTTCTCCTTATCATAAGGACTCTTAGGATTTACTCTCTTAACAGTTTTCCAATACATCATACAGCAGTGTTAGTAGTAATCATCATGTTGCACATTACATCCCTCATGTTTTTTTATCTTATAAGAATTTTTACCTTGACCACCTTCCTCTTACCACCCTCTACTCCCAGCCTATTAATTAAAATCTGATTTCTTCTGAGTTTTGTTTTTTCAGACTCCACATATAAATGAGATTATAGAGTATTTGTCTTTCTCTGTCTGACATATTTCATTCAGCATAACGGTCCATCCATGTTATTGCAAATGGTAAAATTTCCTCATTTTTATGTCTTAATAATATTCCTTTTCAATTTTTTTGGTCCTCTTTGATTTTGGGGGGAAGAGCTTGAGAAGGATTGGTGTTAATTTTTCTTTATATGTTTGAAGCCATCTGGTCCTGGGATTTTCTTTTTGGGGAGATTTTTTAAATTTATGATTTAATTTCCTTACTAGCAATTGTTCAGTTCAGATATTCTATTTCTTCCTGGTTCAGTCTTTTGTAAGCTGTAAGGAGCTCAACTCCTGCTGAGCAGGGAGCCTGACTTGGGGCTCAATTCTAGGACCCTGAGATCATGATCTGAGCTGAAGGAAGACTCTTAACCAACTGAGCTGCCCAGGTGACCCAAGTTGTAGGTTTCTAAGAATTTTTTCATTTCTTCTAGATTGTCCAGAAGTCAGTTGTTTGGCATGTACATTATTCCTAATAGCCTCTCTTTGACCCCTTGAATTTCTGTGATATCAATTGTAATGTCTCCTTTTTCATTTATAATTTTGTTGGTTTGGGTCCTTTCCCCTTGTTAGTCTAGTTAAGGATTTGTCAATTTTGTTTTTTTCAAAGAACCAACTCTTAGTTTCGTCAATCTTTTCTGTTGTTTTTCTGTTCTCTATTTCATTCATTTCTACTCTAATCTTTAGAATTTCTTTTCTTCTCCAAACCTTGTCTCAGTTTGATCTTTTTCTAGCTTCTTAAGATATAGAGTTAGGTTACTCATTTGGGCTCTTTCTTGCTTCTCAATGTACATATTTATTGCTATGAACTTCCCTCTTAGAACTGCTTTTGCTATATCCCATAAAGTACCGGTACGTTCCATTTCCATTTTCATTTATTTCAAGAAATTTTATTTCCCCTTTAATATCTTCTTGATCCATTGGTTGTGCAGGAGAATGTTGTTTAATTTCCACATGTTCATAAATTTTTCCTTTTGTTATTGATTTCTAGTGTATGCCATTGTGGTCAGAGAAGATACTTGGTATGATTTCAATCTTCTTGAATTTATTGACACTTATTTTGTGAACAAACATATGATCTATCCTAGAAAATGTTTTGTGTTTCACATTTGAGAAAAATGTGTGTTGTCCTGTTCTGTATGTCTGTTAGATCCATTTAGTCTATAGTGTTGTTCAAATCCACTGTTTCTTTATTGATTCTCTGAGTGATCTCTCCATTGCTGAAAGAAGGGTATTACAGTCCCCAATTATTATTATATTACTGTTTATTTCTCCTTTTAGGTCTGTTAGTTTTTATATTTTAGGTGCTCTAATATTGAGCACATAAATATTTACAGTTATATCTGCTTAATGTATTGACACCTTTATTATTACATAATGACCTTCTTTGTCTCTTTTTACTTATTTGTTTGTTTGGCTTTAGAAAGAGGGGCAGAGAGAGAGAGGAAGGGCAGAGGGAGAAAAAATCCCAAGCAAGCCTGATACAGGGCTCAATTCCACAATCTTGAGACCATGACACAAGATGAAATCAAGCTTAACTGACTGAGTCACCCAGGCACCTTACTTTTTACCATTTTTAGTTTAAAGTCTGTCTAAGTATAGCTACTCCTGGTTTTGTTTTGGCTACCATTTGCTTGAAATGTGTATCTCCCCTTTTTACTCTCAGTATATGTGTGTCTTTAAGCCTAATGTCTCTTGTAGGCAGCATATTGTTTGATCTTGTTTTTTATCCATTGAGCCATTCTATGTCTTTTGATTGGAGAACTTAATCCATTTATGTTTAAAATAATTATCAATAGGTAAGGACTTATTATTACCATTTTTTAAATTGTTTTCTTGTTTTCTATATATATTGTTTCTTGTTTCTTATCCGTCTGTCTTTTTCTGTGTTTTGATGTATTTTGATATCAGTATGCTTTGAGTTCTCTATCTTGTTCTTTTATCTAATTACTACAAGATTTTCCCTTGTGGTTACCATGAGGTTTACATAAAATATTTTAAACTTATAACATCCTATTTTAAACTGATAACAACTTAGCCTCAATAGAATTTGTAAACTTAACACTTTTACTTCTCCTTCTCACATTAGGTTACTGTGGTTACAATTTACATGGTTTTTATTATGTAACTAATAACAGATTGTCTTATTTGTGATTATTTTTGCTATGTTTTTTTTTAACTTTTAAATTAGAGTTGTGAGTTCAGCACCACTATTACCATATTGAAGAATCCAACTGCGACTGTGTATTTACCACTACCAGTAAGTATTCAGAGATTTACACTACCTTTCTGTGTTTTTTATGATGTTAATTAGCATTCTTTTACTTCCACTCAAGAAAACTCTCTTTAGCATATCTTATAAGGCAGGTCTGGTGGTAATTAACTCCCTCAGCTTTTGCCTGGTCAGGAAAGTCTTTATCCCTCCTTTGTTTCTGAAGGACAGCTTTGCCAGATGTAGAATTCTTGGTTGAGTTATTTACTTTCAATATTTTGAATATGTCATGCCATTTTCTTCTACTGGAATAAAAAGTTTCTGTTGAGAAATCTGCTGATAGTCTCATGGGGTTTCCCTTGTATGTAACTTCTCTTTTTTTCTCTGGCTGCTCTTAAAATTCTTTCTTTGTCTTTGACTTTTTAAAAGATTTATTTATTTATTTTAGAGAGAGAGAATGGGCACAAGCAGGGGTAGGAGCAGAGGGAGACAAAGAGAGAGGCAGAGAAGCAGACTCCCTGCTGAGCATGGGGCCCAATGCGAGGCTCAATCCCAGGACCTGAGATCATGACCTGAGCAGAAACCAAGAGCTCGAGCCCCAAGTGACTATGCCACCCAGGTTCCCCTGTCTTTGACTTTTGACATTTAATGTAATGTGCCTTGGTGTGACTCTGTTCTGGTTCAACCTATTTGGGATCCTTTGGGCCTCATGGATCCAGATATTCATTTCTTTTCCCAGGTTTAGGAAGTTTTCAGCCATTATTACTTTAAATATATTCTCTGTCTCTTTCTCTTCTCCTTCTGGAATTCCTATAGTGTAAATATTGTTTCTTTTCCTTGTGTCCTATAATTCCTGTGGATTTCTTCAATCTTTTAAAATTCTTTTTTCTTTTTGGTACTCTGACTGTGTAGTTTCCAATGTCCTATCCTCCAGAACACTGATTCTTTCTTCTGCATGGTCATGCCCACTTTTGAAATTCTCTATTGAATTCTTCAGTCTAGTTATTATATTCTTCAACTCTAGGATTTTTGGAGTTTTTGTTTGTTTGCTTTTGTTTTTGATGGTTGCTATTTTCTTGTCAAACTTCTTGATTTATTCACTTATTTTCTTTCTTAATTTCACTTAGTTGTCTATGTTTTCTTGGAGTTCACAAAACCTCCTTAAGAGAATTATTCTGAATTCTTTGACAGTTCACAGATCTCTATTTCTTTAGGGTTGATTATTATTAACTTTATTAGTTTCCTTTTATAGTATTGTATTTTATCTGATTTCTTTGTAATCCTTGATTCCTTATATTGTTATTTTCACATTTGGATAATGGGACTTCTCTTCCAGACTTTGCAGGTTTGCTTGGGCAGAGACAGTTCTTCATTGGCTGGCTCAGTTTGGTTTCTGGTTATGTCTGCTGGTAATCTTTGACTAGGTAAAGTCCAGTATTATAGTCTACTTTTGGATGTGGCAACTGTTTGACTTTTGAGGACAGGACATGGGAGTGTGTCATTGGGTAAAAACAGCTGGAGCGAAACTGCAGGCTTGTTCCCTACTAGTCAAATGAGACTGTAGCATGGGCTCCACAATTGCCTGAATCCTCTGGTCAGGCTTACTAGTTGGTTGTGACTGGGTACTATATTCAATAGTAGGTGGGGCTATAAATTTGCTTCCCTGCCCTGGCAGGAGAGTAGGCCAGGGCACAGAAACTAGAAAACTAATTGTTTAAGGGCCTGAATCAGGCCTGAGTGTGCACTGAATTTCCTGGTCTGGTGAGGTGTTGTCTGCAGACAGGGGAAGCCACAGGCTGTGCTCTCTCTTCAAGTGCTATTGTGTGGAGGGCTGTTGAATGAGCTACACAGCTTCTTGTGTGCTCTGGTTAGGTTCCCTGGTCAGACAGGCTAAAGCTATATTCAGCAGTGATCAGGGCTATAAATTAGATTCCCTGCTTAGATGTAGAAGGAGAGGCAGCTCTAAAGCTCTTTGATGTTTTAACTCAAACTGGCTTATACCTCAAGTTTCTTGGCCTAACAGAGCCACTGGCTTTGCTCTGAAAGGTATTGTCTCTTTCCATCGTTCTTTTAGCTAAAGCACCACTGGGACATAATTCCCAAGAGTTGTCACCAACTCTTCTTGTCAGATAAGACCAAAATACACTCCACACTGAGTAGAGCTATCTCTCAGACCCTTTTCCTGGGCAGGATGGAGGGGGAATGTCCTACGCTACTCAATTTCCCAAACAGGCTCTCAAGTTTGAACGGATTAGGAGCTACCCTCAGCCTTTGCTAATAATTAATCCCCTACCTGTACATAGCATTGGAAGTCTTTATGTCCAGTACTGGCTTTGCTCTGGGGGTGATCAGCTCTGTCTACCCACCTCTCATCTCAAGCGCCACTGGGCCACACAGCTTCCAGGAGTTGTTACTGCCTTTCTGGTTAGATGGGGCTAGAAGGGACTACTTTTTTTTAGAGAACAGGGGAGGGGCAGAGAAAAAGAGAGAGAATCCCAAGAAGGCCCCACACCCAACTCAGAGCCTGGCATAAGGCTCAATCTCATGACCCTGAGATCATGACCAGAGCTGAAATAAAAAGTCAGATTTTTTAAAAAAGATTTTATTTATTCATGAGAGTCACACAGAGAGAGACAGAGACACAGGCTGAGGGAGAAGCAGGCTCCATGCAGGGACCCCAATGTGGGACTCGATGCTGGGACTCTGGGAACATGGTCTGAGCCGAAGGCAGATGCCCAACCGCTGAGCCATCCAGGCGTTCTAAGAGCCAGATTCTTAACTAAGCCACCCAAGTGCCCCTAGAAGTGACTCTTAACAGTGGGTGGGTCTGTGACTCAGCACCTTGTCCAGGTGTGGGCAAACTCTAGGGCCAGCAAAACTCTATATTTGAGGATATGAATCATGCAGATCTGCATCCCACTGAGTTTCCTGGTCAGAGTGTGCTCCTGACTTGGTTATGCAGATGAGCAAAAGGGCTGATTGGGATTACTACTTGGGCACTGCAGTTATGAACTCAGTCTGCCAATATCCATGTAATGGTCATTGAAAGCTTCTTCTTGCTTCTCTATCACAGTCAGTTGCCTAGCAGTTTGGCCTTACAGGTTTCTCTGCAATTCCATGGTGCAAGATCAGAGTAGGGGCTCCTTAAAAGTGAACCACAATCCTGGTGGAGGCTGTTTGTACCCCTGGTTCTCTTTTCCCACTGGAGAAACTAGTGGCCCAGGAGTAATCTCTCTGTGTGGTACTCTGTGTGGTACTGTGGTACTGTAGGAAGGGCAACATGGTGTGCAGCTAATCACTTTTCATACCCTTTTAATGCATCTGTCTTGGTCTCTGAGGTGCAGGGTGTTCCTCAGCCTCAGCTTCTTGTTCTAGGAGTCTCTCAGTGACGCCTTGTCCTTGAATAGATGTTGGTTCTTGTGAGGGGGAGTGAAGTCAGGAATGATCTACGCTGCTATCTTGGTGACATCACTCTCAGGACTTTTCTTGAAGGGAGTGAGGAAATACTGATAGATCTTAAGATACAGCAGCATTAGATTTGTAAGGGCATTAACAGGTAATTTTTATTTCCTCTTCCTGCAGAAAGCTTCCAAGTAATAAAATAATGCAAATTTCCCATTATGAGTTACCCTTGACTTAGATGATAGAGTTCAGATTTTGCTGAAAACTCTGATGGGAAAAGAGAATTGTCAGTTTTATGGAGTGGTTGAAGGTGAAAAATAATTCAATTTTCAGGGCATATTGAAGTTGTGAATCCTTGCTATTACTGAGGCTGCACCAAATTGGCCCAGAGTGAAACAAAACAAATTATAGTTAAGGCATTTTCACATCATTATTTTGTTGATTAATAAAATTGTGGTAGTGACTAAATTAGAATAATGGAGCAAATAGGTTATTTTCTGGCTTTCTAGTCTTGATTGTGTGTACTATGCATCTGGGAAGAAAAATGGAAGATTATATGAAACACAAAACAGATCGCATAAGACCAGTGTATTATCTACACAGAGGCATGATTAAAGACATGTCAATACACAATATAGTAATTGTCTGATAGTTGTCATTGAATGCAGTACTGTACTGTCTGCAACGCAAGCACCTGCCTGTCATTTCTGCCCACAACCTCTCTTCCCACACCGTCAGGGTAGAATTTTTTCTAGACAGGGCACAAGAGGCAGAGTCCAGTATTTATAACAAAGCCAAATATGAACCAGTTCCAAATGATAATTTCAGATCTCAGCTAGGTGACACATCCCCAAATTCACCAGACTGCTGATGGCACCCAATTTGAAGTCTTAGCACAAAGCAGTCCAAGTATAGCACTCTTGGTTGGATGGTTACCTAATTTTAAAAAGTCATCTCAGATCTCAAGAGGTAAAAAGATCACGAAAGATGAGAAAACTGAAATCATGCTATAAGGACAGGAACTAAATTAACAACACACTTAGGGCCTTCCATTTTGCAGCGAGCCCTTGTTAAACTGATGCTGACAGCCTTTGCAGACTTTAGTATTCCTTTCTTCCCTCTCCGCAAGTGTGTCCTTAAAAGTTTCATAGTGGGTATTTCAAGGGTTACTTCACAGTAGCTTTCTTCTTTACTAAGCAGAATCTGTTGGGAAAACAGGATCACAACAACACTGATCAGTTCTCTATAAAAGGTGAGTTTAAACTATCAAATGAAAATGGGCTGTATCAAGTCTGCATCAAGAACCACAGGGGATTTATGAGAATGATGTCAAAGGTTGTAGAAATGTGAGGGTTAGGGAGTCTCACTCCAATAGTTTCTTTCAGAGACCATGCTTAATAACTTTGCAAATATCACCTTCTCGCATTTATGTCTAATCAGTTAAACCACATTATCTACCTTCTTAGCTTTCTCATAGAAGATTATCTGACATTTAGCATTCACCGGTTTTTCTGAAAAGGTTAATAGTTCACCAGCCAAAGTTAGAACTAAACAGAATTGACCATTCCTAAAACTCTTGGTTGAAATGTGAGGGCTTTGTGTTGACAGCCAAGGGATTGTAATGAGTCTTTCGTACATTCTTAAGGCTTGTTTCATTTGCCCTGTGAATGGAGAGAGTAAAATTATAGTCTCTAGGTGTTTTCCATGGTTCTTTCACATGCAGGCTTCCCGACACCAATTAAAGAGATTATGTCATCAAGTGAAAGGAAAGCTATATCTTGTATGTTAATGCTGTGATTACTTGAGACAGGGTCACAGGACCCAACAGCATAGCAGCTGACCTTCAAAAAATTAACTTTGAGCTCAATTCCTAATTAACCTTTTTCAATGTAAGAAAGTATAATTTCAGGCCATTGGCCCTCTAAAATACTCTTATACAATGAATGTGTTATGAAAATCAATTAGTAATTATCAAGATATTTTTTCCCTTAATGTTGTTATCTCTGAGGATGAAATTTTATTTCCACTCCAAGTATTCTGTTTTCTCCATTAATAAAACTACAGGACACACACTTAAACCTACAACAAGTTTAGAATTAAAATAAGTTCATGTTGATGCACAAAATGTCAAATACATATTATACTCTGCCACTGTATACTCAATGATGTGAGATTATCAAACATTTGGACATATAGAAACATATAAAACTTTTAAAAGTCCTGTCGGAATCCAAAAATTTCATTGCTTTGAATAGATGTTCTCTGTAATTCTTAAAACTTTGCTCTGCTATATGATATGTATTTTGGTCCAGAAATTGCTCTCTGATAAAAGTACTCGAATTATATTAGCTCTTACTTAGGCCTGAAGTTAATAGCTGATGGATTTCCCAAATCTTATAATCTCTAGTGTCCTTTGGCTGAACAAAAGAGAAAGTTACTTTTATGGTAGTGCTACATAATGGTTGAAGGATCATGATATTCATGATTTGCCTCTGGAGATTATAAGGGTTCTCTGAATAAAAGATTTTCCCATCATTTAGTAATTGTTCTCTTATAACCTCTATATTAAAGCAGCATTTATCAAATTTAAAATCAAAATTAGCATTTTTATGCCATAGATTAAGGAAATGCTTTAAATGTTATTTGAAATGTGGCTCACTCTTTTGACTGTTTGAATCCAGATTGTGGATAACAGAGGTTGAAATATTTTTTTTTAGTAATAAATTAACAGAAACTATTCTAATGACATCTGTGTTTTTCAATTTTGCATTTCCCCTCGTTTTGAAATAGCAGCATATTTTATTCTGTTAGTAGTGGACAATACAAAATTCTGTAATATTTTGATTTAAAAAACTAGTAATTATTATCCTCCTGGTTAAAAGACCCCAACATTTAGATCTGAAGAAGTATTGTGGTAGAAATAGAGCAATAGACTTTTTTTAAAGACTCCCACAAAATGCTCTGAAATTCACTGGCAAATATGAATTTCTCACTTACTCTTTGACTCATGAGCAATATACAGAGGAATACACTGCTGTTTTGTTTATCAGTTGTATTTCTCTTGGAGCATTCATATATACCAGAATTGAAAAGAAGAGCAAGGACCAGTAATGAGACACAATTAATGTCTTGCATAGGTTTCACTCAAATCAGAAAAATGGTACCAAGAACATGGTAGTGAACACAATAGAAAACAGTTGGAGCACAGCTGGAAAAGTTACCTTGATATCTAAGTATGCAATTGGCATTGATCTTTAGGCTTTTAAGATGAAACAGGAAAAAAAAATCTTCCAGCTCTCAACCCAATCTATAAAATAAAGAAACACATGTTAGAAAAGCAAACAAAATTTGTACATTCTCAAAGCTGATTTTATATAGGTTTAGTGTTGTTTCAAAATAAAAAATAACCCTAGAGAGGAGAGTTCAGGGTTTTTGTAAAGTGTGTGTGTGTGTGTGTGTGTGTGTGTGTGTGTGTGTGATGTACTTGTCAATTGGAGAATTGGGCACAGAAGGAGTTTAACATGGTAATAAAATAGAATTTTCTATTTCAGGGAAAGGCAAAATGACTTCTGAAGTCACCATCAACATACTTATTTTCACTTTTGGTGGATTCTTTTTTTATTTTCTAAGATTTTATTTATTCATTTGAGAGAGAGAGAGACTATGAGCAGGGGGAGGGGCAGAGGGAGAAGCAGACTGAGCAGGGAAGGGAACCCAATATGGGACTCAATTCCAGGACCTGGAGATCATGACCCAAGCCAAAGACAGACACTTAATATATATACAATATATGCAATTTATCATCTTTAAAAAAAGATAATCTGTAGGGGCACCTGGTTGGCTCTGATGGTTAAGTGTCTGTCTTTGGCTCAGGCTCCACTCTTCAGTTGATAAATAAGGTGACTTTGAGCCCAACAAGTAGATGGCTAATGCTCACTACTAACATTTACCTTTATTTGGTCAGCTTAAATACGTATTAACTCACAGAAAGTATTAGGTAATTATAGAAGGGTCAGTTATCAATAAATTCTAATAAATCTTGGCAGATAAATGCATTAAAATATTTATAACATAAATGAAATAGTTATTGGATTTTTGTCCTCAGCTAGAATTATCTCCGTGATACATAAAGGAGATAAAATGCAATGATTCCTGGGTTCTTTTCCCAGCTCTCATTGATCTCTATTTCATTCTCCAAAATACTCTGGAATTTTGGAGAACAAAGAGAATGCTTTGTTCTAAATATCCAGTAACAAGTACCACCATCAGTAACTATGTGTGCCCCTCTACTAGTTGTAGAAGGCCACAAACATATGCATTTCCACCTCTTCTCATAAGCCTTTCTGCTTTATTGATTCCTATAATAGCTCATCACCTATTCACCAATGCATCTTTTAAAGTCTTGCTGAATTACTTTCCACCTTATTTAATTCACAAACATTTGATGAACGTCTATTCCAGGACTTCTTCAATCTGTAGTTAGCTCTATGCCTTTCACAAAGCCCTTAACCATTCTTGGCTTTTTATCCTTATAACAAAATCTCTAAAGTCCCTAGTGAGTCTATATGAACTCTCATGTAACTCTGTAAATCCTTTTGAAATCTTTTTCTGAAAAAAAAGACAGAATATATATAAATAGATACTAACATGTATATTTTCAATGTGCATTTTCTTTAATAAATTCACTTGTCGATGTCTGTGTACATAGGACAAAGTTCATATCAAAAATAAACCCAGAGGAGTACCTGGCCAGTTCAGTCAGTGGAGTGTGTGACTATTGATTTTGGGGTTGTGAGTTCAAACCCCACAGGGGGTGTAGAGATTACTTTAAAAAAAATAAAATCTTTAAAAATAAGTTAATAAGCTGCAGATATAATATCTTCATATCTCTAAGTTATAAATGATAGGGAGTAGGTGGTATCACTTAGTTCCTATTACTTATAACCTAGTGCCTTTCATTTAGTTAAAACATATTTGAGGCATAAAATTCCACACAATATAGGGAGTTGGATAATCCAATGAAATTCACTGTTATGAGTTTTGATAATTATACAAATGTATGCAAATATCTGCACCTATATGCAGTGACCAATGTATGAATGTGTGGAAATGAGAATGTGTATGGATATGATACTTGTGTATGATTGTGTTTTAAGTAAATATTGCTGAAAACGTTTGGATGCAAACCTCTTTTAATCATTACTGGTGTTTGCCAAGAATGTATGAAAACAGCTGAAGAAACTATTTGAAGAGTTTAGGGACAATGTGTGTTCTTAAGATTGACAAACCCTAGAGTCACGGCACTGTAAAATAAACTATGAAGGAGAGGAAGGTTCTGGTGAGGAGAGAGGCTTCTTGAATTCTCCTGCCTGGTGAGCAGCTCAGGGTGCGGACAGGAGTGTAATGTAATTGCAGCAGCTCTTGTGGAGGAAGAGGAGCTGGTAAACTAGTGGTTAACAGTGAACACTTAATAAAGACGTTCCTAAACCTAGACAGAGCTGTAGCGTTTAGTGGATTCATGTCACACTTTGATAACCATTAGAAAGGTTTCTTAACAGAGACAATAAACTCAGAGGAGTAATAAGCCATCACTTCTCTCCAACTCAATAGTACAGTGAGAAGAAGAAAAGAATTGTAATTTTAAAAAATGACCTTGCAATGTGTTACAATGCTAAGAAAAAACAATGCTAGTGTGCCTTATAGTCAGCATTTAGCTTGGCAGTGGACTTAAGTCTTTATATTAAATATTATCATTGATGTTATTTTAATGCAACCTTGAATGCTAAATTTATTTGAGCTGATACTGAATTTTTTAATCCGTTAGTTTTCAAATAACTTAAACATCACTGGAATAAATTTGGGAACAGGGTTTACTCCGCCACCTGCTGGTCATTTGAAAATACTGCTGTTCTCTGGAGCTTGCCACAGGAACAAGGAACCTGACCCTGGTTTATGAGAATGGTGTGCTGTAAAGGGGGGAAAAAACTTCACCTAGTGGGTGGTGGTAGAAATCTCACTGGGCGGTGGCAACGAGGGGGTGGCAACGAGGCAGTGGTGGTGGTGCAGGAGTCTCGGTGTTATCACTTATTCTATGGCCAGCTGCCTCCATGAGAGCCCCTCTCCCTCCCTCTCCAAGGACTCTACCCATCCCTTAATTCCCTCCTCCCCAGAATAGGTGTCATGAGACCTGCCTTACATACCTCAAATGGAAAAATACTTTTTAAAACTGTAAGGCATTATATAAATAGATATATTGGTCAGAAGTAGGGTTTGGATTAACAATATGTAGTAGTCCTTTGGCTTCCTATAATCTGTATTTCTTTTTCTTTTGTTTTAATTTTTAAGTGAATTTAAGTAGGCTCCACCCTCAACATGGGGCTCGAACTCATGACCCAGAGATGGAGAGTTGCATGCTCTATGGGGTGAGCCAGCTAGGTGCCCCCATAATCTGTATTTCATGTGGACATTGTGAGAAAAGTTTTAAAATCCAAAATTGAACTGAGGTCACCTTAAATCACCTTTAGAAAAATGGAAAGTATAAATGCATATGCATATTTGTATATTTACTGAACCACTTTCCAACTTCAGCCAATTCCTCACCTGTACCATCTCTTCCATCTTTCAAAAGTACCTATTCCAATTAAAATACTGAAAGTTTTCCAAATTGCTTCAAATAGAGATAGTACCAGTAATCATAAACACAAAATTACCTTCACCATCTTTTCTAGTTATGGCAAATAGTATTCAAAGATGGCCTTAATGGAACTCAGGGAAACAAAATCAGGATACACACAAAGCATAAAGGCCAAAATTGAATTGATTCAAATTGCCAAAATCAACTTTCTTCCTCCCCCCACCAACAATTTCTTGATTTCCTAGCTATGGACGATCCATTTTTTTAAAACCCCAATAAAATTTCTACAATTTATCTTTGTGAGGAACTCTGTTGTTGAGATTTAAGATAAATTTGCAGGTATTCACAAAAGGCAGGTCAGGCAAAAATCACATCCTCCCCAATTGCTTTATTTCTTCACATAAATATCCCTTAAAATAGGCTTTTTCATGCTCCTGAACAGCACTGCAATCACTCTCACAAAACAAACATAGAATTCTGAACCTAAGCAAGCCACTTAGTCTGCTTGAAGGAGACAATGTCTTTATTGTCACTTGATTTTGTCCTTTTTTTTTTAGAAGAGGAAAGTTTTTTTTTCCCCCCTCCTGTTTGCAGACCACCCATGAATCTTTTTATTTTTCTCTTTTAATCTGAGAAAGGGGAGAAAAGGAGACTTGTTGCCCTTAGCAGTTCTTGGGCTTTTCTGCCAATAGGGTAAGTTAATTATTTTAACCTACTGATGAAGGGTGGCCAGGGCAGTCAGCATGGGAGGGAGGGGGAAACAGGTGTTTCCAACACCTGCATTTCTAGGCTTAATTGCTCTGAAATCTTGTAGGCTCTCAACTGCATTCTCCTTTCTTTACAGAGGCTCAGGGGGAAGGGTTCGTTTGTGGAAGTTTTCGCTAATTGTAGCATAAATATGCAACCACTTTTGGCTGAACAAATTATTTTCTTTAAAATGAACTCCAGGTAAATTTAATTAGGAAAAAGGTGATTGGCAGGTATTACTCTGAATGCAAGGATTAAAAGCCCTACTGTTGTCAAAAGAAAAAGTCAGAGTCAATTGCCAGCCATAATGTAGTTGTTTTCTTCTCAGAGCAATGAGTTCAGGTAAAGAAAACCCAGATCAGTGATTCTGGAATTCTCCATGTTGTGTGACATAGCCACTACAATTAAGTACCAAGAGTAATTTTGTTTTCACTAGAATGCGTGGAAAAAATCTGCTTTTAAAATATGTTGGGATAACCTACGTACCAAAATGAGCATTTAATGTGGGTATTTTACATTCAGCTTGAATGCTTCATAAACACAGCTTATAATAGAGTGCTTACCACATGCCAAACATTCTTTTATATGTGTTGTCTCATTTAACCCTCACACCAACCCATAAGGTATTTCCGATTATTCGCCTCATTTTACAGGTGCAGAAGCTGAGGCATAAGGAGATTAACTTATCCAAAACCAGATAGTAAGTGGTTGAGTAGGGATTCCAACCTAGGCAGCAAGGTCCAGAGTCTGTGACTCCCCATCATATTATTAATTCACTGGAAGCCAGTAGCTAGTAAGTCTCCCCACACCGATCTGTTCTCCAGGAAGTTTTCTTCTTGATTCTCAAGGGTGGTAGAGGTAATATAGGGATCAGAACTTTCAGTGCTGAGCAAAAAGCTCAAAGAGTTCTGTTGCTGAGCCAAGTTGTAAGAACAGCCCTGGTCACACACAGTATTATTTAATAAATGGTATGGGAAGATTCTAGAAAAGCACAGGACTCCAGCATATCCTGGATAGCCTGAAATCAGGAAATCTTCAAAAACTAATTATTTTGGAATTAAACCTCCTGCTCAATAACTAATCTGTGGTCCAGAGAAATTAAGGGAGATTTTGTCAAACTTTCACAGCAGGGTCAGAGTCTGGTGCAAAATTATAATCCAGAAATACTGCCTCACAGCCAGTGCCTTTTTATCCCCAGTAACCAATTTTTCTTCCTTAGGTGAGGATAATTAGACCAATCAATTAGGCCAACAATTTAATGACCTTGCCATGTGACTGACTTCTTGTGTCTTGGTGAAAAGGCCACTAAATGGAAATATAGTCTGTTACTGACTTAATGGTTCTCATCAGGCAGCAACCAACACAAGCTCACTTGGCACAGGAAATCAGGTGTCAACACTGGCTGAGTCTGGCAAGTCGATATTGTAGCCTCAGACAACGGAGCCTTAGTTCTTGCTTCTGCTTTCCTTTCCGCCTGCCCATTTTCACCTGTGCATTTTCAGGACGTGGAGGTGTGGAAATAGGAAAGAGGGAGATTCCCCACTGGGGACTGCCTGAAACTTCTCTCTGCTTCCTGATAAATCCCAGACATAGCCTTCCATCGGGCCTGGCTCTGCCTCTCATTTCCCAGCCTCCCTGAAGTCACCTTAGAATAGAAGTCAGTGAGACATACTAGAAGATCTTGCTAAAGGTTCTGATGTGGGAGGTTTCAGGTGGGTCTGAGAGTCTGCATTTCTGGCCAGTTCTTTGGTAATATTGATGCTGCTGGTGTGTTGATCCTACCTTGAGTAACAAGGTGATAGAGTAGATTCAGCTCATTGAAGAAGGGCATCCTATTCCAATTTTTATGAATAAATTTACAATTTTAGGGAAAGTATTTTTAAAAATAAGTATATTTCTGTGCATCCATGAGTTCTGCTATCATACTGTGGTCTGGCCTGTGTTTTTCAAATATGTGAACGAGTTAAGAGAATTTGAACTACACAATTGATCAGTCTGACTCACATGCTTAGAAAATTCTTGTTGATTTTGATGTTTAAGTCTGCATTTTAGATGTTTGAAGTGTTTGAGAAAATCAGATATGCTGAATTTATAATCATAGTTTAAAATATCTAAAGGAATTTGAATAACTATGTAAAAGTTATAAAAGTTTAGGGGAAATTTGATCTTTTACATTTAAATTGACTATTAATCAAAGAGAAATTAAGGAGTCAATCCCATTTACAATTGCACCCAAAAGCATAAGATACCTAGGAATAAACCTAACCAAAGAGGTAAAAGATCTATACCCTAAAAACTATAGAACACTTCTGAAAGAAATTGAGGAAGACACAAAGAGATGGAAAAATATTCCATGCTCATGGATTGGCAGAATTAATATTGTAAAAATGTCAATGTTACCCAGGGCAATTTACACGTTTAATGCAATCCCTATCAAAATACCATGGACTTTCTTCAGAGAGTTAGAACAAATTATTTTAAGATTTGTGTGGAATCAGAAAAGACCCCGAATAGCCAGGGGAATTTTAAAAAAGAAAACCATAGCTGGGGGCATCACAATGCCAGATTTCAGGTTGTACTACAAAGCTGTGGTCATCAAGACAGTGTGGTACTGGCACAAAAACAGACACATAGATCAATGGAACAGAATAGAGAACCCAGAAGTGGACCCTGAAATGTACGGTCATCTAATATTCGATAAAGGAGGAAAGACTATCCACTGGAAGAAAGATAGTCTCTTCAATAAATGGTGCTGGGAAAATTGGACATCCACATGCAGAAGAATGAAACTGGACCACTCTCTTTCACCATACACAAAGATAAACTCAAAATGGATGAGAGATCTAAATGTGAGACACGAGTCCATCAAAATCATAGAAGAGAACACAGGCAACACCCTTTTTGAACTCGGCCACAGTAACTTCTTGCAAGATACATCCACAAAGGCAAAAGAAACAAAAGCAAAAATGAACTATTGGGACTTCATCAAGATAAGAAGCTTTTGCACAGCAAAGGATACAGTCAACAAAACTAAAAGACAACCTACAGAATGGGAGAAGATATTTGCAAATGACATATCAGATAAAGGGCTAGTTTCCAAAATCTATAAAGAACTTATTAAACTCAACAGCAAAGAAACAAACAATCCAATCATGAAATGGGCAAAAGACATGAAGAGAAATCTCACAGAGGAAGACATGGACATGGCCAACATGCACATGAGAAAATGCTCTGCATCTAATCAAAGAATAAGACAAAGAAACATACCTAACTCAGAGATCAATAAACAAATTATAATGAAAATGAGAAAATATTGAGAATGGAATAACAAAATACTACATATCAAGACTTGTAGAATAAAGCTAAATTGATAGTTATAGAAAAATTCAGTTTTTTAATCCTTATGTTAGAAAAGAAGAAAGGCTAAACATTAGTAGTTATAAAAAAATAAAATAAAATAAATTGAGAAAGAAGAGGAAGAAGATAATAAAGAGTGTAAATTCATGAAATAAAAAAGAAGTAGAAAATAAAGAGAATCAACAAAGTCCTAAATTGGCTATTTGAAAGTGCATAAATCACAAATTTCCATAAAGATAAATCAATTAAAAATAGAGAACATATACAAATAAAATCAGGAATAAAAAGGAAACACTACTACAGATGCTGCAGAGATTTTTTTTTGAGAATATTATAAATTGTTGCAAATACATCTGAAAGCTTAGAAGAAATGGACAAATTCTAAATATATATATATATATATATGTCATAAAACTGACTCAAGAAAATCTGAATGGTTCTATAACTGTTAAAGAAATTGAATTTAGTCATTTAAAAATGCCATAGAGATTAAACACGAGACGCCTTCACTTTTAACAGTTTAACAAACACGGGAAGGAGTAGGAGAAAAAGGGAACACTCCCAGACACACATCTAAATGAAAATTCCGAGTGGATTAGAGGCTTGAATGTGAAAGGCAAAACTATAAAGCTTTTAGAAGATGAATATCTTTGTGGACTAATGATGGGGAATTATTTTTTATTTTTTATTTTTTAATAAATTTATTTTTTATTGGTGTTCAATTTGTCAACATACAGAATAATACCCAGTGCTCATCCCATCAAGTGCCCACCTCAGTGCCCACCACCCAGTCACCCCCACCCCCCGCCCACCTTCCCCTCCACCACCCCTAGTTCCTTTCCCAGAGTTAGGTGTCTTTCATGTTCTGTCTCCTTTTCTGATATTTCCCACTTATTTTTTCTCCTTTCTCCTTTTCTCCTTTCCCCCTTATTCCCTTTCATTTTTTATATTCCCCAAATGAATGAGACCATATAATGTTTGTCCTCCGATTGACTTATGGGAATTATTTTTTAAACAAGACACTAAAAGTACAAACTGTGGCGGAAAAGTCTTACAATAAAAAAATGTCAGAATAACATAAAGAGAAAATTTGAGGTATCATTTCACACTCCCCAAATTGGCAAAAAATTTAAAGTATGACCAAATCAAGTGTTGGCAAGAATGTGGAGGAAAAGAAACTCTTATATGCTACTGGTGGGAATGTAGATTGTTATAACCACTTGGGAAAACAATTCAGCCTTACCTAAAAAACTTGAAGACATACATGCCGGATGACCCAGTCATTAGATACATGCACCAGGAAACATGTACAAGAACATCCGTAGCTGAAAAATTCATAATAGAAAACTTGAAATAGTCAAAATGTTCACTCATGTTAGAATAAATAAATAAATTGTGATATTAGTGATACAACAGAAGATTGAAAATGTGTTGAAAATGAATGAACTGGGATACCTGGGTGGCTCAGCGGTTGAGCACCTGCCTTTGGCCCAGCGTGTGATCCTGGAGTTCCAGGATCGAGTCCCGTATCGGGCTCCCTGCATGGAGCCTGCTTCTCTCTCTGCCTGTGTCTGCCTCTCTCTCCCTCTCTCTTTCTCTCTCTCTCTCTCTCTGTCTTTCATGAATAAATAAATTTTAAAAAGATCTTTAAAAAAAGAAAATGAATGAACTAAATAAAGCTACACACAACAACACTGATGAATATCAGGAACATAGTGTCACAGAAGAATATAAAAGCAGCAGGAAGCTTTATACACATTCCTTTGCTTGGCACTCATATCTCTTCATAATCCATAAAGCCCATTTAATCTATCCAATCTCATGTCCTTCCCCAAAGCACATTAAGTCATTGACTCTACTAGGCACTGCTTCTTTCATAGGTCCTCATGTATGCCATGATCCTTCCTTCTTTCTTGATTTTACTGACATTTTTACCACTTCTAGAGTCCACTGAAACAGCCCAGTTTTCACAGACCCCCTGGAGCTCCAC
Organism: Vulpes lagopus; assembly: GCF_018345385.1. Classification (NCBI taxonomy): domain Eukaryota; kingdom Metazoa; phylum Chordata; class Mammalia; order Carnivora; family Canidae; genus Vulpes; species Vulpes lagopus. The sequence goes on from NC_054829.1 coordinate 38,086,274, forward strand.
CACCACAGGAAGCCATTAGAGACAGTTCAACCTCTCTCCTCTGAACTTCTACTGAGTTTACTATCAAACCATGATATTTTGTGATAAGCTGTTCTCCAGGTAAACTTGATTTGACAGGTACATAGTAATCCCCCATCAGACAATCCAGCCTGTGGGAGGTGCTGCAAGGGGCACAGAGATGGGTATAAAACAGCCCCGTCTCCAGTTCTGAAAAGTGAGCCATCAAAACTGGTTGGGAAATCAGGCAAGGCTTCACAGCTGAGGATGCTCTTGAGAAAGTTGTAAAGCACCAGGTGGTGAGGTGTTTTGAGCATGGAATTCACAGACCAGCTTTTTACCACTGGCTCCATCCCATGTACTAGTGGTGTGACCTGAAGAGAGTCATTTGACTTTTCTGTTTTAGGTTCAAGTATTGTATTATTACTCATGTCATGTGCTGTGATGGGGGTTACATCAGACGGTGCATTATGGTCTTCTGGGGGCACTATCTGGCCCATAGTAAGCATTATAAGTAAGGGAAAACAGTGGCTAGCAACAATGAAGATGGTGAGTATTTCAATAGGTAGAGATGACGTAGACAGGAAAAGTTGCTTCCTGTGAACATTCCAGTTTCCTGGAGTACAAAATTGAGGCAAGGGGAGTCCAGGTGAAGGGAGTGTTTTGGGTCTGTTGTAGAGAAAGAAGTTGCATCTGAGAAGTGTATGCTTAATCCTGCAGGAAAGGGTATTGGGCAAGGTGAACAACAAGACCATGTTTGTTTCTAAGAAGGCCGTGTGGAAAGAGTAGAAGCAGGGAAACTGATCAAAACCATCACAAAATTTTACTGTTTTGGCTATCGTACAAAGTAATAATGCCACTAACAGTTGAAAATTGTAATAATATTAAGTTTACTTTGCTTCTGTGGAAACAAAAGAGAATAAATTTTAAAATGATATAGATTTTTACTCTGTAGCTTAAATTTAACTCCATTACAATTTCCAAAATTTCTAATGATATTGATCATTTTATTGCCACAACTCTATGGTACAAACATAAGATTTTCATCACCAAAGACACTGTGAGAGGGCAGCCCAGGTGGCTCAGTGGTTTAGCACCACCTTCAGCCCAGGGTGTGATCCTGGAGACCCAGGATCAAGTCCCACATCATACTCCCTGCATGGAGCCTGCTTCTCCCTTGGCCTGTGTCTGTTCCTCTCTCTCTCTCTCTCTCTCTCTCTCTCTCTCTGTCTCTCATGAATAAATAAATAAAATCTTTTTTTAAAAAAGGACACTGTGAGAGTGACTCAGTTCTCTCAGTGGCAAATCTGGCTAGCATGTCACTGACTCTCATCTCTGTTCTGGGAGGTAGTTGGGAGAGGTTGAAAATGAAGGCCTGAGATGCTGCTTTGAATTGATAGTTTTATTTTTAAATTGCCATGGTGTATAGTTATCATGTGACAAATTATGGCTATCATCTAACAAAAACATGGGCAAATTGACTTAAAGAGTAAGTTAAATGCTTCATAGTCTGCAATATCTTTGAAAACTCTGAAACTCACCCAATCCAGTTTTGTATCTAGACTAGACTAGAAAACCTGAAAGATCCTCTAAGCCTTATCAGTCAAAGAAGTAGAAAAAGGACCTTCTTCCATCATATGTACTTTATCGTGGGCCTTTGAGCCACTTTGTGGTCCCTACTAAAAATAAAAGATAAAGTAATTAGAAAGAAATAGCATGAGGGTGCCTGAGTGGCTCAGTTAAGCATCTGCCTTCAGCTCAGGTTATGATCGGGTCTTGCGTCAGGCTCCCTGATCAGCGGGTAGCCTGCTTCTCCTCTGTCTGTCTGTGTGCCTGCCGCTCTGCCTACTTGTGTTCTCTCTCTCTCTGTCAAATAAAAAATAAAATCTTAAAAATATATATCATGAAATCTATTCCCTTCGTGATTTTCTGGCTAGTGACATAGAGACCCCTAGAGTTTTGACACAATGGGTAGCAGATTCTTCATGCTGTGAATACAGGCAATAAAGATGGAGGACTGTCTCTTTCACAACTAAGAAATAAAAAGCCTTACTCTCCTTCTCTGAATGCCTGACTTGCCCTCCCAACAATTCTCAAGATTATGGGTTAAGTCTCACTGAATTTACAAGTCAACAAACTTAGAAAATGGATTGAATTATTCATTATGACATAACCTACTTATAAATTAATCATAAAAGAGTAAATCTCTCCACAAGAATAGCCAATGTTTTTCTTGCATTCTATTTCTGTGGACTATTTTTTAAAGCTCTTTATTTTGTTCCACTATAGGTTTGTTTTGAAAATCTGAAAGACTGGATTTTGCTAAGTACAGGTCTTGCTTATTTCCATTTCTTAGGTATGCACAAAGGAATATTTGTAGCTCATAAGCAAATGCTAGAAAACATGCCAGGAAGTCTGTGATAACATAAGATACATAGCTTTGCTGACAAAGAAAAATAGCCCTTCTTAAAAATGAATTTCAAAAGGAGTTCTTACATTTACAATACACCATAATGCTCTAAAAATCACCATGGTTTCCTTTCTTTAAAAGAAATAATTTATAGGTATTTCAATTTTTGCCATCAACTGCCACAGCTTATGAGATAGTTCAGAATACTGTATAATCACCTGACTACCACAGATGCTCCCTTGAAATGGAAATAATAGGAGCTGATCATATTCCCTCCTGAGGCAGGATTCCCAATGCTGAGATAGCAATTGTGTGTGTTTGAGAAGCGGGAGCTCAAAGGACCATGGACAATATGGGGGCAGAAACATACTGCACTGTGAGAAAGGCTTTATTACTAATGTCAGAAGCCCTATTTATTGTTCTAACTTTAAAAAGCAGACATACAAGGGGCTTCTGGATAGCTCAGTCAATAGAACGTCCCACCCAACCTGGGCTCAGGCCTTGACCTCAGGGTCGTGAGTTCAGGCTCACGTGGGACTCCGCACTGGGCATGCAGCCTACTTAAACTATTAAAAAAAAAAAAAAGCAGGCACACATTAGGAGAATAAAAATGTGTTATGAACCTTGTAGTCAGTTAAGAAGAGTAGGGACCATTTACTGAGAGTGTACCTGGCACTGTTTTGAGTACTCAATGTGTAAGAACTTTTCTCACTTCATCGTAACAACTGATAAAGTTGGTTCTATCGTTATCCCCATTTCACAGATGTGGAAACTGAGGCTTACACAAAAGAAAGGTCCAAGGTCACATGGTAAGAGGCTCACCCAGGGGATCAAACACAGTTTTGCTTTTCTGAGACCCCAACCCCTAACTACTGTGCAGCCCTCATGTCCCAGAGAGCTCGGCTCTGGTTCCTCTGCTACTGGCCAGGGCTGGTCTTGGGTGGGCCTTTACCCACAGTCATAACCCAGTGTCAGTGCTGGCAGAACAAGAAGAGCTCCTTCCATCCTGCTACCCTTTCTAGAGATGTGAGACACAAAAAAAGTGAGTGGTGGAGCAGGGGCTCCATTTCCTGCTTTCCTCTCTGCCACACTTTGCTCTGCTCTCTACAATCTGCCAATTTTATTTGCAGCTATCCTAATAGTTTTGCTATTGCCAAAGCTACTGTGAAGGGAGCTTTACTATTTGGTTGCATTATAAGGGCTTCCTAAGTTCAAGTCCCTCTACGTGAAGCCTTAGTTCTCACATTAGACGGGACCATCACCCCTTGAGTAAGTAGCCCACAGACCTTCTGTTTTTGGAACAGGATTGTGCTATCAACCAGTTTCTGTCACTGATATGACTGGAGACCAGATGAATGGAATTGTTTGCTACGATGATTCAGATTGGCTATTCCACAGTTGGCCTTACTGCTCATTTGACTATGACTTAGACCAAAAAAAGATATCCTGCCGACATAGCTGTTTGTCTCTTCATCTTAGACACAGGATTCTGGAGAGTGGGACTAAGCCACACTCAGCAAATGCTGGTGGCGTCTCTGTGGAATATGAAGCAACTGCTGGTCTTTCATAGTCATAATCCCAGCCCCCTCACAGGAGTAAGTCTTCTAAGTCTTCCAGGGGAGAGACAGTCAAACAAGGGTTTGTGATGGTTATGTGAGAACAATGGAAGAGCGCCTAATTCAGAATTGGGGATCTGGGGTCAGTGAAGCTTTCTCTGCGGAAAGATGTCAGACCCAAAGAGAAAATAGGAATGACGCAGAATGAATGACCTGAGGAAGGAGTGAGGCAAAGGGAAGATGGGTAAAGGTGGAGGGAACAGCATGGCAAAGGCTGGCAAGTCAGAGGGAATACGGCGCATCTACGAACTGGAAGGGGTTCCCAGGACTATGGGCATTTGCTGGTTTACATACGGGCCAAGGAACCTCCTGTGCCAAAGATTTTATCCTTGTCCAGCTGGTGTTTGGAAATATACAGCCACGATCAAACCCAAACTGTGGGAGATGTTTGCAGAAAACGAGGTGGGCGACGTGGATGGAACTGAAGGGTATTATGCTGAGTGAAATAAGTCAATCGGAGAAGGCCAAACATTATATGGTCTCATTCATTTGGGGAATATAAAAATTAGTGAAAGGGAATAAAGAGGAAAGAAGAAAAAATGAGTGAAAATATCAGTGAGGGTGACAAAACATGAGAGACACCTAACTCAAGGGGTAATGGAAGGGGAAGTGGGTGGGGGTTTGGGGTGACTGGGTGATGGGCACTGAGGGGGCACTTGGTGGGATGAGCACTGGGTGTTATGCTATGTGTTGGCAAATTGAACTCCAATAAAAAAAACTTAAAAATTAAAAAAAAAAAAGAAATATAATAAACCAAAGTTGGAAAACTAAAAAAAACAAAAAAGAAAGAAAAAAACAGAAAGAGGTGGAAGTCAGGTGTGAGATGGGGGGTTGTGCCTGTGCCAGACAGGCTGGCGCACTTCTGGGTGCAAGTGGCCGCGCAGGGGACACCTTCCCCTCCACCCACAAACTAACTATGACCCGGAAGGTGCAGTCCTCTTTTTTCTGAATGGGAACTCGGATCTCTAGCCATACAGCGCAGCGTCTGACTGACGTCTGTCAGTCTCAGGGAGGCCGCCGTCCCGTTCTGCTTGCATTGAGCCAAAGAAGTTTTCTGCTCTGTCCACATCCAGGCAGTGGTGACCATGGAAAAGAATGAGAATGAGGTAACACTTGAGCAGGACCTCTCTGGAACTCTAGAGGCTGGAGGCCACAGGGTCCTGGCTCAGGTGGCAAAAGAAAGAGAGTATTACTCTGTCATATTCGGGAGCTCAAGCAACCTTGCTTTGGGAGTCCAATGGGGCAAAAGTAAAAATAGATCCTCCTGTCTTCCCGAGAACAGTGATGCCCCCTGGTACTGAACACAGCACATTCTCAGCCCTACCGTCACCCTGGTGGAGGCCGTGGCTACAAGGGCAGGTCCTACCAGGGAAACCTCCATGGAGTTGTTGGGTCCTAAGGTGGAGTTGGTGTCTTGACCACCAGCAGCAGCAAGGGGCGACAGGGACTAATTTATCGATTCCTGTAAAGACCTTGGAAGTTCCCAGAGATACTTTAGCAAGAGGGACCTCTGTAAAAGAAGGTATTTTCTGTGGTCGAGGAGGGAGAAGAGACTTAAGGCCTCTGAAATTTGGGCATGAATGGGTTTCGGTCTCTACCCACCTGGGGAAGGCTGAGCGATGCGGGTCACACCCCCGAAGCATCACTAATATGGCTGAACGTGAGGTTTCATGGAGTGGTGTGTGGTCCAGTCCTCTGTAGCACTGCCCACATGTCTTGCACACAGTCACATTTCATAACTATGTGACAATCTGATGACGGACTACATATTTCTCTATTGGATCTCCCTCAAAGGAAAACCTGTAACCACAAAGACAGAATTATGGTGACACTGAATGAGATATGTGTACCCCTAGGCATGTGCTTGGAGAGAAACAGGGAAAACTTGCTGGAATACTGATTTTTCTGAAGAATTTTTGGACAAACACTAAACATTTGAACCAGTAAGTAATTTAAGACATTCTGTACGAAAACAGGCATGGCTGGAGGTGCCTGGGTGGCTCAGTCTGTTAAGTGTCTGCCTTCGGCTCAGGTCATGATCCCAGGGTCCTGGGATCGGACCCTACATCGGGCTGCCTGCTTAATGAGGAGCCTGCTTCTCCTTCTCCCTCTGCTCATGCGCTCGCTCACTCACTTGCTCTCTCTCTCTCTCCCTCTCTCAAATAAATAAATAAAATATATTTTTTAAAAAGACATAGCTGTATTAAGAAACAGCATCTTAAAAAGCACACTGAAAAAAAAAAAAAGCACAGGAGAGACACCTGTCTGAATCTATTCATACCATATAAATGATGTATGAAACAAAGGGAAAACAAGTGTTTTTAAACAAATATCAAGCTTGCATTAGGACACTTAGAACCTTACCTCACCTCTGTCCTCCCAGAGTTTGCAGCTTCACTGCCTTTGGCCAGTAGAAATACTTGAACAGAAAAGTCTGAAAAACACTGCTGGACAGAGGGGTGGGTGGTGGTTAGGAGATACAAGTTTTAACTTTCCACTTAATAAAAATAATAATCCATTTTCTACTTATTAATAGTAATAGCAATAGTAGCAACAGGCTGGTGTCTAGCAAATGCTTACTAAGTGCCAAGTACTTTTAATGCCTTATCTTATTGAAACAACACACACACACACACACACACACACACACACAGCTTCTGAGGTCTATCCTATTAATGGGTCAATTTACTGATGAGAAACTGAGGCACAGACAGCTGAAGTTACACAGGGGCTCTGGAATGGGCTCTGGAATGGAGGTAGCTTTCAAACTTGGGAGTGGCTCTTCAAAATCCACATTAATCAAAAGGACCTCAAGATGCGCATGAGCTACGCTGCCCCCAGCAGGGGAAACAGGTTGCTGGCCTAAGGCAGAGCAGCCCCCTTTGGGCTGAACCCATGGCCTGTAGGGTGGCCAGACAAAAAAACTTGGCCCCAAAGGCATGTTTTTTATTAGTGATATCCAATGATGCTGTTTGTATTTTCTTTTTCTTTTCTTTTTTTTTTTAAAGCAGGCCCCATGCAGGAAGCCCGACGTGGGACTCGATCCCAGATCTCCAGGATCTGGCCCTGGGCTGAAAGCTGCGCTAAACCGCTGAGCCACCCCGGCTGCCCCTGCCCCTCGTTTCTTTTTTTTTTTTTAAGTTTTTATTTATTTATGATAGGAACACAGTGAGAGAGAGAGGCAGAGACACAGGCAGAGGGAGAAGCAGGCTCCATGCACCGGGAGCCCGACGTGGGATTCGATCCCGGGTCTCCAGGATCGCGCCCTGGGCCAAAGGCAGGCGCCAAACCGCTGCGCCACCCAGGGATCCCTGTTTGTATTTTCTTGAGAAAAGTAAGACCATCAGAAAGAGGGTACTGGGGCCAGAGGCAATACAGGGGAAGCACAGCAGGAAGAAAGAGGCAGAGGGTGATGCTGTCAGGAGAAAGTTGAGGCCTGGTACCCCTGAGTTGCTAGGAGAAACAATGTGGTCGCCAAGTCCCTGGAGCTTCCCTTGAAAAGTCAGGCCTACTCAGTCTGTAAGAATGGGACGCAGTGCTCTGCCTCCCCTGGGGGCCTGGAGGCGCTCCCGAGAGGTCTCCCAAGAGTCCTCACCTCCTATGTAAACTTACAGTCACCCCCTGGCATCTGAGGTGGTCCATCTGTCTTCTTTACAACCCGGCAACCTCACATGATACCAATTCAGCGTAGGTCCTTGGGCAAATCCCTTCTCTCTTCTGGTCCTCAGACTTCTTTTCAGTAGGTTAGACAGTTATGTTCATAAGTGAGGGTGATACTGCCCCATTGAGGTCACCCAGAATGTTTGTATAGGGAGGCAGGGGGTAGTTTTGATTGTGAAAAATAGATGGAGGGGGTGCTACTGGCATTGAGCACCCAGAAGCCATCAGTGCTAAACATGCCGAGAAACACTGGGTGATTCTGAGTCTATACAGGTGCTCCTTACAGGGTAAAGATATAAGTAAAGCCATTTTAAGTTTTGAAGTTCTGTTAAACGTGCTTCTTAAAGTTGAAAGTTAAAATGTTAAAGGGTGGTGAGAAAAATAGCTCATGATTTATATGGAGGCTTCCAAACAGACTTTTAAATACGGGGTGATTTTCTAAAGGAAACAGCTTTGCTGTGACTGGAACATTTCTGGCATGTTTCTAATGCCTTTGAGCTCTAAAGATCTAAAGCCATGATCACATTAAACACAGATGTCCTATGAGCCAGAAAATGTTATGTTGATAAATTGTACAGTTGAATTTTCTTGAATTGCAGGAAAAAAATTCTTTTTCTTAAGCCATTGGTACCTGATTTCATTTGTCTGCTAGTGAAGACTAATGCAATGTTTGATGGAGTCAGACTGGAGCATACCTTGTCAAAGGCCCCTTTTTTAGGGCCCAGTGCGCTTGCCTTTTTTGGTCCTCCTGGGTCATATATGAACCTATAACTTAAATTTTAGATGTTCCTTACTGCTTATGTTATTTTTCTTGTATCTGATTACCATGTGTTTTAATTAACTGAATATTTTTATCAACTCACTTTTTAAAAATTTGCACCTTAATTTCTGCTAAATGATGCTTTGATAAGATATTTATATTTTTCAAATATACCTTAAAATATATGCACAATTTAAAAAGTTTTAAAGTTCCCTATACAGTCCCTTAAATCACCTCCAGTAACTATTACTATAACCATAACTGTAACCTATAACAATAAAACAAAGCTTTAAAAATCCAGATCCTATATAGGAAGCAGAGGCATTAAAAGAGAATAAACCCGTGTTTGTAGCACGAATACATAGAAGTTTATGATAAGAGTTGACTTAAGCATGAGTTAGAATGTGTGACTTTGTGTGTGCATGCGTGTGAGCATGTGTGCATGTGTATGAGTGTGTGTGCGTGCATGCAATCAGTTATATCTGATATTCTTTGTGGCCTGATGTTGCATTCTAGTATTACCCTCCTCATTTTCCTTGGTAGGTAATTGGTAAAATAATCAGCGTTATCACAAGGAATTATGAATGCTGTAGCCAAAAGCAAAGAAATTTGACATGTGTATTAGTCTGTTTTGGCTCATGAAGAGTGGACATACAGTTTCTTCTAGGCTTTGGAAACCACTGAAACAGGTCCTTTGGCAAAGACAAGGGAAAAAATAATATGTGGCCATGGAATTGAAGGTGGGGAAGGAGGGAAATGAAGACAGAAGAATGGTCAGGGAGAGAGAATTAAAACGAGTTAATAGATGGTGGTCCCGCTGAGGTTGGGTACCAACTTCATCGAATTCATAAGAAGGAATTAGGACTCTTTTCTATTCTTTCAAACATAAGGGTTTCTCCATCAGCTATGCCTTTTTCTTTGAAATTATTGAATAATCACAATGATACCGTCACATGTACAGAGGACCCTTAGTGTGTCAAAATTCTCATTAAGTCAAAAGGAAGGATTCTATTTATAGGAAACTAGTGCCAGATCATTGTCGGGTTGACCTTGTCCATAGATTTCATCAATTTATCTTGCTTCTTGCAAGCTCCAAGCTGACAGAGATCCTCACCTGTTTTGTCTGAGCACCTGGGCCTAACACACAGAAGGCACTTAATAAACATTTTCTGAATGAATGAATGAAACTTGGTCTTTCCCAGATTCAATGAAAAGCACTGCAAGGCGACTGAGAATAAGGAAACCTGGTCCCTGAGATTTGTTGATGGAGGGGCCAAGGAGTCCATGAGGACTGAGGAGAGGCGGCTTTCCCATGCCACACAGGCCAGCGTGAAACACATGAAATGCACCATGACCCCACGTGGTCATTCTTGAAGCCCATTTCAGAGACTTAGAACTATAGCCAGAAAGTGAAGAAGTCGTTCTTCTGCTCCCTCTCTGGGGACAGTTCCCATCGATTTAGAGATAAACCGTCTGATGAATCCAATTCCTCTGGACTTCGACCTTCAATAGTCTTTGCAACTTGAAAAATCGCAGCACTGCGTGGCTACTCAGTTCTCAGAACTCTTCAGTCCCTTCCCTTTGGCTCTGCCTCTCCGGGTCTCCCGCCACCAGTGGTAAACTGAGAAGCCTAATTCACCTGCTCTGTTTCAAGAATCATCCCCAAATGCTTAGTGCTGTCCAACTTTATTGTATTATTTCCAATAAAGTAGTTTTAGTGTATTTCTAAAAGCAACTTAACTTGCCCAGCTTCGTAAGATTTCCCCCATCTGAATATGCAAATGATAGACAAAAAAAATCATCTGACAAGCTATAAAAGGTAGTCAGTCCATGCATGATGGATGTGGCGGTTGGAAAGCAGGCTTCCCACAGGGAAATCGTGGCTGTGGCACTTCCACCGGGAACCGCACCGTCGGGCGCGGCGGCGACCCTCGCGTGTGCGAGCCGGTGCCCCCGCCAGCCCGGCTCGGGCCTTGGAAGGTCGCGGAGGGAGACCGCGTCTCGGCCGCCGCCCACGCGGCCCGGGCGCCGAGCCCCGCAGGCCCGGAGGAAGGCGGGGGTCGTTGACAAGCCGCTGGGGGCTTGCGCGGGCTGCGGCGGCGGCGGGGGGGGCGGGGGGGGGCTGGGGGGGCCCGGAGCGCCACCTGGCGCGGGCGCCCGCAGGTGCACCGAGCGGATGGAGCCCCCTTCCCAGGCGCTGCACCAAACGCTCCTGCCCCGGGGTCGGGAGCCACGCTCAGCCCGCTCTCGGGGCCCCGCAGGAGGACGCCCTCCTCCCGAGCCGGTGCAGGCAGCTGCACCCCGCCCGCAGCCCCCCTCGCGCACCCCTGAGCGCCCCGGGGCCGTCCCGGGGATTTGTCAGTGCGCCCTATATAGCGGCAGACAGCTGCCATCTGTTCTGTTTAGTAACCTCCCGCGCCGCTCCCCCTCGCCGTGAATAAGCCCGCCTCGGTCATTAAGCCGGGAAGCTCTTTCCCCAGCCCCCCACTCCCCGGCGCAGGCCGGTCGCGCCCGTTAGGCGGCGCCGCGGTCCTGAGCGCCGGGTCCTCTCCCCGCCTCCCGCCTCCCGCCTCCCGCCCCCCCCCGCCCGGCGGGGCGCACGAGGCCGCCTTCTCCGTGGGCCTGGGCCTCCGGGCAGGTGCCTCCCTCCGCGCGTTCACTGGAGAGAAAAATCTGTGCTGTGTGCACCATTTTAATGCATCGTATTTCAGTTCTGCAAATGCGAAGTGTAAATTGGACCAGAGTATGATTGTGAATCAGAGCAGACGTCATGATTAATTTATCACCGTGCTCCAGATACATCAGCTAAAATAATATGAATTTAAAGTAACCGTTCCTTCTGCCTTTATGCTTGCTGGTGAGCTCTAAAGAATAGATCCCTAAAGAAACACAGGCACTCAGATGCCACTTTCTTCTCGTATGGGCAGAGCGTGACTGTAATTAAACATTCTCACCCAGGTTTGTAACACCGATTGGAATTGACTTTGCCCACTGACATTTTCTATCAGCCTATGTCCTACTCTCACTGATACACCCTAAGCTCCTGAAAAACACTGAAGTGGAAGTAAGCTTTTTTCATATTTCAAGCGACATATGAGACGCCTAAAGTTCTGGTTCTCCAACTGGCTGATTATTAGATTTTCTGGGGCATTGCGGCTCAGAGTGTGGTCCATGGAACAGCCGCACACCATCATTTTCAAGATGGTTACAATGCAGAACCTCCGGCCCTACCTCAGATCTATGGAGGTAGATCCTGAGAGCCTAAATGTTTAACAAGACCTCGAGTTAAAGTTTGAGAAGAAATGGTTTAGTTTTCTAAAACCGCAAATACTCTGGCCCAGATTCTAGGTGTGTTGAGTAAGCAGCCTACGTGATTCTTATAAATTGAGTGGTCAGGTTTGGAGATCACTGTGACAAAAGTCTAAGGTACAGGTGACTTTTATGCTCATGACATCAGCCAAATTTTTGAATCAGTAGAAATGTCTTTGGTGTCTTTTGGTACAAGTGAATTTATCTATTTGGTTGTCCATGAGTTACAGATGCAATAAAGCTTATGAATTTTTTTGGTTAAACAGCAACACATTTGTTGCTCCATTAGGAAAGCTCAAAACCTCCTCGGGTGGGTTTCCTCCCTAGTAACTGGCTTTTCGCTTCCAGACTGAGTGTAGGCATGAGAAAATCTTTTGCTTGGCCATTCAAGTTGCCCCCTCCCCATTCAAATGGTCTGACTTGACTTATAACAACAGTACCTTTCATTCAGAGGGACACAAAAGTCCTTTATGCTGATGCTCAGTGTTGTTTACTGCCGTACGAGAAGACTGTGTCTCATTCTGGGATTTATGATAAAAGAAGGATGTGGTGACCTTGGCAAAGGTTTAGAAGAAATTCCTAAAGGTTATTTTTAAGATTCAAGTGAATCTTCAAATCTAGAAAGTGGGCATCCATCCATTGACATAAAGAACATGAAATGAACCTTCACTGCAGCTTGAGAGATTTTCACTTTTAGAGAAATTAATATTGTAGGAATAAATAGAGAAAGAGGAAGGAATGAATGTCTCTGGCACACAAATTTTCCATCTTAGTTGCACATCACAATCTCCTGGGGAGGTTTTAAAACTCCCAGGGCCAATTAAGTCAGGATCTTTGTGGACCCAGGCATCAGAAATTTTTAAAGCTCTCCAGGTGATTCTGATGTGCAGCTAAAACTGAGAAGAGAGCAACTGTGGTGTGTATTAACACCATCTGGGGAGCTTATGAAATGCAGATTCTGATGAAGCAGGTCTAGGATGGGACCAGAGCTTCTGCAGTTCTAACAAGTGCTCAGGGGATGTCAAAGCTCTGGTCTCTGCACAGGCTTTGAGTAAGGGGCTAGAGGCCTTTGGCAGTGGACATGTCTCCTTCCCAGGAAGAGTCCTTGATCTTATTTTCAGGCTATCCCAAAGTCCTTATGGCTATATGACATTTGTCAACATGCAAAAGAGATCCCTTCAAGCATCATATAAACCAATGAGAAGAAAAGCAACATCAAGAACACTGCTTTGGAAGAAAATATTTAACAGTGATCAGTATCTCCTTGAATGAAAAAGTATCTACAGAATTTAAAGGATAGAAATATTCCTGGCTTTGGGGGACAATATTACCATCCCTAATCTTATATTACTCTTTCCTTAAAATGACTTTAGTAGCCGACTCATCACAATGGTATCTGGTCAAGTTCAGGGGCAGCCAGGCATTGGGGCTGCTGCATCTGTGCTAATAACATCTGGCCCCAGGCAGCATCATCTCAAAACCTAGAGGTTTCTCGGAGTTCTTTGCTTAGGAGAACCAGCCACTTTGTCATGAGATGCCATTCAGCCATCAACATGATGGGACAAGTAACTAAACTAAATTTTTAAATTTAAACATGTCCATAGTGATAGCAATGAGTTAGCTTAAATGGCAGGATTTTAGGTGTACGATTTCATTTAATTCTTTCAACAACCTTATGGGGTGATTACTATTACTATCCCTCTCCTTTTTACAAATAAGATAGGCAGAACTTAGAAAAAGTGAGATGCTTTTCCAAGGTTACACAACTAGAAAGCAGCGGAACTGAGATTTGGACCCCACTTCTGTTTTTTTTTTTTTTTTTTTTTTAGATTTTATTTATTTATTCATGAGAAACACAGAGAGGCAGAGACACAGGCAGAGGGAGAAGCAGGCTCCATGCAGGGAGCCTGACGTGGGACTCGATCCCAGGTCTCCAGGATCAGGCCCTGGGCCAAAAGCAGGTGCCAAACCCCTGAGCCACCCAGGCGTCCCGGACCCCACTTCTGTTTGACTCCAGAGTCCCCACACTCAGCTCCTCCATGTAACGGTAAATCCAGATTGCCCTTTGGAATATTCTATGGATATCGCTGCTGCTTTAAGCTGAGTGTTCATGTTTTTCCCTAGGCTGTGGTGCAAATATTTTTAAAAAGCAGCCTTTTAATTTTTTAATTAGCCCGGTTCTCCAAAGATAAAGCTCTTTAAAGGTCAGATGTTAACTTAATCCTCTTTGGGTTATCGTTGAAAAAGATCAGCTGAATTGACCTTGACAAAACCGCCTCAGAGGCTTGGGGACAGGCCGCCCCTTCAGTATCAGTGAACGCAGACAGCTGCTGTTATGGGAAGGGGCATTTTCTGTGCTTTTGATAGCAGGCAGATTGGCTTTTCTTGACAAGACCCTGAGTAAAGAGACTTAATATCCATCTTCAATGTGAATCGAATCGTGTCCTACTGACATTAGATCCCCAGCCCCAGGGAACACCAGGCCAGCCACCGAGGGGCTGCATTAGGCGGACTCAGTGACTGCGAGGAGAAACAGAGCGTGACAGGGGATGCGTCACGTTGCCAGGAAGGGCAGGCCCAGCACCCGCTCGCTGGCCCTTCTCTGCCGCAGAGCCTAACCAGTGACACAGGACAGCGAAGGCCCACGGTTCGCGTAACATTTCCCCAAGGACAGGCAGGGTTTCTAAGATATTAACCTAAATTGCAGAGTTTTCCTGAAAGGAATAAAAATCTATCGGCTTCAAGTCAACACGGTAACAACTTTTACACATGACCAATCTAAAGAAGCGTCACTGTCCTGGGTCTGTGCTAGGAGCCAGCTGCCTGCTCCCCAAGTCTGCTGCCTGCCCCCCAAGCCAGCTGCTTGCCCCCCAAGCCAGCTGCCTGCCCCTTAAGTCTGCTGCCTGCCTCCCAAGCATGCTGTCTGCCCCCCAAACCTGCTGCCTGCCCCCCAAGCCAGCTGCCTGTCCCCCAAGCCTGCTGCCTGCCCCCCAAATCTGCTGCCTCCCTCATCCGCAGGGCTAGGACAGCAACAGCTCTGGCCGGCTTCGGCTGGGCAGGCTGTGGCCCCAGCCACAACAGTCTGAGTCCCTTGCTGGGATTTTTAAAACTGGCCATAAAAAAAGGAATCTTTACCCTCTGAGTGGCAGCACCGGAAGGACTGAGGTTTAGGAGTTGTCACAGCCGTTTTGCTCCCGACAAGGAGGAAGCTGGTCTAACATAGGAGGTAAGAGAGGCTAGGGAGAGAGTAGGGAGAGTGTTCCCAGGCCTGTCCCAGCTATCGCTGCGGCCCAGGCGCATTCCTGACCAGCCACAATTTAGTTGTGCAACAGTAGTTATTCCCCTTTGGCCTAACCTACTTTAGTTACATTTCTATCACTCGTCACCAGGAAAAGTCCTAACTCCTATAGAGGAAGTATGAAATGTGATTTGAGAAAATCTACACTTCTGAAGTGAACAAGCAGTGCATTTCTGCAGGGGACACTCTTTTCTCCCATTTCAAACCCAGCAGGTCGATGATGGCGCCTTCCCAGAGGATCTGACTATCAGCTTTCTGTGGTTTTTAAGAAAAAGCTGAGAATTTCAAATTTTCTCCTTTGGGGAAAATCTGCAATTTTTTTAAGAATGGAAAAAGAAGGTGCCTGGGTGGCTCTGTTGGGTAAGCATCCAACTCTTGATTTTTGGCTCAGGTCATGTTCTCAGGGTTGTGAGACTGAGCCCCACATTGGGCTCCCTGCTCAGTGGGGAGTCTGCTTGAGAGTCTTTCCCTCTGCTCTCCTGCACCCTGCTCACTTGCACTCTCAAAAGAAAGAAAGAACAAAGAAAGAAAAAGAAAGAAAGAAAGAGAAAGAAAGAAAAGAAAAGAAAGAAAAGAAAAGAGAAGAGGAGAAGAGAAGAGAAAGGAATACCTTGCAACTCAATAAACTGGTAAGTGCAGGTACTTTAGAAAAGAGCAGGTCTTCCAGCTGTTGTTCACATAACATCACAATGTTGACCCTAAAGGGTTAGAAACAAAAAAGGATGGGCACTTATGGAACATGCCTCACACATTGTGAGGCTCATTTTATAAAATAATCGTTACTATCACAGATAAGAACTCTAGTCCATTTTGTAATGTAGCTGAGAAATATTACGATTTTCACTCTTTTCCAATGCTTTTTTTAAAATTTTTATTTATTTATGATAGTCACAGAGAGAGAGAGAGAGAGAGAGAGGCAGAGACATAGGCAGAGGGAGAAGCAGGCTCCATGCACCAGGAGCCCAACGTGGGATTCTATCCCAGGTCTCCAGGATCGCGCCCTGGGCCAAAGGCAGGCACTAAACCGCTGTGCCACCCAGGGATCCCTCTTTTCCAATGCTTTACCCACCTTCTTTCTCTTATCATTCAAACATCCATGGGCCTTTCTATATGGATAGAACTAAAATCCTAGCAGACAGAAGAAAATCCTTGCTATTTGAATTCAAAGGTAGATTTTAAAAAATTTATAGCAGATATCAGACTTTCAAATGTAAGAGCCAGGCACTTGAATAATTTCTGTCTTTTTAATTCTAAAATTTTGTTTCCAAACTAAAGACCAAAGACATGAGTACACGAGTCTAGACTATTCTATAAATCAAGGGTCAGCAAGCTATGGCCTGCAGGGATAAAGCTGTTATAAATAAAGTTTTACTGAAACAGTCACACCCATTTCTTTATGAATTCTCTATAGCTACTTTTGCACTAGAATAGCAGAGTTGAGTGATGGCATCAGAGATTGTATGGAATGCAAAGCCTAAAATACTGTCTGGCCCTTTTCAGAAAGTTTGCTGACCTCTGCATAAACCATAGAAAGGAGGAAGAATATAAGAAGAGGTGGTGTTTTTCTCCACGCCAAAAGAGATAAGGGTTGACCTGCAGGAGGAAGGGAGAAATTTAAGGATGGGTGACTAGAGCTTAGAGATTTCTGGGTCCTGTAGATTGGGCACAGAGCTCACCATCTGGAGCTAAGTTCAAAAGAGGGAAATAAAAACCACAGATTGACTTGGAAGCAGAGAGCACAGAAACTTTTGTCTGCATGTGACCCCATGAAGGACGTGGAGGTGGCCTCAATACTGAGTGGTCTATAGGAGTTTCCAGAAGCTTCCTATTCCCCTTAAAAGGCCTGGAGGTGACTGAGAGGACTGATAGCCTGGATAAAGCCTCAGTTATGACATGGGGATGCCCTCAACAGTATAAGCTGGGCCATACATGTTAGAGACCCCAGCAGGACTAAAGCATCCTTAGAGACTGAGCCAATACTTAAATACTATCAAGGACAGAGGATGTCACAGGTCTGGATGCCTTACCCTTAATGCCAGGATAATTCTTGAAGCCCCTGATTCACCCTCAGAACTCAGATTATTTCTTGGACAGAAAGAGAAGATGGGATCGCTGTCTAAGTGGCTCCCTGGGCTGCCTGGAAAGCAGTGCACTGTCCCTGTGAACAGTATCTTTTAGCTCCTCCATCAGGAGTTCTGCCCCAATGAAGTGTCATCAGCATTAGGACAATCATGCTGGTGTCTAAGACAGGTCTCTCCCACAGAACTTCCCACTGTGGTGCAAATGTTCTATACTGCACCATCCAATATGGTAGCCACTAACTGCCCGTGGCTGTTGGGTGCTTGAAGTATGGCTGTGCAAGTGGAGAACTGAATTTTTTTTACTGCCATTTGATATTCATTAATTCATTTTATAATTTGAATAGCTACAGTTCAGGTCTAAGGGATTAGATTATTTCCTAGGTAAAAATGAAAAAGAGTAACTCAAGAAATCCAGTTTGAGGGCCAGGGGACATTGCGATGTCTGCTTTCTGGTCCCTCCAGTTTTGTTTCCGGATTAAGTTCCTAGAGTATTCCTGGCATATTCTCACACATAATGCAGATTAGAGAACCCAAATGAAGAAGCCAAACACAGATTGTTTGACATGAGATGCCCCCAGAGCTTTTATTTTGATCCTCACAGGCCATCTGGAGTGTGGGAAGATGGACAAAGATCTGAGATGAGGAAAAAACACAGATCAACAAGAAACCTGAGGTAAGAAGAAAAAGTGCAGTGGCAAGGTTGGGATGGGAGATGATGGACCCTCCTTAGGTGCCTCCTTCTCATCCCCAGTGCTCCCCAAACTCCTCCTGAGCCAGTCTCCACACCCAGCTGTATCTGGCCTGCCCTCGTCCCTTCTTTCCTCCCTGTCCAAGCCTGTAATTACTGACACCAGGTGCACTGCTTCCACTCACCTCCTGTGACTTTATCATTGACGGAGCAGTGAGCAGTAATTTGCCAACCACCATGGAAGTTTCTTTTTAAAAGCAGAATACTCAGGGTATAATGTTACATCACTCAGAATCCTTAGACAACAGAAAAGGAAATAGAATTTACCCAGGAAGCAAAGGAGCCTGCCGCTCACTTCTCTTTAGCTCTAGACAGCACCGTGGAACTGAGAGCGAGGCTCCAGGAGAAGGGGGACTGTGCTCGGAGCGGGAAGGGGCATGTGGCAGGAGAAGCTCCTGGGGTGGGTGCTTAGTACTCCGAGTGGGGCATTTGCCCTAAGGCCAAAGTGAGATCAAGGCCAGGAAGCCAACGACTGTGGTTTATCCACCCAGCAGATTGCCAGTGAAGACCACAGAGTAGTTAGGGGCCTGGATTGGAAGGCCGACGTCCTGTTCAAACCCTGGCTTACCCACTTAGGGGGTGCGCCCGCGGACGAGGCAGCCACCTTCTCGAAGCCTCAGCTGTTCGCCTGAGTGACAGGACAGTTCTTGTGCCTCTGCTGTGGTGTGGCTTCAAGGATTTAAAGGAGATGCTGCACGGGAAGCACTTAGCACAGTACCTGGCACAGAGTACACACACAGTGTCAACCACGTGCTGGTGCTAGTTTGACTTGCTTTGCCCAGCCCTGTGCCGAGTAGTCAGAAGGCAGAGGCCATGTTTGGGGGGGGGCGTCTCCCCCTGTGCCTGCCATGCTCGGTATCTTGAAGAAGAGAATGACGCGTGCAGCTGGTCTTGTGTATCTCTTGCTTCTATGGGCCCCTGTGCAAGTGTCTTTCCTTAGGAAGGCAGGCTGACAAGAGACTCCTTCCTCCTTTCTGGCCTTCACCTCGCTCAGGAGACCTACTGCTGCAGATTGAGAAGTTGGGAAGGCCCCTCCAGTGAACTAAGAGAGATAAGAAAAGACTCAGTAGTAAATAACTTGCATCTTGGCTGATGGAGGAAGAAATTACCTATTGTGACTCAAATACAAGGGACTCTAAGCTGTGTGTTCACCATGTCCCCCTGCGTTGGGGTTTCCCTGGGGGTGGGAGAATGAGGTATAAACCCCAAGGGCCCCAGGGAGGGTCTCCAGTGTTTTCCAGACCAATGCATTTTCTAAGGAGCCAATTTTGGAGGATTTAAAATCTTTTGGTAACCAGGTTTCCTTACCACCCCTCCCCATCAGCTCCTCTGTGGGCGAGGTTACCTTTGAGAAGTTTGTGGGAATACCAGTTCTCTAGTCGTGTTCACTTCTCTGAGAGAGAATTTGGAAGAATTTAGCAAGGCAAGGCTTTAGGAATAAGGTGGAGTGATGACGTGTGACTCCTGGGAAGGAGAGTCCATGAGGAAGGAGCAGACACCTGCTCACAGATGAGAAGTGTGATGATCATCAGCCCCAACCCCCTTCCTGAACTGGCCTGGGGGACTTAATCTTAACCCCTGGCAACAGCCGAAAACACTGCCTCCCCTCCATTTAAAAAAACAAATCAGGACGCCCGGGTGGTTCAGTGGTCAAGCATCTGCCTTTGACTCAGGGCGTGATCCCAGGGTCCTGGGATCGAGTCCCACATCAGCCTCCCAGAAGGGAGCCAAGTGCTTCTCCCTCTGCCTATGTCTCTGCCTCTCTCTGTGACTCTCATGAATAAATAAATAAAATCTTTTTAAAAAACAAACAAACAAACAAACCCAGCTCACAAATTAGAAATGAGGCCAAATTTAGTCACAGGGATACAATTCCCATTCACATCCCTTGAAAACCTGCCCTGGTCTTGGGGGCAGTCACTTTGGGTGGCTGCTGGTCCCCCTCCCCTTGCTCCCAGTTCCGTCAATGGGGAGATCACAGTGCTGGCCTCTGTGCTTCCCAAAGGCTGAGAGCCTACCTATATATATGTCAAAGGTGACTTCTCAAAAGTCATGTTTTTGTGGTGAAAGGAGTAATTGGCCAATTTGAACTTAAGACCCAAATGGACTTTACAAGCAGTAACTGCAGTGCTGCGGAAAATATTCCTTACTATTCATTCAGCTCAGCTCATCCTGACCTGGGAAGCACACATCTGAAACCAAGAGCTCACACCATGCCTGCAAAGTGGTGGGGGGAGCCCCCACATGAGCCTTCGTCCTGCCCATGGGGAACCACAAGGCTGGCTCCGTAGGGGCAAGGGACACCCAGGGAAACACAGTCACTTGCTGTTCAGGAGGACCCTCCAGCCAACTGCTGTGGTTTGTGGCTTTGAGGAAGCTGAAGGTGCCCCAACAAACCTGGTAGAAATTTATCTGAATACACCAACTCCAAGACAGACATGGGAGCTGTGCCCATGAAAGGATGGTGCCAGCTGACCGGCTCCAAGCCAGGGGTAGGCTGTGGGGACTAAAGAACTGTATGTACGCAGAGCTTCAAGTGCCAGGTGAGTACTCCTATTAGCCCAGGTGCTCACCAACCCCCCCACCCCCACCCCCACCCGGCCACCACCTCAGGGTAGCCCTGAGGCAAGAATAAGGAGCTTTCTGGAATGATAGTGGCAGCCCCCAGGGACATGGCAGCTCCTGGGGGCTCTGTCCCAGCTGCTCACTCCCGTTTGCAAAAGCAGCTGCACCACCACAGACTGGTTGTGCCTGCCCCCCAACCGATTTTGGTCTAGCAGAGCTGGGTGGACGCACACGCACGCCTGGGAGGTCCAGGATGGGGCTTTATCTGCTGTCTCACTAGTAACAGCTCTCACTTACTGAGTTGTCATTAGGGAGCATCCAAGTTAAGCAATTGACCTACATGCTCAACTCAGGGGGAGCCAACATTTTGCATCAGCCGAATGCTGCATTCTTTCACTCCCCTGTTCATTCATAAATGTGAGCAGCATCCAACACTGTTTCTCAGGGACAAGAATCAAATCTTTCTCACGTCTTTATCTCCCACAGAGATCAGTGCAGGGGGCTGGCATGTGCTGTGAGAAATGTTAAGCAAAATTCTCCACTTCCATGTACTGGACGTCATCTACTGAGGGCCTGCCATACTCACAGATGATCTTGCCTTACCCCTTGTGCCTTTGCTGCCTTACGTCAGAGGTTGGCACCTGCCTCACAGGCTGGCTATGGTCAACAAGGGGCAGGCCAGAGACGGGGGTGGGGTGGGGTGGGGGGGGGCAGCCCAACCGGACTCTTGGGAATGGATGCTGACTAGCCAGCCAATCAGATCCTCTCTCTTAGGGAATTTGGATTAAAGGTCAATGGAGTTCATCAGTTGATGGTAGCAAAAGTAGAAGAAACAAGTCACACATACTGTGGAATCCTGAGAGTGAACAGCTAGGGCTGCCCACTTGTAAGAGGCTGGAGCTGGTATATCCTTGAATGGTGTAACCCTGAAGCTTTGTCTAGCTAAAATTAAATGCTATGCTAGGAACATGTTTACTCTTCTACAACCACCATCCAAATGTATAAATACTATAAAAGAGTTTGGGAATATAAACTGAAATTAAAAAAACAGCCGAACAGTTTCTTAGCTGAGCCCATTGTTTTGAAATTCAGGACCAGGCCAAGCACTGTCTATTGCCTGCACCTGCTTCTTTCTCCCCTTCCTCACCCAATTCAATGGTCTCCCATGACTAACTGAGATGGGATCTGGGCCACACAGGCTGCTGCACCTAGACTATGGGCCACTGCCTTATTCACCAGAGGGGCTGTGGGTTGAGAAATCAAACTGTTGTGTTTCTGGTTGGCCAGGGAGGGGCATCCCCAGGATATGGTGGATCTAGTTTGATGTCTACTGTTCCCATGTAGTGCCAGACAATAGATGACTTCCAATTGGTAGATGCTTTTTGTCAATTGCTAGGTGATTTTATTTTATTTTTCCCAAAGTACACTGTCCTTTTCTATCCTCATTATAGTTTACCTGTCTAGATAATGAGGAGTTGAGTATTCTAAGTAAATCTCCATATTTCCATGTACATCCATGTAAGCTGCAAACATGTTTACACGATGGGCATTACCAACAAATGTGACACGATAACCAACAATAATTACTACATTCTAGAAAATAAGTGCCACCACTTATTTATTAATAAATAATAAATAATAAATGACCATTTATGTATTATTTATTATTCAGCTAATAACGTGACCAGCTAATAACAAAGCATGATTTTTTTTGCCATGAAGTCAAAATACATACACATTGCAAATATGTATTGCCAATTGTCCACAAAAATCATGACTATATTAATCTACATTTCAAGAGTGTAGAAGTTTGTATGTTCTCTCACATTGACCAGCACTGGATCTTATTATTTTTAGTTTTCGCCAATCTGAAAAATGACAACACCTAAGTAACAGCCATGAGTTGTCCTTGTCCTAATGGGTGATGTAGTTTTATCAGTCATAGTCATTTTCTTTTTTTTTTCGAGTCATTTTCTATTTAGGAAATTTATTCCAGCTTTTTAGTCTATCTCCTATAACTGGTATGAAGTAACTTAAAAAGGAAAAAAAAAATGTCTGCTGGCAAAGGACAAATGTAGTCGGAAGGATTGGAGCCCCAGCATCACACGGTGGAATTAAAAAGAAGACATTTGGAATGGAGACTTGGCTTTAGCTTCAAGACCAGTGTATTCCCATAGTCACTGGAAGTTCATATTTCTCTTATGAATTTCCTATCCACAGACAATGCATCTATTGCTTTTGCATTATCTTTTTTTTTTTAATGGAGTACAGTTGACACGATGTTACATTAGTTTCAGGTGTACAACAGGGGTGATTTGGCAAGTCTTTGTAACGTAACATGATTTTGTAATACTACAAAATCTCCTTTCTCAACTCATTGTGGATCTGAGGACGTCCAACCTGAATGCAGCTAGAGGAAATAGAATGTCACAGAGTTTCTGTTAGAATATTTTTATTCAAATGCTGCTTCGAAGACGGTGGTTCCTGGGAGTTCTGCTTGCAGGTTAGTGCATTCAGGCTAGGACTTTAAAGTGTGGGGTTGTCAAGAAGCAAGGGACTTCAGGTTCTAGTCAAGATGGAGTATTGGGGACCAGATTTATCCTTGCATATGAAACAATTAAGGACATGGACAAAATATATGCAACACAGGTTTTCAGAACATTGGACCATCAGGCAGTAAGGCACTGGTGTCCCTGCAAGAAAGGAAACAGAAAACTTGAGGCTGTGAATGCCAACCTATTGCCGGGTGGAGAGGGGAGAGGCTACATCACAGCAAGGGCAAACAAGGGGGAGCCTGGTGATCCCTCAATGTTAGGCAGACAGAGTTTGGAGTCAGAGAAGCTCAGGCATGAGTTTTCAGGAGAGAGTCTCTGAGAAAGCTGAAAAGAAAGGGCTCTAGACAGCAGCAGAGGCTCCTGCACGTTTCCAGCTGAGCTCCATGCAGCACACACATGTGAGGAGACTGCATGAGGCAGGTACGAGACCTCCCTGCACTGGGTAATGTCTGAATATTCCACATGTTCAGTAGCAAACTTGATGTGACTTCAATTTAGAGAATTTTTAAAGTATCACCCTTTTTTTGATGAATGGAGATGACTAGGTAGTGATAAAACCCCCTTTTGCACAGGCTACTAGAAAACCCCAAACCAAGCAAAGCCCATATGAGATGCATTCTATATTCAAGCCGTACTCCAGGTTTAATCTGACTTTTGCTATTCTTGCTCCCTGTCTTAGTTGGGGTTGCTGTACAAAAGTACCACAGACTGGGTGGCTGATAAAGAACAGAAATGTATTGCTCACAGTTCTGGAGGTCAGAAGTCCCAAGTCAAGGTGCCAGAATGGTTGAGTTCTGGTGAGGGCCCTCTTGCAGGTTGCAAACTGACAACTTCTTGTATCTTCACACGGTGGGTAGAAAGAGAGCTAGCCACCTGTCTGGCTTCTTTTCATAAAGGCACAAATCCTATTCCTGAGGGCTCTGCCCTCAAGACTCACCTCCAAATACCATGAGATTGGAGATTAGCATTTCAACACAAGGATTTCTAGATATGAACATATGAGACATTTGAACAGTTAGCCCATTTTATTTTCCCTAATCCCTGATCTTTCTCTCTCTCTCTTTTTTTTAAACATTTTATTTATTTATTCATGATAGTCACACACACACACAGAGAGAGGCAGAGACACAGGCAGAGGGAGAAGCAGGCCCCATGCAGGGAGCCAGACGTGGGATTCAATCCCGGGTCTCCAGGATCGCGCCCTGGGTCAAAGGCAGGTGCTAAACCGCTGCGCCACCCAGGGATCCCCCCTGATCTTTCTCTTAAAGTCATTGGTATAGTTTTGAAAACTACCTTTGAGGACAAGGCATAAATAGTCAAACCAGGACTCATGTTTTGAGAAGAAAAATCTTAGTTTTGACTTTTGGAAAAACCAATGAGACAAAGATTAGCATTGAAAGTATGTCTAAAACATGCAGGATTGATGGAAAATAGTAGAAATCTACAAGATGTAAGAGAGGGAATAAAATACTTAAAAGGAAGTGAAGATTGACATAATATGCTCTTTGAGGTAAATGCTTTTAACAGCACATTATCAATGTCCAGCCTACTCTCCAGGGCACATTATCCAGACTCAAGATCAAACGTAGGGTAGGGTGAATGGGAAGGTCCAGACTTGGGGGAAGCTCAGAGATGCAGCAGGAGTCAGGATTGGATGGCAGTCAGTTGAAGACCAAGCTCAGGACTGGAGCAGGAACCAACAGTGGGTTGAAGCTCAGGATAAGGAAATCAAGGATGGCGTGAGAATATGCTGGGTACATGTATTAATTTCTAAAAAGCGAAAAATTGGAAAGAAAAGGGAAAGCGCTTCCTCAGAATATAGAAAGTTTGGAGTTATAAAATCAGTTGATGCTAAAACTGGTGGATGAGAGATGAGGAAAGTCTATTTACACAGCCTCAAATAATCTCCCCACAAATTGCACATTAATTACAAAGGGAAAAACAATGACTTCACAGTGGAGAAAGTCAGCAGGTACCACCTTCATTGATCAAAGATAACATCACCGAAAATGGGACAAATAGATAACAGGCACCTCCCAATGCGGTTCATCGGTTTTGCGCTGGTCCTGTCCACACTGCATCATCTGAAATAGTAATGAGAAAACACTGGAAAAACCCCAGTTGAGGGATAATCTCAGTTGGCTTCTATTCCTCAAAAGTGGCAAAGTCGTTAACGACAAAGGCAGGCTGAGGAGCTGTTTTGCAGTGAGGAGACAGAAGGAACAAGACAGCTGCTTGCCCTACGCCATCCCGTGCTGAACCCTGGCATGGCAAAAATCACCAGAGACATTTTTTTTTTTTTTTTTTTTTTACCAGAGACATATTTTGATGTAAGTGATGAAATTGGAATTTGGACTGTGGGTTAGGTAACTCTATCTCATGAATGTGATATTACCTGATGGTGAGAAATCGGGCTATGCTTCTGTAAGAAAACATCCTTGTTCTCAGGAAACACACCCAAGTATTCAGAGAGAAAGAAGCAGTGTTTCCAGCTCATTCTCAGATGGTTCAGAAAACAACATTGCCACTACAACAAATAGTGGCGTGAATTTATCTAAATATTTTAGATGATTTGCCATCTTCTTGCCATCATTTGCCCCAACACTCTTGCCAGTTGTTGGTTAAGTTCACCATTTAGTGCTTCAGCTACTGAAGGCAAGAACTAAAGAGCAGACATCACAGAGATTTCCGGGACTTGGAGCAGTAGCTGATGACACTTGGTATGGTCTCCCTCTGGGGAAGGGCTAATGCATTTTTGAAAATTGCATTAGGTGAGGTTGGGAGCATTTGGGGAAGCATATGAGTGAAAAGGATGTGGATGGAGATATTAGGAGACCAGCAAGGTGATTTATGGCAGACAGTTGCCATTAGTTATTGCCTGGTATTCACCCCCCATCCTGGGCTCTGATTTCCTTTAGGGGCTCTCTTATCCAGCCTTATGTATGGTCTTGGTGCATCACTGAAATTTGGCATCTGCCTTACTATGAAGTGAAGAGGATAGATCTTTCCTCTAATTACCTTGGTTTCCACCCATTTCCACCCACATTCTAGCCTTCTTGTAAGTTTGTGAGCTGCTAAGAGCCTTGCTATAAAGTTCCCTTTTTGTTTAAATTATCTAGAGTCAGGATCTAGGGCCTGGGAAGACTGATCCATTCACTGTGTGATGGGCACTGTGGTAGGTGTTTACCATACACTGTCAACAAGTCTCAGAGCCCCCTACTAGCCTCATGGAGAAGAGAGGCCTTTAAAGGCTAATTGCTAGTAGCAAGAACCACAGATCCATTTGTCTCTGCTAATCAGGGAATTTTAAAAGGGGAACATAAGTGCAGTTTTTAGTGTAGGAATCAGGAGTTGATCCTCACCAGCCAAGGGGAAGAAGCAGTTTGCAAGCTTTCTCCAGCCTGTGTCCCGTGACAGGTGAGACAGGAAGAGAAATCCATTGTCATAAATAGAGTTAATTTTTTAAAAAATTCTTATTTAAATACAATTTACCTAACATACACTGTATTATTAATTTAGGGGTAGAATTCAGTGAGTCATCAGTTGCCTATAACACCCAGCCCTCATTCCATCAAGTGCCCCCCTAATGCCCATCACCCAGTTACCCTATCTCCCCACCCGCCTCCCCTCCAGTGACCCTCAGTTTCCTAGAGTTCATCACTTATGGTTTGCCTCCCTCTCTGTTTTTATCTTATTTTCTTTTTTCCTTCACTTCCCTTATGTTCATCTGTTTTTTTTTTCTTAAATTCCACATATGAGTGAGATCATATGGTATTTATCTTTCTCTGACTTATTTTGCTTAGCATAGTACCTTCTAGTTCCATCCATATCATTGCAAATAGCAAGATTTCATTCTTGTTGATGGCTGAGTAATGGTGCTGGGAAAACTGGATATCCATATGCAAAAGAATGAAGTTGGACCCTTACCTTATGCCAAAAAATGGATCAAAGACCTAAATTTAAGAACTAGCTAGTTCTAAATTTAAGAACTAGTCCTTAGAATAAAACACAGTTGAAAATCTTCATGACTTTGGGTTAGGCAATGATTTCTTCAGTATGACACCAAAAACACAGAAGAAAAAATAAATCAGGCCTCACCAAGATTAAAAACTTCTGTGCATCAAAAGACACTATCAACATAGTAGAAAGACAGCTCACAGAATGGAAGGAGATATTTGCACATCATCTATCTGATAAGAAATTAATATCCGGAATATATAAAGAATTCCTATAACTCAACACACCAAAAAGCCTGAACAACCCAGTTAAACAATGGGCAAAGGTTAAACTAGGCATTTCTCCAAAAAAGATACACAGGTAGCCAGTAAGCACATAAGAAGATGCTCAACATCACTAGTCATCAGGGAAATGCAAATCCACACCAGTGCATATCCATTAGGACATCTATTAGTCAAACAGAAAAGCATTGGTGAGGATGTGGAGAGCGGAGCCCCCAATCATGGCTGGTGGGATCTCTGTGTCTCTCATGAATTAAAAAAAAAAAAAAAAAAAAAAAAATTGCTGGTGGAAACGTAACATGGTGTAGCTGCTGTGGGAAACAGCAGCTCCTAAGTAAGTTGGACACCGAGTTATAATATGACCCAGCAATTCTACTTCTAGATGTATACCTGAAAGAGCTGAAAGCGGGAGCTCAAACTTGTACATCTATACTCATGGCAGCAGTACTCACAAGGGCCAAAAGGTTAAAAACAAACAAACCTGTCAATCAGTGGGCAAATGGGCAAACAAACTGCGGTGTACACATTGCCATAAAAAGGAATGAAATTCTGGTACATATTAGAACATAGATGAAACATGAAGACATGGTGCTAAGTGAAATAAGCCAGACACAGACAAATAGTGTGGGATTTCATGTATATAAAATATCTAGGCTAGGGGAATTTCTAGAGATAAGAAAGTAGAATAGAGGTTGCTAAGAGCTGAGGGGAGGGAAAATGGGGAGTTATTGCTTAATGAATACAGGGGTTCTGTTTGGGGTGATGAAAGTGCTCTGGAGGTGGATGGTGGGTAAACAACACTGTGAATGTACCTAATGCCACTGAAATGTAAGCTGACAGTGGTAATTTTGTTATGTACATGTTGTCATAAAGAAATTATCAAGATAATAAGGCTGGTGAGATCTTCCCTGAGAAGTTAATTTGGGTGGCTAACGATCGAAAAAAATACTGTATTATCCCAGGCTTGAGGATTTTTTTTTTTTTTTTACAGGTTGTTGTAAAACATGGTTGGAGGTAAGTCTAGTACATTTCAATTATTAATATTCCTGTTTATACCATAATTCATTTACACTAGAATTTCTATTTGATTTGTCTCTTCCCTGAATCACAAGAAAAGGATTGGCAAGATTGTCATTGAACTCGAGGTTTAAGTGAGTCTCATTTAAAACACAGGCTCTGTGGCAAACCTCAAGTGCACTTTGGTGCTCCTCCCAGGAGCGCCTGACTACCCCAAGATGTACATTATCTGCAGAAGATAAGACCGAGGGCCCAAGTGTCATGTCTGCTGGCCCCGAGCGCACGGTGGGCGTGAACTGCCTACTGCGTCCCAGAGGCAGAAACCCCAGCTGCGGGTGAGGATGGCAGCCAGGGCCTCTGACAGGGACAGCTTTGGCATATTTCAGGGAGGACTGCCGGCTTCTTTATTTAACACTGGTTACTAACTGTACCCAGCAACCGGGGGCAGGACAGCCAGGGCTGCAGGACCATGAAACAGCCAGCAAAGCATTGGGTTTGCTGTTGGGTTTTGCTTTTGTTTTTTGTGCACCACTTCTATTCAGAGCATCTCTCCTCCAAAGTGATCCCGGGGTCCTGGGATGGAGTCCTCCACCGGGCTCCCCATGAGGAGTCTGCTTCTCCCTCTGCCTGTGTCTCTGCCTCTCCCTCTCTCTGTGTGTCTCATGAATAAATAAAATCTTAAAAAAAAAAAAAAAAAAAGAATCACATTTACTAAGAAGAAAAGCATATGATTGTTTCACTGCCTGTCTTAGCTGCTACTGGTACAGGTTGCTGTTTTAGAATGGAAGGAAGTGCATAGTGGGAGGAGGGCAGCTTTCTGATAAAAAAAAAAAAGCCTCTTGCAATGTTTATCCCCACATTGTCATAGTCACAGCCGATGGACTTGGGCAATTGCTGTCAAAGCAGCTTAAAAACATGCACAGGAAACTGTACATCTTAGGGTAGTCACGTTAGAAATAAGTTGCTGATAAATTGAAGCTGTTTTATAGAGTGTTTTTTAAATGATGACATATGTTGTGCATTGTTGGCCCTTGAGAAGTGACAAACCACCCAGGGCTTCCCTGCTCTTGGCGACCCTCGGTTCTGGATGCCGGTGGCGGAGGCAGCAGCCCGCAGCGGGAGCCGACGGGCCACCTGGGCGCAGTCCCTGCGGTCCGGCCCTCTGCGCCCGCGCCTGCCTCGAGCGCACCGTCGGATTAGACCGCGCCCGGGCGCCTGCGGGCCGGGCCGGGGGCTGGGGCCGGCTTCAGGGGTCCCCGCTCTGCGCGTCACTGCCGAGGCTCTACAGCCCGCATCTCTTCCAGAGGCTCCTGAACGCTCCTCGGTGGAGGACATAACAGATGGACTTTCTGGGCGGGCCATCGGCCACAACGGTTGAGGGACTTCGGTTTGGGGCAGCGGAGGCGGAGGGCGCGCGCGTCACTGAACCGCCGGGGGCGGGAGCG
Organism: Vulpes lagopus; assembly: GCF_018345385.1. NCBI lineage: Eukaryota > Metazoa > Chordata > Mammalia > Carnivora > Canidae > Vulpes > Vulpes lagopus. The sequence goes on from NC_054829.1 coordinate 38,115,973, forward strand.
CAAAGCGCGTCTGTCTGAAGGCAGCAGCGGCGTCTTCGGGACACAGACCCGCCGTCAGCTCTGAAAGCCGCTCTGGGAGCCGCCCCTGCTCTCCCGGCCTTCTCACCGCCCCGGCTGCCTTACTTTGCACTGCTTGGCTCCCGGGGTTCCTTTACTTGGAAAACATCCTGTTCAGCTCTGTCGGTGCAAACCTAGCCTCACCCTTAACGCCAGGTGCGCCGCTTCACCCCCAAAGATGCAGGAACACCGACCTCCAGGAATCACGAGGTCATCCCGATTGGTCTCGCAGCCTGCCTGCTGCCTGCGCGTCTCAGTGAACAGTTCAAGGAAGACCGCGTCCCCGGGAGTGTACACACCAGTCTCATTTTCTGCAGGCACATACACATGCACAGGCTTATTTAGCCGAATGGATCCCTGCATCCATCGTACTTACTGGGCTTATTCACAAATACTCTGATTTGTTCCTTTCAGGTCTCCTGAAGTTAGATGTGACTTGCTTGGGCCAATGAAACCATCCAAGTAGAGGGAACAGGAAAGCAAGTTCCCATTTAGACTCTAGGATTTGCGTGGGACAGGCGTGTTCTGGGGACCAGAGTGGCTGAAGCAAAGCAAAGGAGGTGAGTCTGAGAGGTCTCGGGGAGCACTTCATAGAGGGGGGTTTGGGGGCCACTGTTAAGGACGTGGGCTATCACTGAGGGAAACGGGAGCCAGCTCAGGAATTCCAACACAGGATCTGCTGGGCAAGGGAGAATGCAGGTGCTCACTGCGGATGTGATGGTGTGTGTGTGGGTGTGTGTGTATGTAACCTTCCAAGTGCACCTTGACTGATGACAGACTTTTCAGTTTTCCAGGTCATTCTATCTTGCAGGCAAGTTGAGAACCACCACTTCAGAGAAGCCAGGGGACCAATTAATGGAAGGGAAACCTGCAATCCTTATTTTAAACTTCATTTTTGTTTTCCTAATCACACCTACAAGTTGATGGCTGACGCTGGGTCCTCCCCTCCCTCCCCTCATCCAGGGCTTCTGAGAGGACACACTAGAGGGAGGACAGAGACTCTTCTGCCAACCAGTGATGCCTGATCCTGACAGCTATAAAAAAGTAAGGGGCATCTGTGGAGCCTAGGTTGATTCATTGCTTTTAGTCTCAGAAAAGTAGAATTATCTTCAGAAAACCTGAAAACACTTTAGAACCCCTTCTTCTTGCCCTTTTCTTCCCTGCCTCCACACTCCCTCTTCCTCTTCCTCTCTTGCCAAAAAGAATACTGCCAATTTCATTAAATGACTCCAAGTTAAAGTCTAAGAAAATCATAGATTCTAAGATTAAAAAGTACAATGATTCTCACATAAAGCATTCAAATTTTTATACCTGATTTTTGAACAAAAAAGTTTGCTTTTCAGCCCAAGAAACTAAAATATCAAAACAGTTCCAACAGATTTAGAGAACCAACTACATGATCTTCAAAAACTGCTACTGCATCATCTCAAATCATGGAGACTTGCCCTCCAGGAAGTTTCCTTCTTGGAGCCCTCCTGAGATGAAGCTTTTACTGACACTGTAGTTCTGTCAGATGCCAAATCCATCTGGTTGTGAAGCAGCCAACCTCTCTGAAGGTCAAGTTGAACCAGTAACACTAGTGACATGCTCTCAGAGTTGACCTTGAACAAGGGCATTTATAGATGCATATATAACACCCTTATAACCATATTGTCATCAAACAGTCCAACCTACATATATTGTAGAAATCAGGACAGAGCATAATGCAAACCCTTAGGATATGTGAAGATGCAGAATTCAACACCCTCAGACTTTTCTAAAAAAAACAAATTTACATTAAGTCCTAAAGCGAACGTAGTCTAGCAACTTACATATTTAAAACAAAACCAAAGGAAAAAAAAACACAAGGCAAGCATTCCGATTTTAGACATAAAAGTAAATACTAAGGAAGAAGGACACCAAGCAGGCTTCCTTTCTGAGATCTAGGCACATTAGCAGTTTTGCTGTCCTTAGTAAATGCTAAGACTTCGGTCTTTTCATCTTATTAAGGATCATTGCAGCAAAGTCTGTCAAAACACATCAAGAAAAGTGGACAGTTATAAAAGTTGAATTTACGCCAGCTACATGAAGACTTTTATTTGCTTAATGACAAGTTAAAAAGTCACTTCCCATGTGCTTTTCTACATCAAGTCACTATAGTTGTTTTGTTAGGAATGTTCTGGAGACCTTTAGTTAAGAAAAAAAAAAAAAACTTTGTTTTGTTATCAAGCAGTGAAAAGATCAATGGCTAAAATAACTTGAGAATGACCCTGCTGTTATAATGATATATAGTGAATCTTTGTTTTCTTCATTAAATAGAATCGAATACACACTGAAGATTGTTAAACTGAAAATTTAAGACACAATCCTTGGGATGATTTCAGTATGCTAATGTGAGGTACACATATAACCCATTTGACCCAGAATAGTCACAAACTCTTCTAGCAAACACTTTTTCAATACCAAACAATTTTAGTCAGTTGATAGCAAAACAAACACAATAGCAAAATATAATACAAAAAGGATCTTTAGGAAGTACACAGAATTGCTACAATCTAAGTCAGAGTTTGACTGTCACTTAGAGCCCTCATTCACCTCTTCTTTTAAAACTACACTTAAAAGAATAATTTTCAGAGATTTCAGTGATGTCTCAGACTGAGGTGGATCCATAAATCTCAACACCTTTACTGTTTGAAAGGAACTCTCCAATTACCTCAATTTTATGTAATCCAAAGGAAAACCTGAAAATCGTTTTCCTATCTATCTTTATGCTATAATCCAGCATTAACATTTAAATTCAGTATTATTTTCTTTCTGAGTCAACTGCTAGAATAACATTTCTCAGATCATGTCCAAGCAAGTTTATTTAATATTAGAGCATCGGAGGGTGGGGGGGGGGGGAGCGGGGGGGCTCTATGTAAAGCTGAAATGACAAAAAATAAGTAATTTAAAATAAAAACATCTTTTGATTTAATTTAAAAGTAGGAATCATAAAGTTGGTATTTGTCTATATCAAACTTTATATATGCAAGCTTTATATATGTATGTTTTTTCTTCAAACTGGTCACCCAGTTCGGGGATCCCTAGGTGGCTCAGCGGCTTTGGCCCAGGGCGTGGCTCCCTGCATGGAGCCTGCTTCTCCCTTGGCCTATGTCTCTGCCTCTCTCTCTGGGTCTCTCATGAATGAATAAATAAAATCTTAAAAAGAAAAAAAACAAAAAAACAAAAAAGTCACCCAGTTCTACGAGTCAATTCTAAGGAGACAGGAGTCTTTTTTTTTTTTTTTTTAAAGATTTTATTTATTTATTCATGAGAGACACAGAGAGAGGTAGAGACACAGGCAGAAGGAGCAGCAGACTTCATGTAGGGAGCCCAAGGCGGGACTCCCCGGGGACTCCAGGATCAAGTGCTGAGCCAAAGGCAGACACTCAACCACTGAGCCACCCAGGCATCCCAGGAGACAGGATTCAATTGAAATAACGAGAAAAGTACTGAATTGCAATCTGATCATTCAGGAACAACTGACTTCAGAAACTATGAAATTGAACCACATAAAAACTGCCATTTTTGTAGATCAAAAGTGGTCAAATTAGAAATTTGAAATTAGAAATTTCAATTAGAGGGGCACCTGGGTGGCTCAGTTGGTTAATCATCTCTCTTTGATTTCGGCTCAGGTCATGATCTCAGGGTCATGGGAAATGAAGCCCTGCATTGGGCTCTGTGCTCAGCATGTAGTCTGCTTGTCTCTCTCTCTCTCTCTCTGCTCCTCCCCTTGCTCACTCTCACTCACTGTCTAAAAATTAAAATCTTTAAAAATAAAAAGAAATTTCACTGGCTCTAATTAATATCTGGAAAACCTCTTGTGTACCTATAAGGAAAGCCATGGAGAAAATGCTTTGGTCTGGAGACCCAAGCCCATATCCAAACTATAAGCAAAGGAGGAACACATATGCAGTATGTTTAGCTCATCTACTATCTAGGTAATGGTACAACTATTACCACAAAACTCAATCCTATAAAAAGCTTTCTAGGTACTCTGTATCACCTTATATAAGGTATCAGAGAAATTAATATGAATCTCATTTACACAACAGGCAGCAGCAGAGCACAGATTATTTACCTGTCTCTGGTAAGTGATTGGTTTTGTGAGAAGTAAACAAAATCCTATTGACGGCATACAAACTAAGTTTTTATAGGGTAGTTCATTTAAGAATACATTTTTCAACTAGAATAAAAATTTCTGTGATTTGATGGGAATTTCAGTCGAAGCAATTGATAACAAGGTAAGAGAGCCCCAATACTAGTATCTTAAGTAATCACTTAAAAGTAAAAGAGTAACTGAAATAAACAATTTGTACTTAAAACACAAAAAACAAACCCTACCTTCAATGTTTAAAAGAATTATTACAAAAAAACAAAAACAACACTCCAGGATATGAAGTGACATTTTGACAGGTGAACAGATTGATACTAGTTACACGTAAGCCAAATACATTCTTATTTGCCTCAAACTTACTTTGAAGACTCACTACTTAACTGTGCTTAACTGTGCTTTCATTCCACATTTTATAATGAAAGTAAACTTTTGCAGTTCTTACAACTTCACTTACATTACCAGTTGAGTGTACTTTAAAATCCCTAATTCAATTATGCAAGCCTATAAAATGAGTCACACTTTCAGACATGAACACAGGTAATACAACAAAATTTCAGAATTAGCAAAAGCATCAAAACACATATACTCAGACACACACACACACCCCACTATGAAATGAGCACTACTCCTGGGACACTAAATGAGTTACGTTCCAGACCACTCCTAATTCCTAGTCTCAATTCTTCAAGGGAGTAAGAAATTTTATCATCTATATAAATAGAAAAAGGGGAATGTTCTTGCCAAAAGAGGAACTACTTCTGGCTTGTTTCTGGAATGTTTTTATGAAAATAACTATCAATTCAAACTTACTTGCTTTCAGTAATCTTCCTAAAATCAAGAAAGGACAAGTCTACTTCAAATGATTATCAGGCTCTATCTTCTTTAGCCAATTAACCAAGTTGAGTTGAACAAAAATTCTCTTAATGTAGCCTAATAACCTAAAAATTTCCATGTTTCTAGGCAGAACAAAAATGCTCCTTGCAATATCAAACAATCATAAACACACACACATTATGCAATTGCCTGTTTATTTAGTGGCACCAGTTTTGCAAACTAGAAATTATTTCTACTTTTCATCTCACATACAATCTGCAATCATTCACAGGCTGAATGCAATTTCTTCAACAGACTTAAAAAAAAAAGTACATTCTTAAAGTTAGAACTGAATTCACATGTTTTCTTTGGACCAGGAAAATGGTACATAATACAAAATATACATTTATGGAATTTCTTTAAAAGTTTGGATCACACAAACAGCAAACAGTGGGTGAGTTAACTGTGGAGAATTTCGTTATACATTGTTTAGGAAAAATATTTCTTCAGTTGTATTAGTCTTACATTTATAGATTTAAAAAATGAATATATATATAATGAAACATGCTTTTAACATGTATATGGTCTCTCCACTCATAACAATTATACAAATTAAGTGAAATAAATCATTTCAAGAGTAAAACCAACTATTGGGGTGTATTCCTACAAACAAGATATTTTCCTGCAGATACGCTGTTGCCTTAATCAATGGCTAACCAAGTAAGACAATTGGTTTCTGTTTCAAAATTCCCACAAATGGGAATTGAATAAGCTATAACTGAACACCCAATTTTGGCAACAAATGCAACAAGCTAATCAATTTTTTCATGGTCGTTATATTTTAATAGAAAAATCCCATTAATCCTGTACATTAATGGCCATATGTTACATCTTATTTTAACTTTCTGTATCACTAAGTAAATACCTAATTCCTTAGAATTTGAAGTGAATTATACATTTAATGAACTCTTCTAAGACTAGGGAGCTCAAAATCTTAAAACCTGAGTGAGATCTGACAGTTAAACATGTTATGAATATACTATATTTGCACTATGCAGATTAGAAACATTCCAAACTTTCAATTTCCATTTTTTAAAACCCCTTTTCTATTGAGTTTCACGTGGCAAACTTAGGAGTGATGTTGTCCTCCAAAACTAGTACAAATGCTCTATTTTATTCATCTTTAATCACTTGCCTTTCCCCAAAACAGTCTTTAAAAAAGAATTATTTTAATGCCAGGATCTAGTTTAGGCTCCCATCCACCTCTTCTATCTTTTAAAAAGTGAAACACTTCCTTAAAATAGACTCTAGTTATTTTGATGCCCTTGAAATTTTTATGGGCTTTGCAGGAAAAAGGCTGATGTATCGCTGCATATTTGTAAACTTTGGGGAGTTATGTACATTACATGAATTTTCCTGGGTAAGGAAGTTCCTAGGATTTATCAATTTCAAAGGGCCTAGGAACATAAAAAGTTAAGAACCACTGCTAAAATGATTTTGTACCACTCACTGTACCTGATTATTACTAATTTTGTTCTGCAGCTACCCAATCTAAACAAATCTTACTTCAGATAGTACCATACAAACACAAATTTACTAAATGTCCTTTACTGAATCAGGAGGACTATATAAAAGAAAGGAAAAACATTAAAATTTTCTAAACATTTAATTCAATAAGCAAGCTAATAGAAAACCATTTTAGAGCAATTAAAAGAACAAAAGGATTGGGCTTGGGGTGAAATAACCTTGCATTTATTTTTCTGTTTTTAAGTTGAAGCAGCAATTTTTAGCATTATCTCCCTTGCTGGGAAAAATCAAATGATCTGAAGAAACAAAGGTCGGTTCTTTGCTGGTTTATGTGATGCAACAGTTCTTAATAATATACAGCTGGGCTTAAGGAGGACCTTCCTATGGCTTTTAAAATAATTAAGAGTAATCCTCTCTGTCTTCCTCACTGGTATCTCCCCACCCCTTAATCTCCCAAGTTTTCTTATTTTTGGCCCACTTTTATATAGTGTTATTAATTGGCCTTGGTAAGGTAATGCACCCAAGAAAACAGAATTGGCCTGCTTAAAAAGAGACAGAGAGAGAGAAAGAACATCACCAAGAGGGTAGTAGAGGAAATAAAGCAACATTTCTGCTGGATGAGGGAGGGAAAAAAAGTTACTTTTTTGTTTTATCAATTCAAACAACATTTTCCCCCATATAATATAAGATGTCAACTACAATTTCAACAGATCTGAGTTCTTCTAGTTGGTGCACTCCTACATGCTGGTAACATAATCGGGGAAAACATAAGAGCAGAGGCCATTAGGTTAATATATGTATAGAGCAGGTAAAAGGGAAAGAATCTGTGTGAAGGTGAACAAAAACAAAAATGTTCATTTGACAATGAAGTGGAACCAAATGCCTCTCATCATTTCTGTATGGCATTCTGATTATCAGTAATAACTAACACTTGAGACATATTATTCTGACCAACAAAACAGCAATATTACACTCCCAGCATTTAGAAAATGTATTCTTAAATATTTCAAGCATATTCTAAAGTAATGTATAATTTAAAAATACAATCCAAAACTCATGGCACATTATTGAAGGAAATAAAGTAAAATTAGATTCCTAAAGTTTTAAACTCTAAAGAAGTCGTCCTAATGTCTAAAAGAAAAACTAATTAGACTAGATCACTCAAATTGCAAAATGGTCATCTCACCAGCAGTATCTGCAAGCAAAAGTATGAAACTCTTTAAGGTTCCTTCAAAGAAAAACCTCAAAAGAGAAACATCTATGTACTGAAATATTTACATATTTTCTACTACCAAATCCTAACGTAATACTGTACAAATAACAACATCACAGGCTTACACCTCTAATTCAAACTTTATGAATTAAAAGTATATATATGCCATGAAATTCAAAATTAAAACAAAAAAGAAAACCTGTAACCAATTTTGTCAGTTCTTTCAGAAATCACAAATTGAATTTGTCCAATAAAGATGGGCAGTGAAATTATCTTAAATATTAAAACATAGTAATCATTTGGCTAAAGCCAGATATTAACACTGGCAGTGTTTTTTCAAGAAACAGAATTTTTCTTAAAATTTTATATGTGTGTGTATATATATACACACACACATTATACATATACATATATATACACATGTATACACATATGTGTGTGTGTGTGTGTATATATATATATATATATATATATATATATTTTTTTTTTTTTTTTTTTAATGCCTTAAACTCAAACTCCCAACAGTATTTCCAGGGTTGGAGAATTCTAGGAAATCCATGACCTATTTCTCTGCCTGGCTGCTGTCAGCAGGAAGAGTACAGGCCATTGGTTAAAAGGTAGTGAAGCATACTGAATAGAGTTGAGCCTCCTCAGTCCAATTCTATTACTATGCTGAGTAAAATTTTCTTCTGAGATTTTTAACTTTGGGGAAAAAAAATAAATGAAGAGTTTCAAGTGAATAATGGAAGTACAAATGAGCTCTTCAGGGCAGAGACCTGCCTTGTTCAGGAAAATTATCTGGCAGACAGTAGGAGGGCAGTAACCATTTTTTTGAATGAGTAATTAAGTTATAGTATTAACATACATTAGATTATAAATTGAACTCAAATGTAAACTTGAGCACAAGGACCTATTCATTTCTTTATAGTTCCAAAGTACTTAGCCTAGAACAGTGTTCTGTAGATAACCCTCAATACATTTTGTGGAAAAGCTGAATTATTAGTGGAATTAATATGTGGTCAAATGGATGAATACTAAAAGTGTTGGTATAATTCAGATTATTTGAATTACATAACTGATTTATTCTTTAATCCAAATTTCTTAATGTACTAAAAAAAATAAGTGGCTGGAACAGTACACTATTTGCACAGTACTCTAGAAGCAAGCATTATAATTAAAAATGTTTGAAATAGTTCTAAAGCAAATTAACAAAAATACCACTTGGATTTTTTAAAGTTAATGCTAATACTGAGAACTGCTTCTGTTATCTGTAAAAGTATATTTCTTAAGAAAGTGGAAATTAAGAGAGCTTACCTTGCTAAAACAATAAGAGATCAGTGAAATTTTTTAATGTTAAGGTAACAAGAGTCTGCTACACAAAATGGATTTCCTATTAAAAGCAGCAAATTGAGTTCGTCCTATTAAAACACATAAATGAAAGTACATTTGAATGGTATACTATCATCACACAAGAACTTTCATCCTCCACAGAAAATAACATACAACACATGAAAAAATTTCGAGGCATTGCCCTGAGATGCTAATTAGCACACAAAAGGGGGTCGGGAAGGCAAGAACTTAAGTGGTACAAAAATGAAGTGCACAAGAGAGGTGCAAAGTGCCTTTTAAAACTGTGGTTGGTTCCCACCACACCATCCTCTCCCCTCCCCCCCAGAATCAAGAACACACATAGTCTATTATGATGTATACTTCCTTTTTTACAATGAAAAATTATATATTGTATGGCAATGCTGACTCATGTGGAAAAGATTTAGTCTTCTCAGAGAACACTTAATATAGTTTTCTCTCACTTCCAAGCTTCATTTTCAGTACTAATAATGTTAACAAGGAATATCTTCACCTCTTTTTATTTAAAAATTCTCAACCCCCCCCCCCCCACCAACCTCTAAGTATGCTATTATGGTCTGAAATATAGCTTTTCATCACATATTTTTACTTGTGATTTAACAATTTTGCATCTCAAAATCTAATTCAAGGTTTTGAAATTTCTAGAAGTAAAAAATTCAGTCTACTTTAAAAATTAAGGAGTTGTCTTCTTATACTAGGAATTTAGTTTTCAGCACTAGTAGGTCTAGTAACCACTCTACACTAGAAGCACTGGTATCTACTGAATGCACACTGAGATGCTTGCAAAGCCATAACAGAACATTGTCATACTTCGCACTCTACCACAGATTTAGACACTGAGCATTTATTTGTAAGTTTGGAATTGGTTCTGTAATTCCAACTGTTAGGAATTTCTAAATATAAATAGTACTTGTTTTTCTTCATTCATGCTGGATTGAGATATAAATTAAATACAATTAAATTACATTGAATCTCCTCACAAATAAGAGGGATAACGAAAAGGTTTTGCTGGTATGTAACTACTTAAATCTGAGACATTTCACATTACTTTGCCCACTACTCCCCTAACTTTACATTAGTTTTTAAGGCTATATATACAAATATGTATATTTCCAAGTTAGGGAAAAGAACAAATATAACAGAACTGATTATACTACCTTTTATACAGAGTTTCGATTTTGTATTCAATGCTGTATTGTAATCTTACATGTTAATAGTTTCCTAGTGGAGAATCTGCCTACTGAATGATTAAATTACACGGCAATAAATACAATATCCAACCTAGACAGACAAAAATACAGAAGAGCACAAAACAGTAGTCTTTTCTGAGTGACAGATTTAAAAACTTACTTTCACATGCTTAGAGGAATTTAAGCCTAAATTAGATTAGGTTTTTATATCTACAATTCTTTAAGCTTTGAAAATTATTTTTAAAGGCCAACAGCTAAATATTAGCAACATGCTATATTTCAAATCACAAATACATCTTAACTACTTGGATTCTAAAGACATGGGCCAATGAAGAATCACAGGCAAGCACACGCTCACAAACACAAAGGCGCGCGCACACACACATACCTACACACACCCCTACTATAGAGTGTTAGATTGTCAAGCTCTGACAATTATTTTAATGAAACAGTAGGCAAATTCAAGCTGATCCACATCTTAATGAAAAATAAGCAGCCAGAAAGAAATCCATTAAAAAACAGATTAAGAAACAACAGAGACTTAAATCTTGTAGTCTTTCTAATGGAAGGGAAACAGTTTCCATCTGTGCCTTGCAGTACAGTAACAGTATTTCCCAATAGAGACTAACATCTTTCCCCATGAGAAACTTCTCATTTACAATGGCATGGTGTTTTAAAAGGGTGGGGTAAAGGAGGAATTACACATACATGATTAAATTTCTTGTTTGTTAAATCAAGCTTTATTGATAAAATGGAATTCAGAATACCTTACTAGGAACAGCAGCAGGCCCAGCCAATCATGATAGCAAAAACGTGGCAGTCTCCTACTATATGTAGGAAGCTGCTGCTTATCAATTAGTAATTCAACGTAAGGACTTGTAAAAGAGGTGCAAAGAATCAAGGCATTTTAGCCCCAAGATTGATATTCTTATGAATATACTGTATTACCTGCAATACTCCTGGCAACAAGGCAAGAACAACCTAAAAGACAGTTAAAGGAAGGGACCAGCTTTATCAACAGTGCCAACCTCACTGCCAAGATAGTTTTCGGTTAACTCCCTGCATATTGGGCTTCGTAAGATTTTGGAATTGCTCTCCATAATCGTGTGCACATTTGAGCGTGTAGCTGACATGGCTGCTGCTCTCCCCGTCCCAACCCCAAGTCCAAACACGACATGACTTGAAAGGTCTATATATCTGTTGCATCACACAACAAGCCAAACATTTTTTTGTAACTTTGATAGTGATTTAAAGCAGTTCATAATTAAATATGAGCATTTTGTACAAGGACAATTACACTTTACAAAAAACAAAATCATACAACAAAAATTGCTGGAGTCTGATTTACAACATGAATTATGGTTTGAAATCACGTTTACATAAGTCTCAAATTTACAAAAAAACAAAAAACAAAAAAACAAAAAAACCAGTCCTGGGCTAGCTGTTGTACGGCTGAAGCTCTCTGGTGTGATCCACTCTCACCCATGTCACATGTCCTTCTTTAAAGTTGAGGATGGATGTTTAAAAGGTTCAAGGAAGTTGAGCTGTACTCTCCTTTGGAGGTGAAGGTAAACTCCATGGCTAGATGAGCAGTTTTACCACATGTCATCAGTTGATGTAGAGTCCTTCATAAAAGGAAACAAAGCAAAACAAGGAACTACATTAAAGCTGAGAGGTGCCAACATATTACTTTCTGGATAATGCAGAAAGATGGGGTTTTGTAAAGCTGACATTTAGACTAACGCTTTTTATAGTATAGAAGTAAGTGTATGTGTGTAAATGAAATATCAGTATTCAATTTGTTAAAAAAATGTTAACCCTTTGTTTTGAATGAAACATATGAAATACCATTTTACCATGATGTTGACCAAATGTATTTCTAAACCAGTATAATTGCTAAAAAAATTTATTTTCAATTAAAACCTAACTTTTTTTTAGAACACTACTTGTATAAACTTTTATTACATAAGAAGAAATTAAGGCTTCAAGTAATGTGAGATCTGAGGATTCATAATGCAATATATATCTCAGAGCCGTGCCCAAATGATTTTAAGTTCCCACTTTTCTGTAAACACCAATACTACAACAGAGTTCTAACAGGAAATTCAATTGCAGAATATGACATTCTAATGTCTTTTTATATAAGTAGAATTCTCTATGTTAGCATCTAAATGAAGTATATACTCCATGGTTCTCAGCAAAGGTATTTCCAAACATAAAAACTATTTAGTGGAGCTGCGCATTCTGAAGTTCTATTGCAGCTGCTTATAAAACTCAAGATTCTGAGCAGAGCTATTATTCCCAACTTTAAAAAATCACTTAGTGAAGGTAAATCTTTTGAAGCTGATTGCTTGTAGAGGCTTAAAAAAACAAAAATAATTCAAAGGACTTTCTTCTTTTTTGAGAGAGGTGGCCACTCACCATGATTATGTCCTCAATCACTAGAACTGTGGTGCAGCCAGAATTCAGAGCAATCAATCAGGGGTGTGTGTAAGAGAATGGGTACACTGAACAGCTCTGCAAAAACAGGTAGGAAGGATATGCATTTAGAGTGGAGGGGAAGGGAAAGTAGACAGAGCCAAAATGCTACTTACAGTGTCATCATTTTTGTAAGGATTCAGTCTATTGTAAACGGCTTCAATTACATTCCGCCTAAATTTAAAGAAATGCAGAAAGTTAATTCTTTAGAGCACAAAACTGTTTAATACTTCACAGTTAGGTGCTCATTAAAATGTCAAAGATAATCTTATACTTAGAAATTATTTTAATTCTATTTCTTACTATCAGTAAGTGATCCTCACTTTAAGACATTTGAGCCCCAATGATAACTAGAGGTGAATTTACTCTAAAATGTAACATTCCACCAACCCAATTACTAGAAGAAGACTAAGTCATAGTTTAAAAAAAAAAAAAAAAAGCAGTCTACTTCATTTATATATTGTCTATTTCATTTGAACTGGCTTCTGTGGTTATGAGTCAGCAATGACGATGCAGTTTTAAGATATAACACTAACATTCTGGTTAAGAGTTCAATGTTAGTTTTGAAGTAGAAGTAACTTCAACATCTGTTGCAGTAAAATAATTTAAATAAAATTTACATTTAAATTTTAGCTTTTTGTAATACCCCTTTTAAAAGGCTCGATTTTAAAGCTGAAATTTCCCTGCCAAGTACAGGACCTTATTAAATAACATTTTGTTAAAAAATCTGTAATGGTATTTATAAGTTATAGCCTCCGTACTTCCAAAACTGACTTGAAGCAGTTTAATAGTCATTTCACAGAAAGTCATATTGGAAGAAAAGGTTTCTAAGAAAAGCTTCAAATAGGAATTTCTACAATTACTAGTTAGAGAAATGATTATAAAGAACATGGCTACATTTACAGAACACAGTAGAGAATGAAGGAAATTGTCTAATATCTTTGCAGGTCAATTATGTGGATATCATATAGAGGTAAAACTCTTTGAATTATAAAATTTCTTAAAGTCTCCACTTAAGTTTATAAAGATGTAAGCTTAATATCTGACACAAATTAGTCCAGTTCTATGAACTGAAGTTCACATAGAAAAAAGCAAGAAATGCATCCTCCCATCTTCCCTCACAACAAAATCCAACCAACTAGGAATCAACAACAGAAAACAGTGGGAAAATCAGGGATGTAGAAAAATGGCTCAGATGGAAGAAGAGAAAGATGTTCATCCCTGGGGTGATAAATTATCCAGGGATTGACAAAATCAAATTATAATGTAATAAAAATGTAATAAATGTAATAATAATAAAAATGACAATTAGAATTTTGTAGTGCTACATAATTTAGTTTAAAAAATTCTTTCACTATTTAATGCTATCAGGCAATCAATGTAACCCAAGCCTCCACTAAAGACAGCCTTCAGTACAGTCAGTTACAAACAATGACATTCTGACATCTATCCTAAACACACGGCATTTTATCATTAATAATGAAAAACAATGAATCACAGGCTAAACATTTGAAGATACAAGTAATTGCATCACTTTAGCCATTAGGTAAGTATACATCTGATCAATGAACACCTAACATTTTTATGTACTGAGATAAATTTTAACAGGATGCAGAATATAACTTACTTGCTTGCCAATTCACCCCCCGGTGGGAGGCTGGGGATGTTCTCACTTGCTAATGTGCGCATCACATGGACTAAGTCAGGGACGCCTTCCCCCTGCTTCTTTATGATTTCTGGGAATCAGAAGTACTTTTTTTGTAAGTGTTATCCAAATTTAATTAAAAAAAAAAACTGAAACAAAGATAACTTAGGTTTTTAAAGATGGCATTTACCACATCTGAGATTTTCTAAGCTGGTATTAGGAAAAAAATCAAGTTGACCTTTGAAAATTTGACAAAGGGATGCACAAAATGACACAAAAAATGAGATACTTTCCAGATTAACTTCAAAGAATGAAAATAAACAAGATAAAAATGTGGAAAAATGTCATGTTAAAATCAGTATATTACATAATCAAGGATATGGGTATATGAATGAGAATATTCTTAAGATGCCAACTAGTTACTTCTGAGGAGGTCAACTCCTCTCTTCAGACTGGAAACATGTTTCCTGAATTTTGCAGTTTTAAAAAAAATAACCAACGTCAAAATTTGAAAGGGGAAAAAAACCTTTTAAATATAATGGAATTTACTGATTATATACTAACCCAAATCATTTTTACGTATCTTTGTATTTGCAAAATGATATGTAAGTAGCATGTGCAGGTTAGGTTATATAACTGAATACCACTCACAGCTTAATTTTTGTCTGAAGATCTTTAAGCAGTAAACAGCTATGTAATACCATTTCCTTAGTTGGTTATTTGAACAGGGCATATGGAATGGAAAAAAATCTAAATTTCATGATAAATTTTTACAAAGAAAAAATTCAAAAAACCATACAACTGTATTTAAAATTGTTAATTTCAAAACATCCAGTTACAAAATGGGTCAGTGATATGATCTGCAGTGTTGCCATGTAGATGCATACTGTTATTCATACCACAGAATACCAACAATTATGTACAAACAACTTAAAGAATTCTCAAACTATCAAGTATAAGAAGTCTTTTCTTGGAGTTATTTGTTCTAAATGCAAGATCATACTAAAGGTATTTGTAAATTAAAAGTTTAAGTTTTGCTCAATTATCTGTTTTTAAATGTTTACACTAAGACATTTTCTTTGTCATCATTAGGGCAATAAAATTATCATTCTAGTTCTCAATTTGTAAATACCTTTGAAAATCACAATGCATATAAAGATCTTCCATCCTTTGGATCAAGTCTCAAAATATCAATTCCTCATTAAGGCCACATTATATTAAAAAACAGACACTGCTACTCATATTTCTTTAAATGGCTCAAATTGTCCTTTTGGAATTAAGGCCAAATTTCACCATGTATTATTTTTTTGCCTTTTTTTTTAAACCAGTCTTAAATCTGAACAAAAAGCAAGGATCTCAGATTTGGTTTGCCAAGTTCCTTTATTGTATAATCTTTAACAGCTAGTATTCTACATGGTTCTAATGCTGGAAATCTGCTGTACAAAAATAAAGGGTTTTGATGTTTACCTATGCTACACAATTTCACAATCTAAAGCTGTAATACACTTAACATACAGTCTCTGCTAAGCCAATACAATTATTGGATAGATAACTAAATACAACAGAAATGAACACTGATGATAAATTCAAGCAATGATAGTTTCAGGTCTAAAAAACATTACCTTAATTCACCTATATTTGATGTATCTTACATCTCCTTTGTTAAAATATTGGGGTATTTTAATTGTGAAGAAAATTACAGGAAGACAAATTCTTTAAAAAAAAATAATGTAAGGCTTTAAAAACAGTTAATAACTCCTATTCCACATGGGACAATACATTTAAATTGTCTTACCATTAATGCTACACTAGCATTGCTTCTGCTTTTAAAAAGGAAAACAAAATGAATTTTAAGAAATATTCCTTCACTTGCTCTTGGACTATACATTTTAAATAGAATTGTAAAAAGATTGAATGCTTTTACTAAAGAATATATATATATGTATAGAAGATATGTTTCTCATACTAACATATAAACACATTCTGCTCTTCCCCACTTCCCTCCACACCAAGTCTGAGGGATCCTAGCAGTCATCTCCAAATTAACAACTTTAAAGCTTGGGCAGTCAGCAGAAAAGATTTAAAAAGTACAAGAACAATCTTAAATTGGCTTAGAAAGACCACAAACTTAAGTGATATAGTTTAAATTATGAGCTGAGTCTTTTTATCGCAACCCTAGAGAGAGTCAAGTATTTAGAAGGGCACAGGTAATAGGAGCGCTGAAAAGTCTTTCCTTTGATGGTGTGGACAGAGAAGCCAAAGTATGCAAAATAAATAAAATGAGGTTTAGTAGGTCACAGCAATTTTGAAGACATGTATTTAAAGAAATAAAGAAAAAAAAATTATTCAGTGCCTGTTTTAGAAGCTGAATGCGGTACTTTTTACTTAGAACAACTTTTGCAATATAGTTACATTCTATGTTTTAAAATATAGTAGCAATTTTAATTAATGTAGTATTTATCCTCTAGTTGCAGTCTTATCAAACCTACCTCAATAAAGAATAATTCATCAATAAAGAATATGAAATTTGATTTGTAACATAATAATCTCAAATTGAATGATACAAGTATAATACTTCAACATATCAAAAATACTGAGTATTGATGTAAACTGTTCAGGTGGTAATTCTTCCTTGATAAAAAGCAATAAAAAAACTTAATATTATAACATAAAATTATGTATATAAAGCAATTATTTAGAATTGCACCAAAAACTTAAAAGAGTGCACACGATAGAGAAACGTTGTAATTCATTTCTAAAAACGTGATCCTATTTCATAGTAAATGAAACGGAAGTACTTATTCTTTAAATCAGTAAGAAAACATGTACACCCAAATTACTTAAAAGTGCCAATAAATCAAATACCAATTTATCCCAATACATATTCTTATGGTTTCATTTTTCCACTAGCCAGCAGTTTGAACCAATGTGATATAACTTGGTAGCATTCTAAATATTTTATTTTACTGTATTATATATATAAATAACATTTCAAAATGATTCATTTAAAATATAAAAATTCCAAGAGCCTTAGGTAATAGTGAGAAAACAAACCCATTGAATAGTATGTCCAAAGAATGAAATACTAAATAGTACATACATATACTAGATATATCACTATCAAGTGGGGGAAAGCGATAAAAACAAAATAGCAGCTCTAGATAGTACTGAAAATCAAAACCAATCATGATTCTAATAGCAGACTGATTATAATTGATATCAAACAGTAAAAAGGGAGAAAACAAAATTAAAGTGCATATTAATTTTAATAATGTAGGCACAGCGGAATATAATAGTGTGTAGGTCAACGCTTACATGCTATTAGATCTTTAACGTGCAAATTCATGACATTAGGAGCCCCAAATGCATTTTAACGCTATCATAGGCATGTCAAGTTTTTCTGCTTAAAGAAACTGCAAATCTATATGCTTATTGCATATATGTAGTGAAATGGAATTCTCTGGGGAGACCTTAGCATTATAAGTAGTACCTGCATATAAGGTCATTTATATTTTTTCAAATATTTAAAGGCATTACACTTGAGAGTTACAGACATCTTTCTAATTGTCTCAAAGTAATTTGCAGAATTAAGACAAACATATTTCTGGAATTCCCAACTTATTTTTGCTTTTATTCAGCATTTCTAGTTCTGCCAAGTAGACACCTAGTATATCTTCTACTCAGGTCTATGTTGTCTTGGTGAGGAAGTTTATGGCTTAGGCAAGAAGACTTGAAACAGTTTAAAATATATTTGTAAAAGCTGTGGCATATGAAAGTTTCTAATAACCAGGCTGTGATCTTCAAGTTATTAAAAAAAAAAAAAAAAAGGTCCTAAAGATCTTAAATCCGTATACATAGCTTTACACAGAAAGATGGTATTCAAATTATCACCATCATCAATAATCTGCTTATAATTAAATAAACCACATATCAGACTTTCCTGGCATAAAATTACTCATGCCAGTGAATTCATCAAGAATTTCAAAGCATACAAACACTTTTTAGCCTTTTTAAACAAAAGTATCCTGAACAGAATGTACAGGGTCACACTAGTTCTTATTTCTAATATAACTGTAATAGGACAATCAAAAGCATCTGAACAGTTACTACAGAAATGCCCTTTCCCACTTTTGTACACTAAACACTAGATGTCAAAGGCATGTAAAGATCTAAAAGCTAAAATATTAAAGTTTGATTGTGTTGAGGTTTTTCTTTAATTAAAGCTACTTATTTTTTGTTAAATGATCCACCTTCTACTCTGCTTTCCAGGTACTTGTCCAATTCTGCCTCCTTCTTCACTGCTTCTGGTGATACTTTGGGGGCATTTGGAAAACAGATCAATATCACACTCATGTTGTCTCGACTTCCCTGGGAAGAAAAAAGTTTGAGAAATATTATGCTTTTGTCTTGCTCTTTAAAGCCTTGAGAACTTTTACAGCCATGACAATTTTAATTATACTTGCTCTAACATATATACATACATATATATTTTTTTCAAGGAGAAAAAATATGCATATGTAGAGAGGCACACCCCTGTACACATATACTACATATGGTATACTGTATAACTAACACTCCAAAAGACAGGAGAAACACTACAGGTTAACCTCCACTACAACAATCATTTTTTCTAATGCTATACAGCAAAAAGATTTCTGAACATTTTACTGGTGGCCTACTTAATTAGAAGTGATACCTAATAAAAATAAACATACACACACACACTCATTCAACAAAACTGAAAATTCTAGTGGCATTCCTTACAAGAGGATTTGACCTATACTTACATGTATACTTGAAACACTTATATTTAAACTAATTTGCTCCATAATAAATAGAAACATGGAATTAGAAGTAAAGCTATATATATAATTTAAACATTTTTAAAATCTTCATAATTTTAAAAAATTAACTTTTAGGAAATATATTTATTTTTAAAGATACCTAGGTATGATTAAAACACCTGAATCAATGTTAGCATCCCTAATATTCCTCTCTCTCTTGGGAACTGGAGTTAACTTTTACATCTTAAGTATCTGATTCCTCAATATGGGAGAACTGACCTTATGCCATTAGTTTAAGTAAACCAAGGAATTTAATATTAAAAAGAATCTTGGATAAAAACAGTATAAAATGCAGCAGATGATAAGGTACTGAATAATTTTTAAAATGGAGAATGCAGAAGAGATAAAGTGTTAGATGAGTCCTAATTTACTAGTGTCTGAATGTTACAATTCTCTCAAGAAAATAGCATTTAATTTAGCCGGTGACTATTTAATTCTCAAGAGTTCCAGAATTAAGACCAACAAATGGATACTACTTTTATGCATACTAAAAGGGACAAAGAACATATGCATCACTGTTCGGGTCTCCTCAAATTCAGAAATCAGTAGTGTGCACTAGTAAGTTGCTGCTCTATTTGTTGTGGTTGTTGTTTTTTTTTAACATATCTGCTGGATATTACATAAACTTGATTTGTGTTGGATGTTACATAAATCTGATTTCTAAGTATGATCAGATTTTAATTAAGATTTTAAGTAGAGCTGGCAGTATGCTTATAAAACTACAGAGAACATAAAGATGGCTTTCTATCTCTACATGTTAAAAGAAAATCAAATATGTAGCCTCAAAAGTTTTATAAAATCAACATTTGTTAAAGAAAAAGAAAAAATTACTAACTAAAAATTTAATTCCTCAGCAGTCCTATAAGTTAGATACTATGATCTCTACTCAATAGCTGAGAGAGGCTGAACAATTGGTCCAAGACTATGGAGTACAAAAGTGACAGAGGTCAGCCTGACTCAAGGCCTGACTCAGGTGGGCTCCCTCTTGCTCAGCTTCCTCCTCTGTAAAATAAAGGGGCTGAGCTGGCTCATCTACGATATGATCCCCTTTGATCATCCCAACAACCCCATGAGACAGGGTGATAGTATCTCTTACCTTTTTTACAGTTAAAGAAACTGATTTTCCAGAAAGCTGAAATAGCTTACCTGAAGTCATACACAGTCTTACACCAAGTTCTTCTGACTCCGCGTTCAAGGCTATTTTTATCATATCATGCCAATTAATCACTAAACTTTCTTTGTTAGTGCTACAGATTCATTAGACTATAGTCTCAAAGTACTTCCATGAATGTAAGGCAATATCACATGATAAAAATAAATTATTAAAATTCTAAAATGCTTTTTATTCATTAGACACAGGGGCCTAATGCTCCCCCCCCCATGCCTTTCCTTTTAAGACACACACCATGATATACTCTTTCTGCCTTTGATAATCTTCTACAATATTAAAAAGCTGAGGTAGTCATGGTTACTAAAAGACCATTCAGATTATAACTCTTGCATATTTAGTAATTGGATAATTTCTAAAAATGTTTCCTAAATGTTCATAATTGGTAAAGAGTATCCTACAGTTTTGTGCCCAAAACTCATTTCTGAGAACTAGTTTCTAAAATGATTAAATACGAGAGTAATAATTAAGATGACATAAAATCATTTTTATCTTTTAAAATAAAGTCTAGCTACCTTATACAAACAGGTGTCGACTACTTCATTGCAAACTTTCTCAAGGTCATCAGTGACTTCAAGTCTGGATCTTACAAAATCACAGAGCTCTTCATTTCCCATAACATCCCAAATACCATCACATGCAAGGATAATGAACTGATCATCTTCTTCAGATCTTTCAATATCATGGACTTCAGGCTCTGGTGAGACAAGCTGCTCTGTAGGACCTTTTCCATGGACACATTTGTAATCAAAGTCCCCAAGGGCCCTCGATACAGCCAGAGAGCCATTCACACGCTGAATCATTACAGAACCACCTGCATTCTGAATTCGTTCTTTTTCCAGCGGATTACTTGGTTTGTGATCTTGTGTGAAGAAGTGAACTTTCCTGTTTCTACAAAGTAAACCTCTCGAGTCTCCACAGTTAATGAAATAAGTATGTTGAGGAGAAATTAAGACACCCACAGCTGTTGACCCACTTCTATCTGCACCATGTTTCTTCTCTGACATAACTCTCATGTGTTCATCAATCTCCAGAAAACCTGTTCTGATTCCATTCTTTACATTTTCCACAGAAGGTGCTCCTGCAGACCCTTTAAAATCCTGGTTATTGGTGATGTGATCTAACAAATGCTCACAGCAGTATTTGGCAACCTGAGAACCAGCATGCCCATCATACACAGCAAAGAATGACCAGGTTTCAAGTCCACTTGGCAAACCGATCACAGCCGTATGTGCATCCTCCATTTCAACTCGCCAACCTTGCATGCTGCTTAGCCCATATCGCAACCCATTACCCTGCCCCTGGGCATTATGTTTTTCCATCTTTGGTTTGTCTAAAAATGCTCCCATTATGTCTTGATATTCTAGGTCTGCAAAGGAAGAGAAACAGAAAAGTTAATAACTATCTTATATATAAAATACATTTCCAACATCCTTTTTAAGAGTGAAAGAGATATAAAGAAAGCTTTAAATAAGAAATCACAACTCAGGGGCAGTCGGTTAAGCATCAGCTCATGATCCTGGGATTGAACCCCATGTCATCTGGCTCCCCACTCAGTGGGAAGCGGACTTCTCCCTCCCTTACCCCTCCCACCACTCATGCTCACATGCTCTCTTTCATTCTCTCTCAAATAAATAAAAATCTTTTAAAAAAATCACAACTCTTATAAGCAGACACTTATTGTGTTGCTGACTTAGAACCTAGAGATTAACAAGAAAGAATTGGGAGAGAGGTTGATCAGGCACAGCTTAGAATGAACAACAGGCAGAGGGAACTAAGGCATCAAGATAAAAGTAGCTGACATGACACTTCCCCACCAGAAACAACCACCTGAGGTAGAAAGGAGGCTGGCAGTGGTTATCAGTTTCCATGAACCAAGACAAGTGTTTTAGGATGCAATGAACAGGTGAATGAATCTCTCTCTCAGACCTAAATTATATGTGTATGTTAATCAAGAAAAAGCCAAATGAATTCACAACATACCAAAAGCCTACTAATTCAAAGCATCTTGGTTGAATATTTAGATTTTCTAGTTTTATTCTCAACTACCTACAGTTTTGTTCCTACTATATGAACTCTCTGAAAAAGTAAAAAAATGATCTACCCACAATGATCCAAATTTGCACACTCATTCCTGTGTCTGCTCATATCAGTCCCCTTAACTGGAAACCCTTGCCCCCCTCCCTACTTAAAGAAAAAAGTATATCCATCTTGCAAAATCTAGTTCAAATTCTACCTTTTCCATAGGTTTTTCAGTCTTTGAAAAAGCCATTAGTTATTAAATTACAATAAGGAGTACAACCTCAACTGCCAAAGTGCAAAGCAATTATATATACACACAACAAAGCTTGTTATATATAACAAAATCAACCTATTGTGATCTACTGTTCTATCAATTTAGCAGTAATCACATGTATCATTATTATTATATTCTATGACCATTAGGTATAAATAGTAAAGGAGATTAGAGGGTCTAGGAACAGCCATGTGGACAAGCTGGAAAGCTGAGCTATCTAATCCTTTCCCAATAATCAAAAGCTAAAAATTCTGGTCTGAAATGGGCCCATACAACACAGAGAGACAGCTGGTTAAAATTTAGGTTGACCTTTACTTGAGTAATAGCCTAGGAATGTAGAGACATGGGATCAAAGTCATCAAATAAGTCACAACTGAACTCAAACCAATCTAAAAGGAGGACAGAATTAAATTTAATGGAGGTAAAATGGTGAGGGGAAGTATGGGTAGGTAAAAGTACCTAGATAAATCAGGATGCAGTTATGAGACTAAGGGATTGATGATGCTAGTGATGCTAAGCTTTGAGAAGAAGTTGGGAGAAAAAGGGTAAGAAAAACTCCTTAGGAAGGTAATAGTTTCCCAGTAACCTTTTCCCCCTTCTTTTCCTACCAGGGCCAAACTAATACACAAGAGAGAAGTCTGGCTGATTGGTGTGATAAAACAATCTCCTGCCTACTCCTCTGTCCCCCAGTACAATTCCACTAATGAAGGTAAATAATGAAAACTAGCCATCATTCTTTATGAGGGTAAAATCTAATCTTTATGATTAGATTACCGGATATCAAGTTGGTATACATTATTATGGTAAGAGTGAGTGCTTTGATTGGACAAAGGATAACATAATGATGATATCTTAATAGCAGACAATATTTAAGAATAATTCTAAATCATTCATTCATTCTCAACAACCCTCTAAAGTGGGTAATAATATATCTTCAATTTATAGATGAATCTTAGTAAGACAAAAGAACTTGGCCAAGGTTACTCAACTGGTAAGTTTAGAGGAATCAGGACTCTAATTCAAGTACCATTTACTACTAAGACAATGGTCTTGATCATGGATATACAAAAGAATTATTTGTGGACTTTTCGAAAAATTATAATTAACAAATCAGAATTTCCACGATAGGGTTGGAACCTAGGCATCTGTGCATCTATAGAAAAGATTAGATGGGATGCCCAGATAGGTAAATGGCTAGATGATGACTGAGCCATCATGAAGTTAAGTCATCTGCTGAAGGTCAAAAGCAATTTGCCTCATCTCTGTACCTCAATACCTTTAGCTAGGCTAAAGGAGAGGAGAGAGATACACTTAAGATGCTTGATAACTACTAATATAGTGTTCCTTATCTGTACAACGAAGATACTTATACTTACCTCTGAATGTTGCTTCAAGGTTTAAATGAGGTAGGCAAAAATAAGGCACTCAGCAAACAAACTAATTATTACTACATTCCTACACACATAGTCACATCTGGATTCTGATATTACCTAATAGGGAACTTATTATTTTCTTTTGCAGAAAAGTCCAGTAGCTATTTTCCAGATATATATATAAAACTATCAAATAAATAATTACTTGAAGATAAACAGGGTAAAATTCCTAAAAACAAAACCCAAACTTTCAAAAAATGTATTAGAAATGTAAATACATAACAAACCAAGTCAACCATCTGATAAAATTTTAGGTACAGATCTATAGCAAATATAAAAATCTACATACATCAAGGACAAATTAATAATTTTGTGGTTGGACTTTCACAAAGTGAAAATAGACAATTCAGAAATCTTACCTCCTGGGATTCTGAGTAATTTGTAGAATCCAAGTGAAGCAGCCAACAATAGCTACATAAATATAGCAGATGGTTATGCAAATACAACACTTACCAGAAACTACTTACTTATAAATACTATGTTTACATAGTCATCTTCCAGAAGTGGACTACTAATTGTATAGTCAAATTATTAAGTTGGCACATATCTATAAATAGGAAATCCAAGGAGATTCAATCTGCCCATGAAAGCTTAAGCTAGTTTCTAAGAGAAATTCTAGAGTCGCTTCGTCTTAAATCTACTCTGAGCACATGCTGGATGGATCTCACCACAACACTAGCTTATCAGTTGATCTGAACTTTTCAAAACAAAGTACTATGACAATCACAAGACTGAATTCATCTTTGATATAATCAGAAAATTTAGTGAACACTTTTTGTCTTTGAAAACCAAACTAACTCCTAAATTGAAAAATTCTAAGGTTGGGCCAGGAAGTCATTCATTAAAGTTCATCCACTGGTTTTTATTAAGCAAAATTGATCCCATAATCATAGCAAAAAAATCTTAAACCTTGTCATTTGGTTTAATCTGCTCAAATATCCTGCCCCCCGCCGCCCCATAAAAGCTCTATATAGTCAACTGTTAAGATCCTTAAGTGACATATTAGCCCCTAAACAAGAATCATTCAAGTAATAGTTTGAGCAGTCTCTTAGCAAAAAAACTGAGGAGTAAAACCATACAAAGTCTTTCTCTGTTTACCTATGGGGACACAGTCTAATACAGAACCCCTCCAGGCTCCCTAAACAGAGGACAAAATAGACATATGTAAACAATGTAGAGAAATTATATTCTAAAGACTAGGGGGAATTAAGAGGGGGATAAAAACCATATATGAGAGACTAGGAGCTCCTTGGGGAAAGAGGGAAAAAAATGGAACTAGCAGTATAGGTGGCAGTGTACATAATATGGCAAAATTCAAGTCATGTGCAGTAGGCTGTGGGATATAAACTCTTTACTACTACCAAATGTTTATTCTACACTGCCCACTAATGCTTATATATGAACAGACTTGGTCTTTATTTGACTCCTTCTTCTCTAGCTACCCATCTGCCTTTTCCTTCCCTTTGGGATTCAACTTCTTAAAAATAACTGTTGATGCTCCACATTGTTGCCCGGCCATTCCACCAAATGAGCTCCTCCAAATTGCTTAATCCAATAAACATTTTTAGTCCTGATTTCACTGACTCTTACAACAGCATTCGATACTCCCTCTTCCAACTTCCCACTGGCTTTTCAAGATGTTACACACACTCCACTTTCCTCCTGCCCTTAGCTTTTCCATTCTTGTTCCTTTTGCAGGCCCATCTTCATCTTCCAAGCCATTAATACTGACATTCAAGGCTTAGACCTCAGCCCTTTTCTCACTTAATGCTGGCGTCTGAACTATTATTCATGTGTATGAAGGAAAGGGAACCAGATGATATTTTAAGATACACAAGGATCAAAGTATACACTCATACTTTTTAAATGAGAAATCCAGCCAAGCAAATATCTACTCACTGTGTTTTAAAACTATGTTCATCTCTATGATGTGTCATTAGTTTCTCTTAAATAACCTGCTTCTTAAAAATCATCTAAAAAAACCCAAAACCCCACATATAAAGTAAAAAGAAGTTGCAAAATTGGCTACTTATCCAATTTACTACTAAGGAGACACCCATTTTATGTCTATAAATGGAAATAGCTTTTATAAGATTAAACTTAAAAGTTATAGATGCGTCCAATATGTGTCTTTAGACAAATCCTTTAGCTTAATTTCTAACTCTGTTCATTGATAAACAACCTTGATTAACCATTTTCAGAACAATTACCTTGTTCTGAGAAATGTTGAAGTGAGAAACCTAAAGTTCTAAGAATACCTAGGTAAATGGCATTAGTAAATACTATTTCAGTCTAAAATCATGCTGATGAATTCCATTAAAAATTTTTTATTCTCAATACTAAAATAAAGATTATGAGATAAAATTATTTTACAACAGAAAAATCAACTTACAGAGAATGAAAAAAGAAAAAAACAGCTACCAACTAGGACTACAAACTGGTAGCCTGAATTTGATCTTCACATATATTGTTAGCCCCTGCCCCTGAACATGTGTTCTCCAGAGTTCCTACTACTCCTCCTTATTGACCACATGGCATGTGAGCTTGCATCATTTGATAAAGAGGACAATGCTTGTGACTGTAACAGCATTCAATCCATAAGGATTTACTCTAATCTGATTTTTCATGAAGTGGCTACCTCAGCTCAGAGAAGCAAAACAGAATGATACTTGTAATTAGCTGAATAATGGCTTCAAAGGTACCAGGTCTCAATCCCATAAATGTTACCTCATTTGGAAAGAGTCTTTGCAGGCATGATTAGTAAGAAACTTGGAATAGGGGGATTATTTTGGATTATACTGAGGCCCCTAAATGCAATCAGAAGTGTCCGTATAAAGAGGCAAAGCAAGAATTGTCACAGAGGAGAAATGATGTGAAGAGATTTGAAGATGCTGGCCTTGAAGATTACAAGAGATATATGGCTACAATCCAAGGAATGTTGCATTCTTCCCTAAGGCCTCCAGAGTGAACACATTCCTGCCAATACTTTTGGAATGGTGCCCTCTAGAATGGTAGGTAAGAGAATAAATACGTATGACAATAAGAAACTGGAGTATAAAAGTATTAATAGGGCTAAGGAAAGAAATTTAAGAGATAAAAATTATTGTAATATTTTAAATGGCATGTAAAACAATAATGAGCAAAGAACCTATAGAAAACAATCTGCAAGGGGTAAAATTCAAAGTAAGAGAAAACTCACCCTGCATGCAGTTAAGAATAAAGAGATAGAAGTAGGTTAAGGATACAAACAATGCAGATCCAACAATTTACTTAGTACACTGTAAAAAGAAAATCAAATAATGGAGAAGAAATAAAACTTCAGAGAAAAAAGAAATCCTAAACGGAGGGAAAATTTGAATTGATGATTGAAAGTGTTCATCAAGTAGTAATTTTAATAGAAAATAACCAACACCAAAGTATAGTTTGATAATGAATTTTAAGAATACAAGAACTCAAATGAAACAGTCCAAAAAAATAAAAAATAAAAACAAAAATAAAATCAGGTTGGGCTCAAACTTTTGTCACAATATGCAATAATGAAGTAATGCCTAAAAATGTTGAGAGTAAAGGAGGATAGTCCCAGAATTCCACACCCAGCAAAGTTGGCATTTATATGTGAAGATAACAGAAAAGTTATTATCAACTATGCCAGCACTAAAAAAGTATCATTCAGGGGCGCCTGGGTGGCTCAGTCAGTTGAGTGGCCAACTTTTGATGTTGGCTCAGGTCATGATCTCAGAGTCCTGAGATGGAGCTCCACATCAGGTTCCATGCTGAGGGGAGAAATCTTCTGTGGATTCTCTCTCCTTCTCCCTCTGTCTCTGCCCCTGTGTGTGCGTGCAAGTGTGTACAAATTCACTCTCTCTCAAATAAAGTCTTTAAAAACCTATTTAAAGAAAGATTAATGCCATCAAGAGATTAATCAAAACCAGAAATACAATAAATGGAGATGTCATAGTATATATAAGACTTTGGGATGGGCAGAATACACTTGAGCAAGTACAGCTGACCCCTGAAAAACATGGGTCTGATCAGCAGAGGTCCACTTACTTATGTCACTTTTTTTTTAAATAAATGCAATACATTACTATAAGTGTATTTTCCCTTCATTATGATTTTCTTAACATTTTTTCTCTAATTTAGTATAAGAATATAGTATATAAGGGCATCTGGATGGCTCATTGGTTGAGTGTCTGCCTTTGGCTCAGATCGTGATCTGGGGGTCCTGGGATCAATTCCTGCATCAGGCTCCCCGCAGGGAGCTTGCTCCTCCCTGTGCCTATGTCTCTTCCTTTCTCTTTGTGTCTCTCGTGAATAAGTAATTATGGTGCTCCTAATCTCCATAGTGTCCAACGGTCAACTGTGTAACAAAAGTCAAGGGTTGTGACTTTAACTTCAGAGAAAGAAAAGCATAAGGAATGTCAATAAATAAGACTTTTAAAAAAAAATTGATGAGCGTGTACTTTAAAATTTTAACGTATGAATTTTATGAGTTAAATATTTTTATGTCAGATAATTCAAAACTCAAAAATACTATGTGCTAAAATTAAGACTATATTTTCTGTTCAAATATGCTTGAAATATTGATTAAAAATCAAGCATTTAACTTGACTGAATATTGGAAAGCAAAAGCTTTAAAGTTTCTTAACATACTCCCACCTATCCTATCCCAGGTACCCCTCCCCCCATAAAAAAGAAAAAGAAAACAAATGACACAGACCATATTATCTGACTTTAACAATAACGGTAGATGTTAAATGGTAGATGTTGGTAACAATAAAGAAAGAAGAAAACTTCAAACATCTGGAAATTACTTTCCAGCTTCTAATCAATCTTGCATTAAGTTTGTATATTTTTACAATTACAGAATATTTAGAAACAATAATGATAAGTAAAGCCTTTTGTCAGATTTTGTAAGATGTGACCAAACCTTATTCAGGAAAATTCATTTTCTTAGTAAAAAAGTGATAATCAGTATACTATATCTCAACTGAAAAAGTAAAAAGAACAACCACTTGCATACACACAGACCTAAGGAAAGAAATACATTAAGGAATATATCAAGAAAAATTAAGGTAAACATGATATCACAAGAGAAAAGTGAGTAAAAGAGATAAAACATTAGGCAGTCTGAGAAAAACTATTATTCAAAATTAGAACTCAAACAAGCTATACTTGCCTCAGACATAGGTGCTTTGTTTTGTTTTTATAAAACACATTGTACAATTCTTTGCTAATAAAGTTGAAAACGTGGAGGAAATAGACAATGTCCTGGAAAAACAAATTACCAAATTTTTTTCAAGCAGTGACAAAACAGAGACCAGTAACTCTGGAAATAAATGAGAAAGCTACCAAAGAACTAACCTTCAAAAGAACTCTAGAGCTCATGAAAAACAAAATAAAAAAAGCAGAACCACCATTCCAGGTTAAAGAAAACCACAGAGATATGACAATAAAGTGTAATGTGCAATTGTGCACTGGCTTATATATATTTGTGTGTGCAAAAAGAATATGCATTGTATACACACAAAGGGAAAAAAATTTATAAAACAAATGTGGCAAAAAATTAGTCATTCAGGTAAATACGAAAGTTCACTCTACCTTTCTTCAAATTTTCTGTAAATTTAAATTGTTTTCAAAATATAGTTATGAGGGACGCCTAGGTGGCTTGGCAGTTGACTGTCTGCCTTTGGCTCAGGGCATGATCCTGGAGTTCTAGGGTGGAGTCCCACATTGGGCTCCCTGAGGGGAGCCTGCTTCTCCCTCTGCCTATGTCTCTGCCTTCTATGTCTCTCATGAATAAGTAAGTAAAATCTTTAAAAAAAATAAAGTTCTGAAAAATAAGTGTATCAGACAATTTCACAACCAAGATCTTGCAAGCCTTAAAAAACATATTACTGCCCCAATTACCTAAATTACCTAGAGAAAAAAGCTTCCCAGTTCATTTTTCAAACTTACCATAATCCTGATTAAAAAATGGCAAAGACAGTACCAAAAAATAAAACTATAGTCCAAAAATATTAATATAGATACAAAAAATCCTAAGTAAAATACAAGCATATAGAACAAATCACCAAGTAGAGCTCATCTTAAGAATTTAACTATGAGCCAACATTCAGCAACCTATTAATGTCATCTTTTTTAAAAAGTTCAAAGAGAAAAAAGCTACATGATCATCTCTTCATCTGATAAAATTTATTCCATAATACGGTACTATATATTTCAAGCCAAAGAGGAAGCATAGTGATTAGAACAATTCCCAGAAAAGAAGCAAACACAAGGATACCTGCTACTCTTACCCTAATACTTAGTGAGGTCTAGAAATAGAGATCAATATGATTAAGATTTTTTTAAAAGGCATAAAATTATGAGAAGAGATCAAATTGCTATTTGTGGATAATAATGTGTGATGGGAAACTCAAAATCTAAAACATTATTAAGAAAAAAGGTTCAGTACGGTTATCTGACTACATACAGAAAACTGTTAATAATAACCACTTAGAAAATAAAAAGATGCCAATAAAAGTATACCTAAATAAATAACCAAAGAAATATTCAGGACCTTTAAGAAGAGAGCCTCAGAATAAAAGACACTCCTCTTTCTGAGACAAGAAGATTCAATATTGCAAAGATGGTTATCCTCCCTTTATTAATCAATAAATTCAGTGTAACCACAACTGGGCCTTTTTGTTCCCAGACCTTGATGAAATGATTCCAAAATTTATATGAAAGAATAAATGTTTGAGAATAGCCAAACATTCTAAAAAACAATAGCATTTTCCATTTCTAATATTAAAGTAATTTCAAATTATAGTATTTAAGAGGGACTACCGTTACAGGATTTATCAATATAATAGAACTGAGACTCTGGAAAGACAACTGTGAGAACAAAAATTCAATAAATGGTGTTAAAACAGCCGGCCTATTTCAATCCTTCCCTCCCTATCACACATCTTAAAATAAATACCAGGTAATTAAAGATTTAATTTTGAAGTACTATAATAAAACCATACAAATACATCTAGGTAAATATTTCTACAACCTTATGGTAGGAAAGGACTTTCTAAGTGTAACATTTTTTTTTGGCATTGGGCAAAAAAAGACTCTAAAGGAACAAAAAGCAATCCCATAGGAATAAGACTTCTACACTATAAAACCAAACTCATAGGCTTAAAAGACAAATATCTGTAAATAAATATTTGCAAGATGTATGGTAAAGTTAATATTCCTAAAACAGACAAAAGTCTCTTAATAAGACAATAAAATGAGCACTTTAAAGGAAAAGAAACAAAGAACAGGCACTTCAATTTATAAAATAATACAAATGGACAATAAATACATGGAGTAATAACCAATCTCAATAGCCAGTAAATGCAAATTTATTTTTTATTATCAAAAATTAAAAATTATAATGTCCAGTATTGGCTAAGGAGTAAAATAAAATATGCTTCTCATAGGTAGAAGAGTAAACTGCCACCTTTCAAAAGGACATGTACCACACACATTAATTTTAAATATTGACGTCCACTTAAATGGCTTTCTATATTCACACTCTGAAGTGCCCTTCTATTCCAAAAGTACTTTAAAACAAATGGACTAGGGATGCGGGGTGGTTCAGCGGTTGAGTGTCTGCCTTTGGCTCAGGGCGTGATCCCGGGTCCAGGGATCGAGTCCACATAGGGCTCCCTGCAAGGAGCCTGCTTCTCCCTCTGCCTATGTTTCTCCTCTCTCTC
The DNA here is from genome assembly GCF_018345385.1 of Vulpes lagopus. Lineage (NCBI taxonomy): Eukaryota > Metazoa > Chordata > Mammalia > Carnivora > Canidae > Vulpes > Vulpes lagopus. The sequence goes on from NC_054829.1 coordinate 38,147,873, forward strand.
TCTCTCTCTCTCTCATGAATAAATAAATAAATCTTTAAGAAGATCAAGCCACCTGCTAAAGATAAACTCCTGTAATACAAAGCTTTTTGTGAGCTGAAACCATGTGCCTCCCAGGTTCAACTAACAGAGATGGACAAGAGTCTACATCCTATATGAGTAGTAACAGAGATTAAAAATGCCTGGTGCAAGGCTGGGATAGTACTCAGGCTCCCTGAAACTCATGCCTGGGGTTGAGGGGCTCTGTTGCCTATAAAAGGAGCTGGAAAAAAAAACTACTAACCATAACCTGGAGCTATAGTTGAGATGAAGTTAGGTACCCAGTGAGTAGAAGTATAGCTCTTCTTTTAGTCTGTCTTTTCTTGGAGAGATAAGCCTGATTCTGATGTTATCAAGAATCAGAAACCACACCTCCAATATAAGACATGGTTTCAGACTAGGCACCCCAGGGCCAAGATGTTGGCACATGCAAAAACACTGGATAAGAAGGGTGAAAACAAAGAAAACAAAACAAAAAACTTCCATTTGATATGAGAACACAAAACCAAACTCCAAAACACATGAGGAAAAAAAACTATGATAGACAGCCAACAGCATCAACAATTGTAGGAATTCAAACTAGAAGGAAAAATAACAATCTGAAAATAACTTAAAATGTGTGTTTACGATCCTTCCAAAGTTAAAAAAAAAAAAAAAAAAAACAATAGACATGAAGAGGAAAAAAATTTAAAACATGAGAAATCAAACCAGAATAGGTAGCTATTAGAGAGAGAGAACCTGAAAAGGAGAAAAATATTCATTGAGGAATAAAAACAACACTAGCTTTATAAAGTCAAGGAGTTAAGTTTGTAAATTGAAAAATGATACTTAGGAAATGCCTAGAAAAAAACACAGAAATTAAAGAGGAATACTGGTAAAACTATTCAAAAATAAAGGGGCGCCTGACTGGCTAAGTGGGTAGAGCATGCAACTCTTGATCTCAGGGTTGTATGTTCAAATCCCATGTTGGGCATTGAGATTACTTAAAAATATAATCTTCAGAAAAAAGGACAATATAAAGGTCAAAGAATTTTCTAGAATTGAAGAAAGATATGCATATTTAGATCCACAATGTATTTCAAAGAGTACCTCCATATAGCCCAACATACACATACCTAGGCACATGGGATTGTGTTCAGGGTTGTCAAGTACAGGGGAACAAATACTAATATGCCACACTCAAAAAACAGGGCTCTGTCCTGCATATATTTTACATATATTAACATAATCATTGCTACAACCCCTATTATATTACAGATACTATCTCCTTATCTCTGTTTAGAACTCGCCCAAAGTCACACAGTAAATAGTAGTGACAGAATACAGAAAAGTAATCATTTAAAAAACTGCTATAGAGAGAAGAATTACATACAAAGGCCTAACAATTAGGTAGAAATCAGACTTCTCAGAGATCCAAGTTTCATAATACAATGAATTATCTTGAGAGTACTAATAGGAAGGGAGTGGGGGTAACCTACTAACCAAAAATTCTTTATTTGCTAAAAAAGGAAAGTAATGTATAAAACATATTTTCAGGGAAAGATTACTAAAAGATATACATCTTAGCAAAAAGAAAGGTAAATTCAGGAGTGAGGTACAACAGGTAAGGACAGTGAAATATTTGGCTGATTAAATTAGGTATTAAATATAAAAAAGAAAACTTTTTTCATGCTACCAAAAGAGGAAATAAAATTGTAGAGTTATACGGATGTTGAAGGAATGTTATTTTTAATAAAATATGAGCTCAAAGAAAAAAAATCACAAAATATACAAGGAAACAGGTTGCCAGGAGGAGTTAACATAACAAATATAAGATATAAAATAACTATGTGTGAAATGTTTAACAAGATTTCACACACCAAAAAAAACTGGAAAATGAGAAGATATTATTTAAAAATTCACCAGGAAAATTGGGAAAGAATTAAATACCACTTTTGGAAATTAAGAATTAAAAATCGTTGATACTAAAATTTCAAAGGATGACAAGAGATTAGAAACAAATGCAATAAATTTAGTTCACTGAATTGAAGAAATAAAAAAAAATTATGTTCACTTCAAAAAACCTACAGCCAAAGGATAAGGGGAAAGAGGAAGGAGAAAAAAATCAAATTCTCCAACAATATTAAGTAGCATATATAGTCCACAAAAGTAGCCCTAAGAAATTTTTTGGACTATAGTGCCCCTGAAAGCCCAGGAACTATTAACTAATCTCTCTGTTGATGTCAACTCCCTAGAACATGGCTATGGTAGTAGCACAATTCTTTATATTCTAAGTCAACATTCTACTGAGAGAATCAGAAAACACCAGGAAAATAATGGTACCTTACTCTGTAAGGCACAGCCTAATCTCATTTAACTAATGCTCTTCTGGTATCTCATTTTCTTTTTTAAGATTTTACTTATTTATTCATGAGAGACACAGGAGAGGCAGAGACATAGGCTGAAGTTGAGAAGCAGGCTCCCTGCTCCTCCCTCAATACCAGGACCTGAGCCAAAGGTAGAAAGAAGCTCAACCACTGAGCCATCCAGGTGCCCTCATTTTCTTAATATACCTAAATCATAGCAATCTTTAAATTTGTACATCTTTACTTTAGAGGTACAAGTTTCCTATAGGGCCCATTAGCTTACAGCTCATAGGGCTAAGAATATATATCATTAGTTCTCATCCAGAAGTGCTTTTTACTTTGGGTTGCTCAGTAGGTCTTCAGCTTTCCCTAAAGTTATGAAGATTTGTATAGAGCTCTTTTGAGTAGAAAGACTTGTTATACACATATAAAAATTACACACATACTTTGTAAACTTGGGTTCCAAAACTAAAAACATTCATTTAAATCAGATAACAGGGCAGCCCCGGTGGCACAGCGGTTTAGCGCCTCCTGCAGCCCGGGGCATGATCCTGGAGACCCTGGTTCGAGTCCCACGTCAGGCTCCCTGCATGGAGCCTGCTTCTCCCTCTGCCTGTGTCTCTGCCTCTCTCTCTCTGTCTCTATGAATAAATAAATAAATAAATCTCTTAACTCTTAAAATAAGTAAATAAAAAGCCCACCAAACCCAGGTTTGGGGGTGAAAAAAAATAAATCAGATAAATTTTATATGCTAAATAATGCATCTCATTGTTATAAAAAAATTAAGTATTTTCATCACCTGCTCCTCTAGAAAGTTACACACAAAATATTGTAGGCAATACTCTGATAAGGATCTGATTACGAGGTTTTAAACATACCATCCAAGGTGTAAAATAGAAGTACAAACAGTTCCCATTAGTTTGTACTCCCCTTCTCCCAAATTTTGAGTTTGCTTATTACAGGATTTTGCTACTTTATTGCTATATGTATGACTGCAGCTCTTTGGAGGCACTTTTACGGATTGTACCTAAAATCCCACTAACAATTCTAATCCAACCAGAAGGCCTCTGAACAAATCAAATTAGATTTTCTTTTGAAGGGCAGCCCCGGTGGACCACCGGTTTTGCACCGCCTCCAGCCCAGGGCATGATCCTGGCAGACCCAGGATCGAGTCCCACGTCAGGCTCCCTGTGTGGAGCCTGCTTCTCCCTCTGCCTGTCTCTCTCTCTCTGTCTCTCATGAATAAATAAATAAAATCTTTAAATAAAAAAAAAGATTTTCTTTCGTGCTAATTTTAGATCCCTGAAGTAGTCCATTGAGTTTGGAGGCACTCAGAATAGGATTTTACCCCTTCAATTTGAAAACCCTCAGGGGACAGTGCCATTCAATTCTCTGTGGGATTTCTCCAAAGTATCCCAAGGTGATAATGGTTTCCCATGCTACACTGGTTCAAACCTGAACATCTTCAAATAACCCAAAAAAATAACACATGACTATAGTTCAGCTTCAAAATTCCTATACAGAGTTCTGGAAAGAAAGTATGTCAAGGGTACTAAACCTTATCAGAATGTGGAATTTCATTTGTGCTTCATTGACATGATAACTAAAACTAAAAGTTCAGAAGGGAAAATTTTTTTAAATTCTTATCTTCTACTGCATGACATTTTTGCCTTTTCTTTCTTCCCTCTAGGTCTTATTCTCTCCTAGGCAATCTCCAAGTTTTATTCTTCTGTACACAAATTCAGTATCCTGGGGCGCCTGGTGGCTCAGTCGGTTGAGTGTCTGCCCTCGGCTCGGGTCATGATCTCGGGGTCCTGGGATCAAGCCCCATGTCGGGCTCCCTACTCAACAGGGAGTCTGCTTCTCCCTCTGCCTCTGTCCCTCCCATTCCCCCTGCTTATGATCTCTCTCAGATAAATAGATGAAATCTTAAAAACAAAAACAAAAACAAATTCAGTCTCCTTGCCAATTTTATACCATTTCTATTCCTGTTCTCATCAGTAGAACGTCGTCCCTTCCCAGACTGATCAATTCGTCTTCTATTTTCCTGTCCTTGCCTTTAATTCTAATTCTTGGATTTAGGGGAATAAGAAGGTAGATAGAGTTCAGGCAAGTCAGCTGCAAGGGGAAACATTTCTGTGAACTGCAAGCCTGAGTTTGAAAGACAGAAATGTCTACTCTACCAATACTTTATGGAAAGCTGAAGAACTACTGAGCAACCCACAGTAAAAAGCACTTCTGGATGAGGGCTAATGATATATAGTCTTTGAAATTTTAATACTAATGAAGAGCCTAATTGTCGGTTTAAATTTGGATACAGTCTCCCAATTACTGAATTATTTTTCCTGGTCAGAGGAGGAGGAAACCACCATTATTTAAGCTACAAAAGGAAGCTACATTATTCATCACTGGTTATCTCACAAGATATACAAGCTGTTTATAAAAGCCAGAAATTAACTGATTAAAAAGTTATCTGGATTCCATTTATATGAAATATCCAAAAAAAAAAAAAAATGTACAGAGACAGAGAGTAGATGAGTGGTTGATACTGGCTGGGGGAGAGAAGAATGTGGAGTGACTGCTAATGAGTACAAAGTTTCTTTGGGGGTGATGTAAATGTTCTAAAATTAAATTGTGGTTAATGGTTGCACAATTTTGTGAATACACTAAAAACTACTAACTGCTAACTTTAAATGGGTAAATTTTATGCTATGTGAGTTATATCTCAGTAAAGTCACTTAAAAAGATTGCTTTTTAATAGTTTTATTAAAAATAAAAATTGCATTTAATAGTTTTATAGTTCTCTGTGTCTATATTTTATTTTGCATAAAAAGATTTTAAAAATGGCTGGAGTATATGCAACATGGAAAATACGATATTAAATTTTTTCAAAAATTACTTAAAACTTCCTCAGCTCAACATTTCATCTTATAGCTTCAACTAAATATTGACTTCACTTTTTGAATTAAATACTTTTTCCAAAAAAACAAATTTCATCCAAATGAATTAAAATGCAAGAGTGTCACTGAGTTAAATATCTAAATTTAAAGGCCCTGAATTAACCTTAAAAATGAAATTTCAAAAACCAAACCATAAGTAACCAAACCAACCAAAATAAGTCAGATACAGCTCTTCTATGCTAAATAGTATTTCCATTAAGTCCATAACACGTCATTTTTTTTCCTACCAAATATCATTAAAAAATAATCAGTCTTTGCTGAATTAGGTAAAAATTTACAACTACCGAAACCATAGTTGCCTGGTGTAGGTATTAGCAGGGGTCTCAATTTCACATGGTACATGTACAGAGCTTGCCACTTTTGAGGTTTCCTTCATATTTCACAATTTTTTAATATATCAATATCTTCTAGACATGTACTGTAATATGAATTACATACTCCATGAGGTAGTCATAAGTTTCAACAAAGGTATGTGCCTGCACAATTTTAAAAATAAACTTTAGAAGTACATAATTACCTGAAAAATATCTAAGCTTAATTTAGTTGGTGGGTTCTAGGGACTATAAAAATTAGATACTGACCTATTTCCACTAACAACTAAAGTACGAGCAAAACACTGAAAAGATGTGGAAAGCATATTTAGTTTTCAAAGTTTTCTAAGAATGTTCAATAGTATTCACAATCTCAATTTGCCTCATCTGTTAACTATTTCCAGTTTCTCAGTTTTGAAACTTGACTACAGAAGTGGATTCAATTTCCAGTTTGCTATTTTTTAATCCTTGTATATTTGAGGATTCAGACTGAGACTGACCTAGAAAATAATAACTGACTCCCTTAGCCAATCCATTCTTTTTTCTTTTGCCTAAACAAACAAAACCCCCTGTGTGACAGAACACTTATAAATGTATGATGGTAACCTGAAAGAAAGGGAAAATAAAAGTTATTACATATTTAAGATGACAAATGGTTTATTCACAAACTATGCAGCAATTTTAAGTATTTTACACATGAAATGTCACTCCTAGAAGAACCAAAATGTATTTGCCTCTAAGAGAAAGACTTCTGTCCATAAAATCTAACATTCTGAAGAACAGATTCATTCACTGAGTCCACAAGTTTTGATGAGATGCTTTGTGTGTATGGAAAAGTGTTGGGGGAACGCCTGGATGTCTCAGTGGTTGAGCATCTGCCTTTGGCCCATAGTATGATACTGTGATCCTGGGATCGAGTCCCGCATCAGCCTCCCCACACAGAGCCTGCTTCTCCCTCTGCCTAGGTCTCTGCGCCTGTGTCTCTCATGAAAAGAGAAGAGAAGAGAAGAGAAGAGAAGAGAAGAGAAGAGAAGAGAAGAGAAGAGAAGAGAAGAGAAGAGTAGGAGAAGAGAAGAGTAGGAGAAGAGAAGAGAAGATTAGGAGAAGAGAAAAGAAGAGAAAGAGAAGAGAAGAGAAAGAAAAGAAAAAAGAAAGGTGTTGGGGAAGTAAGAGGAAAAAAATTTTAAGTGAAAATTCCATCTTTCTAATAGCTTAAAAAATATATATCTAACTACCTCCTATACTTGATTAGCCACAGCTCAAATGACATGACCTAAAATGAATTTCTCAATTCCCTGCCGCTTCTCCTAACCAGTTCTCTGTCTCAGGAAATAGATCTACCATTAGTCACAAGCTCACAGAATACTGTATTTCACCCTTATCATAGTATATAAGACCCTGTGAATTCTCTCATTTTAGATTTTAAGATTCATGAAGGAAAGGATGTCTTTTCTAGTCATAATACTTTATAGTGAGACACTTGTTTAATATGTAAGACAAAGGAATGATAGCCATCATCATGACTTCTCTCTTGTCAACAGACTTAGGAATTCTTTTCTCCCCAGGAAAATGTATTCCCATAGAAGAGGACCCGAAAACAAACTGTATATTACCATTTCCATTTTGTTATTCTACAGAATGCATAGTTCTAATTTTTAAAATCTCAAAGAACTGTAATTACTTCTAATAAGAAAATACTGGACTCTAAAGCAAATGTGCAACTCATCAATTAAAAACTTGATTTGCAGATCGTGTTCATTCATGATTTTTAAGTTTCCTGACATCATTGACACTCTCATTACTAAAAATGCCCCATAAAATATATTGGAGGGGACAAAAGAGAAAGATGTAGTTCTGATGAGAGGTAGAGCCTATACATTCTCTTTCCCTGAGCTATTTATTTATCTGCTCATTCAATTAATGGTCACAAATGGGTAAGTTTTTTTAAAAGTGTTTTCTATATGAGAAGTAAAATATAAGGTAATTTAGACACAAAGGAGTAATTTCTGAGAGCTAGGAAACCCACTTTCAATGTATTTTAGACAATAACATCTTTAACTTAGTCTGGGAGTTTTACTTATATAAAATGAATTAATCCCATATGCATGTAAGGAGCTCCTTATTCTACTGGCTGTAGCAAACTAGTACAAGATCACACTAGATGGCTGACTAGTTGAGGTACTTACTTGCTTATACTATCAGGAAGCATTTACACAGAGAAAAATGAAGATGACAGAATATGGAGTTATAAAGGGGTTAAGCTGAGGGCGGACAAAACAAAAATTGCCACATCTAAGATCAGCCCCTAATATCCAAAACAGCCTTATAAGAAGACTCTCAGCCAGGATAATAATCTACTGCTTTATAGAAAGTGAAAATTTTATTTACCAACTATTTACATTCTGAAGCATGATGGAATACTGCAGAGATATTTTTCTAAAGCTTGGTAAGTTTTGCAATTGTCTGCAAAACAAAGCCCACAAAAACACTATATAGCCACTCCTTGCTTATCCTTATCATTAATATTTTCATTTCTGAACTTTGATAACAAAGGTAAGTAAGCAAGCTGCATCTCCTATGGACATAATACCAAGTTAGATGCAATTTTCTACCATTCATGCTAAAAAAAAAAAAAAGTGCTAAAAAAAAACCCCAAGGCATTTGTTCAAAATCAGTAATGAATTACATTCTTAGAAATAGCATAATAATTCTTGAATACATATTCTCTAAATAAAAGAATTAAGCTACATACAGCATGATTCAAAACAAAATACCACCACCACCACCACCACCACCACCCCATTTATCTACATCTTTGCCTGAAAGGTCCTGTCACAGATGAATTAAAAGAACTAGCCTAGGGGCACCTGGGTGGCTCAGTGGTTGGCGTCTACCTTTGGCTCAGGTTATGATCCTGGGGTCCTGGGATCAAGTCCCACATCAGTCTTCCAACAGGGAGCCTGCTTCTCCCTCTGCCTAGGTCTCTGCCTCTCTCTCTCTCATAAATAAATAAATAAAATATTTTAAAAATAAATAAAAGAACTAGCCTAAATTTAAAATGGATTATATGAGACCTATGCTCTCACAGTTTGCTATACTTCTGGCTCACGTTCAATTTTCTTTGTCAAGTGTTTATCAGAAAATAAGCAAGGAGACTACAAAGATTAAACAATCATATACTGAGTATCTATTAAAGTGAATAAAACCTGGTCCCTGCTTTCAAGGAATTTATTTTTAATAAATCTTAATATTGAAATATTCCATTTATGGTATAACTTTTTTTTTTTAATTTGTATTTATTTAAGAAAGATTGAAAGCAAGAGAGATCACAGAGAGAGGGGGAGGGAGAAGACACCGCTGAGTAAGGAGCCCAATGTGGGGCTCCCTCTCAGGACCCTGAGATCATGACCTGAGCCAAAGATAGATGCTTAACCAACTGTGCCTTCCAGGTGCCCCTATTGTGTATCTTCTATTGTAAGCTTAATTAGGTAGCTTGTGTTTAAGACCATCTCCTTAAATGTACTAAGAATTTAATTTGAATAAAGGACTGATGAAATCATTTGTCAGTGGGTTGCAAAGTAATGAATAAGCCATAAGGCAAAGCTGTGTATGGCTTGTGGTACTAGCTGTATTATGCTTATATCTTATATTTTTCTTGTCTTACAAAATTTAATAGCTCTGTGAAAAGTTCTAAAAGGGAACTGACATAACATAGGATACCACACTTTTCAAATTTAGTGTATACTTCCACCTCAATCCCGATTCACTCACTGGATACAATGGAACTGTAGTCTTACCCTCATAACCAAGGATTTTCTAAACCATCACAACTGCCAACAGTTTTTTAGCAGCAGCAATAAAACTGCAGTGACCCATATATATATTAACTATGAAAAGTCCAAGGACATGTTTAACTTCTATTACTAGCTGTGAAACTTTGAAAAGGTAACTTAACCTTTGTCTCAATTTCCTCATCTGTTAAGATACAAGTAATAATAGTATCTATCTCATATACAGATAGGAAGATTTAATGATATAGTAATTAAAATTTTTCTATGATAATGCCTGGCATACTGCTCAATGATGTCAGCTATCATTATTAGTAGCTCATGTTAAGGCTAGAAAACCTTAAAAGGGCCACAAAGAATCAAATTATTCTGGTCTCATTAGTATCATACTCCAATAAATGGGCCTAAGCAACCACAGACTGCCTATATAAAATTATCCATTTAAAAATTCAATGAAGGAAATTTTACTATGCATTTTCCAAATACTGGAAATAGTTTAACAGTTTTGGTATGGTTTATTTACTTATGTTTAAAGATTTCATTTATTTATTCATGAGAGACACAGAGAGAGAGAGAGAGAGAGAGAGAGAGAGAGGCAGAGATACAGGCAGAGAGAGAAGCAGGCTCCATGCAGGGAGCCCAATGTGGGACTCAATCCCAGGACTCCAGAATCATGCCCTGAGCCAAAGGCAGGCCCTAAATTACCGCTGAGCCATCCAGGGATCCCCTGGTATGGTTTAAAATTTAGCTTAAATGTTTATGAAAACAGACCACTCATCTATTAGGTATTTGCTTTGGTTCAAATTCAATCAGTTATCTCCCTTCTTTAACTAATACATCATCTAATTACTGTGATTCCACATCTCTCATTTAAAAGGTTGCCTAGTGCAAGTATCTGTAAAGGTATACATGCATAGTATCATGCATCTGGAAAGAAATGCATAATTATGAATGTCCTGTTAACCCTCAAGCAAAAACACTGGAAGTTAAAATGAAACCT